>NC_138501.1:3385291-3967791 GCF_964252035.2 Podarcis erhardii | reverse complement strand
AGTGTTATTCTTCTAGAAAAAGAAGTGCCAGAACTCACCACAAATGCCTTCCTTGTTCTCTTATAACAGCCATGGCACCCATCTGAGAGGTGCCGGAACTGAGTTCTGATGAGCTTCAGCTGAAAAAAAGGCCTGCCAACCACACTGGCTCAAGAAACCCACTTCCTCCAGAGCTGTGGTCTCCCTCCTACCACCACATGGTTTCTATCAAACTTGGAAAGAGTAGAAGATCTATGTTACATCTATTATGCCTTGGCCCAAGAAACCTTAAGCATAACTTTCTCTAGAATGATCTGTTAGGAGTTAGTATTCAGATTTCTCTAACACATGGGTAGGCAAACTAAGGCCCGGGGGCCGGATCTGGCCCAACTGCCTTCCAAACCCGGCCCATGGACAGTCCGGAAATCAGCGTTTTTTTACATGAATAGGATGTGTGCTTTTATTTAAAATGCATCTCTGGGTTATTTGTGGGGCATAGGAATTTGTTCATCCCCCCCTCAAATATAGTCCGTCCCCTCACAAGGTCTGAGGGACAGTGGACTGGCCCCCTGCTGAAAAAGTTTGCTGACCCCTGCTCTAACACAATGGGTGGCATTCAGCTTATGCTTATTCAGAGTAGACCTATTAAAATGAATGAACATGACTATGCAAGGTCCAGTAATTTCAGTGGGTATATTCTAAGTATAAGTTAGTTGACAAGCAACCAATATGTTTATTTAATACATTGTGGGAATCTGTGTGGGAATCCCTTGCAGATGACTGCAGCCCCTGGAGACAGTCAGGTTGTGTGTTTACTGCAGTGACTAGAGGAGGAGTGACCCCCGGGAGGAGCGCAGAGAGAAGAAACATGACGCTACACCTGCAACAGCACAACCAGATGCCTTCATCTGCCCCAGCTGCAACAAAACAAGTCTCTCCCATATCGCTCTCCACAGCCACAGCAGGTCCTGTAACTCTCCAATGGTTTGATTTAATCCCTGAAGACTTCATTCTTCATTGTCTTTTGAGACAGACAGATGCCAACAATTTATTTACCCACTGTTTAAACTACAATGAGTTCTATCTGGTAAAGTCATTCCTTTAGTGAAAAGACTTTCACCTTCACAACAGAATGTCCTCTTTCTCTTCTTGTCCTGCATGCCCAGTACCCCTCAAAACTGTTCGGTGGGTTCAGCAACCATGTGGAGCAGATTTGGGGGGGGGGGAGCTTGAGGGTTGCAGAGAACACACAGAAAAAAGAGACACAGGAAGCTCCACTGTGCAGACAAAAGTCATTGCTTCCCGTGACAGCTAACAGCATTTAAAACTATATCAAGGAATCACAACACCAACAGAAGAAACACTCCAAGTCCTTCTATGCAAGCTGGAGAGCACCTTAGAATCATAGAATCCTAGAGTTGGAAGAGACCACAAGGGCCATCGAGTCCAACCCCCTGCCAAGCAGGAAACACCATCAGAGCACTCCTGACATATGGTTGTCAAGCCTCTGCTTAAAGACCTCAAGATCTTAAAGACCTAAAGATCGTCAAGATCCTGCAGTAGTACCCCAAACCACAGATGGAACAGCCCCCCATAAATCACAAATGTGATCCTTTCAGGAACCAAGCTGATCTTCAAGACTGCCAGCTTTCCTAAAGCCACTTGTTGGGATGCAAGACAGAGCTTGAACTGTCCAATTGTATCGCAGCAGACAGCCCCCTTTCCACCCCTTTCAGTTCCAGCTGATGGGTGAGACTCGGGGCACTTACACACCGTCACTATTTTTGGTTGGGATTCAATCACATACTGACAAATTCAGGTTGTACAATTAAAGCTGATTTCCATGAAAAATAAGCATTTTTGCACTGGGGAATGTCTTAGAAATGAAGTAGAAAATATGGAATAATACTCACTATGATGCAATATTGTCTAACCTCCTCAACAAACAGAATGGATGCTCAGTTAATAGCTAGCACTATTTAATGTCCCTGCAATAAAATCAGGATGAGTGCTCAATAAAACAGGTTGTTTTAAAGCACTCTTAGGTAGTTGTCAGGTGTGCACTGGGATTTAAGAGCGGAAGTAAACTTTAGCCTTTGTTGGAACAATGGTGGTGTGGCCTGGGGAGCATTCTGCAGGCAGATAGAGAGATCTGGAGGGCCACATTCAAACCCCAGAACTCACTGACAAAAGCAAAATGAACAAATCACTGTGTTTGGACAGCATCTACCTGTGAGTTCTAAAATAACTCAAATTTCAAATAACTCATCTCTAAAATTTACCTCTATGCCAGAGGAGTTGAAAATAGCCAATGTTAATACCAGCCTTTTGAAAATAGAAGCTTGGTGGAGCTTGGTGGAGCAAAAATAGAGCAAGTTCTAAAATTTCAATACCTAGGAGTTATTTTTCAATACAATTTGGGGTGGAAAGCTCAAATTCAACACCTACTTAACAAGGCCAAAACTCTGTCATATGCGCTCCTCCGATTCTTTTTTTCGGATGGAGCTTTGCATGTTCCCTCGGCCCTAAAGGTGTTCAAGGCAAAAGTGGTTGCCGTGCTTGCTTATGCTGCCCCGCTTTGGGCTGTGATGACAGATCTTGCTCCTCTCGAGACACTGCAAAATCAATTCCTACGTCGGCTCCTAATGCTCCCCCTGTGCGTAAGCAACGCAGCCATGCAACTAGAATTGAAGATCGCATCCTTAGAAACTTGCCTGTGGAAGCAAGTTTTCAATTATTGGCTATCATTGTGGCATAGATTACCAAACCACTACCTTGTCCAATGCTTATGGCGAGATGAATTCTCTAGCCTTTGGACTAGTAGAATTCATGCCAAACTCCTGAGTTATGGAATCTCTCCTTCAGATTCCCTAAAACTAGACCAAATTACTGCTCAAAGACTGATCCGCCAAAGACTAGATGACATCGATCTACAGCGAAATTAGATGCTGGGGGGAGGTGTTTGTTCGCCCCAGAACATTGGTATCACTTTAACCTACTGCGTTCCATCATACCTCTCCTCCCTTTCGACTGTTGCCCATAGACTGGCCTTCACCAAAGCGAGGTTCAACGTTTTTCCCTCCAACGTCCTGAGACATAGATTCTCAAAGGGCCAAGCCCCCGCCATGTGCGAATGTGATAAGGAGACACCGGAGTCGCTCCAGCACATTATGTTCACTTGCCCCCTGTTCAATGTGCCACGGGCAAATTTGTTGGGATCAATCATACAGAAACTAGAGGGTACCCCACCAAAATTCCACCTTGCCCAAATCTTGCAGGATAAGGATACTCATACGACCCTGAAAGTGGCAAGGTTCCTGGTCGCTGTCCTTACCCAAAAGCGACGCCAAGGAGCACTACAAGCTAACTAAGGCGTAGTATGCCATTCTATCTTATAGTATTTTATTGTTATAGTGGTGTTTTAGCGGCTGTTTTCCCCACGTGCACAAGTTGTTATTTATGTGTCGTTTTTACCTGTATGGGCCTATGGCCGTAAAAAAAAAAAAAAATTAAAATTAAAATAGAGGCTTGGGATCATTATAATGGGTATATGTGTGTGATGCATAATACAAAGAGAATTTGCAAAGACCAAAAGGTCTCTCTAGAGTCCAGCAAAGGCGCATTTTCCACAGTAGCCTTTCAGAGGCTTCCAAGAGGTCCTTCAGCCCAGAGCACAGAGCTAATGGCCCCCCTTCACTGACCTGTTTCCACCCCCACCCCTCAAAAGGAACACTTCAGTTAGGGCTGGGGATGCAGATTTTGTCGTGGGTCCCCCCTTGTAGAATTAATATTTTCAAGGACAACACATCTTACCATATCATTTTCAGTAAATCTAGATTGGCAGATTAAAAATAATAATCTGTAATCAACAAAGCTACAGACCCCCACCCCCAAATTGTCATATAACAATAAAAGAACCCATTTTGAAGGGCTCAGTCATGTCCTACTACATAGGCTCAGCATTAGCATGGCATAGCAGAGTCATGTTTCCTGCTTGTCTCCTTTCCACCCCTTTCAGTTCCTGTTAGCATAGGTGCAGGTACCATGTTTGACCATTGTGAGGAATGGGAGACCTGCATGCACATTCCAGCCAAGGAGCTCATGCTCCCTAAATGAGTGAGTACCCCACAGCCTTCCTTCTTCTGGTCTGGCAGTTTTTATGAATGCACCTATGAGGAGGAAGGATAAACAAAGCTCTTCATGCCCTATGGGGTTCTCTTTGCTGTGGGTACTGCTCCTGTGTAAGACTCAACTGAGCCGTTAACTCATTAGGAATGAACTCTGTCATTTAATTTCATGAAATATCTTCTAAATAAGGGAATGACCCATCACGCAATTTGTGTAGTTAGTCAGAAATCACACTGCAACGTCATTAAATTTCATCAAGGGATTTAAGTGAAGTGAGTTAAATGCAAAATTAATTAAGTTGTTAATTAGTTAATTAACTGTTATGCTTTTAAGTGATGCCATTATCAAACTGACATAGATTTCAGTTTAATTTCCTAAATGTAGAAAGTGTTTACGAAACTGTAAAAGCCTGAGGGCTTCATTCAGCCCACAGACTTTAAAAGCAACTGCTAAAATATTCATATATTTTTATAGAGAAACAATTTAATAAGGATTGCTTTTAAAAAGTCTCAGCTGAATAATGCTGTTTGGGGAAACATTTTTTTATATTATTATTAGCAGTTCAGTCCTATACATGTCATGTCCTGTACTCATACCTGAATTTCATGGGCCCATGTCAGACGACTGCAGCTTCCTATACCTCAAGCCACCAAAAAGCTGGAATCCTATGCCTCTTCGCCTGGAAGTAACACTCCTTAAGCACAATGGGGCTTACTTCTGAGTAGCATATATGTATAAGATTATACTAGCATATATATAAGATTATACTGTAAATAAACTCAGGAAATTGATTCGAGTGGTGGTGATCTAGGTTATTGGGCAAGGTATTAATTTGTGAGAATAAATCAATTTAACATGATCTTATCTAGAGTTGATTTGAGGGCAATGAATGGAGATAACTGAAGGGAAATGGAACTACTTTTGAGCAGGACATGTTGGGAAAGTAACTGGGGGATAAAGGAATATTTTTGGGGTGATCTGGAGTCAGGTGTAAATTAATTGAATTTTAGTTAATCTGGATACAAAATTAGTTGCCTTGTCTTTTGGTTCTTAAATTCTAAATTAGAATATGCAAGTTGTACACAAATTTGTATCGATGGACCCATGCTAGAATTTTGGACTTGCCGATCAGAAGGTCAGCGGTTCTAATCCCCGCAACGGGGTGAGCTCCCATTGCTCGGTCCCTGCTCCTGCCAACCTAGCAGTTCAAAAGCACGTCAAAGTGCAAGTAGATAAATAGGTACTGCTCCGGTGGGAAGGTAAACGGTGTTTCCGTGCGCTACTCTGGTTCGCCAGAAGCGGCTTAGTCATGCTGGCCACATGACCCGGAAGCTGTAAGCCGGCTCCCTCAGCCTGTAAAGCAAGATGAGCGCCGCAACCCCAGAGTCGGTCACGACTGGATCTAATGGTCAGGGGTCCCTTTACCTTTCCCTTTAGCTGAAAGGGAAGCTCAGGGTTGTGTAAGCTATTTCCCTCTTCAGACTTAGGATTGCCATATTTTGAAGAGCAAAAAAGAGGATGTGGAGCGCCCCCTTCCACGGTGCACCTGCACTGTGGACACACCATACCCCCCCCCTTTTATCTGATGGAAATAGGGACATCCTTAATAATCATCATAATAATAATTGTACACCCCCATCTGACTGGGTTTCCCCAGACACTCTGGGTGGCATCCAACATATACCATATTGGCCCGAATGTAAGCCTCACTTCACCCCAAAATTCCAACTGTGAAAAGTTAAAGTGTGACTTATATCCGTGACCTTATGGTATGCAGCTAGGAGCGTGAGGCAAACAGCGACAGGAGTGTGGCAAAGCGGTGCCTGCCCTGTGCGTAGTCCCCCACCCTCTCCCCCAAGGCCAGGAAGGGGGAGAGCGATGCCGGCAAGGCAGTGCGCCCCCCCCAGTATGTACCCAGGAGCAGCGAGGAAGGGAGTGGTTTATATTTGGGTATTTTTTCTTTTTTTCTTCCCCCCCTCCAGTTTTAAAGGTGAGACTTATATTTGGGTGCAGCTGATATTCGGTCCAATATGGTAAATAAACATAATAAAACAATAAACATTAAAAAACTTCCCTATACATGGCTGCCTTCAGATGTCTTCTAAAGGTGGTATAGTTACAAAAAGAAATACAGTATGAAGATCTAAGCAGTCTAGTGATCTTTTTTTTTAAAAAAAATAATTTTTATTGATTTTAACATATAAATTATAAAATGTACCACAAAACTTATCACTTATACAATATTTTTAGACTTCCATCAGCACCTCTGATGATCCACCGTTTTAACCACTTCTTATGCATTTCTTAACTTTATATTGCCTTTACATCTCTTAACAAATCATCCTTCCCCTTCTCCATTTTTGCAATACTTCCAATAATACTCCTCACAAAACTTCTTGCAAACCTACAAACATCGTCTGATCTTCATAAATACTTTTCAAGTGGTCCGTAAATTTACTCCAGTCTTCCGTGAATTTCTGGTCCCGCCGGTTTCAAATCCTTCCTGTTAGTTTATCTAGTTCTGCATAGACCATTAACTTCATCCTCCATTCTTCAATCGTCGGTAATTCTTCTTGCTTCCATTTTTGGGCCAGTAATATTCTTGCTGCTGTTATTGCATATGAAAAGAGCTTATATTCCTTTTTATTTATATCACTCCCAACAATGCCCAGTAAAAATGCTTCTGGTTTCTTTATAAATGTATATTTCAACATTTTTTTCATCTCATTATATATCAGCAGCAGTCTAGTGATCAAAGGAACGGAGCAAAGCTTTGGGGGGGGGGTGTCAAGTGCTTCAGCCATTTCCTCCACTCTTTCCCCCCACCCCCACTCCCAGCACTTTCTTTGCCACATTCATTAGTCTGCTAAGATTTCAAGATGTATAAAACACAACATACACCCCCCACACACAAAGAAAGGGGGGAGGGGCTTTCCCTGACCTTACAGGAGAGCTGTGTAACTCTCATTTAACTTGCATTCAAGAGCTGTGTTTAGAGGAACACAAGGTGATTTGGTTCATCTGCACAACAGCTATCCAAATACCAATTGGCCTTAGACGAAGAACATTTAATAAGGACTTGGGGGGATCCTTTTTACTTGCAAGCTCTCTCTGTTTTTTCTTAGATCTTTCGAATATTGCAAAATAGAGTCAGCTTAATTGGGGTGAATGGATAATGCACTAGGGTGGGGTAGAGATCCTGGCATTGAGGCACACAGAGTATATGGGAGATCCTAAAGCAGGGAAGGGGGACAGAGTGAGACCCACCCAGGGAGACTTTCCGGCCTGCTCATGAGCAGCTTACTGGGCACTGGCATGGCCAACTGCTTGGGGAAGTCTAGATAGTAAGTAGCCTTTGCCATTAGATGATGAGCCCAATCCCAGCATACACCATGCGGGAGCGCCATAGAGATAGGAAAAGGTTAAGAGTGATCCTCGCATGCACACTTTCTGGCTCTGCTTGCAAAAACCCGGACATTTTGGCAAATTCAAAAAATCCACCTGGAATGAAATTTAACCCCTGAAAAGGAGGACCTCTTCCCGGAAAAGGAAGACATATAGCAACCCTACAAGATACCCATGTTTTGCTTTAAATCCATTCTATGTAAGCAGAAGATACTTGTTAACTCTGTTATGTTAGCTGCCCATCCTTTAAAATAAACAATGTACCGGGCATAGCTGCTGTTTTCATTGTAGCCAGCAGAGGAAGCATTAGTTAAGTGTAAGCTTTTGTTTTTGGAAATGTCCACTTTAGACAACAATAGGATCTGGACTCCTTGGCAGGTTTTGAATAAACATCCACAAATTAATTAGTAGAACATATGATAGATAACACAATGATATGTACAACTTTACAACATACAGAGAATAATATGTATAAACAAATCAGAGAGGGGAGCTGAGGGAAGTCTTTGGAGGGTGGGAGAAGGTGGGAGAGGGAGGGAGGGGGAAAGGGGGGGATGAAATTGGTTATATTGATTTATAATTTGATTTGTTCAATTAAAATATTTTTTTAAAAAAGGAAATGTCCACTCTCAACAAATGCTAACAAATACTGTTCTCCATTTTCTTATCAATTTAACATGAAGTACTGTATTTGTCCATGTATAAGACTAGGGATTTTTTTACCAACAAATTAGGTTTAAAGTTGGGGCTCATCTTATGCATGGGTAGTGCTGAGGGGTGTTTACTTAATTTGGAGTCCCCAAAAATAGGGGGCATCTTACACACAGAAAATACAGTATATGTGTTGTGATTCTTGAAAGAAGTGCTCTTACATTAATTTGTTTTCAATGCGTATGTTCGCAAAGGTTGTTTAAAACTAGTGGTGCTTCCTGATGACCTGTTCATTGAGCATTTGTTTTGTTTTGTTTGGAGAAAGATTAGGGCACTTTGACTAGTCAATGAGTGTTCATTCTGATTTGTTTGTGAGGAGGCAAGATGATGATGTGTCAAAGCAAGAGGTATCCTCCATTTTCCAGTACATTTCTCTGTCATTTAATCTGAACTTTTGAGAACACAGGTGTGTTGTTAAGATCTCTTAATCAACTATATGTGCATAACCTGACTTTTCTAGGATGTGATTTATGCCACCCTAGGGACTGTGTGAAAGCACCTGAAATACAGCATTCTTTTTTTATATATAAATATTTATTAAAGTTTTTGAATATGAATGCACAAATAATAAACAATCTTACTTCTGTCACAAACATAGTTTCATCACTTCTTTGGACTCCCTCGCATCTCCCGCTCCCATTTACATCGTTAAAAGGTTTTTCCAAACAAATTATCAACTTGTTTACAATCTCGTGTCCACTCATTCAAATATAATCTAGCAATTCTTCCAAAAAATTTTATATTTTCTTTAGTCTCACTTATCATCAAATAAATCTAATTTAGTGGTGGCCAATTTTTTTATAATCTAGCATCCTTCTTAACATTCAACCAAATTACAATGTTTTTGTAGATACATCTTAAATTTCTTCCAGTCTTCCTCAATCTTCTCTTCTCCCAGGTCTCGGATTCTGCCAGTCATCTCGGCCAGTTGCATATAGTCCATCAGCTGCATCTGCCACTCTTCCAGTGTGGGTAGATCTTGAGTTTTCCAGTTTTTTGCGATGAGTGAAATACAGCATTCAAGCTTGTCCTGGCAAGAACTTGCCTAGGAGCAGAAGTCTGGCTTACTGTTCCTTTATACTGGGGAAGGGCTAGGAAAAACTCTAGGAAAGGTGCTACTAGACAACGTTAACTATTCTGAGTTACTAGATTATAGCAAGTTAACTTGCTCACAGGTGTGAGCAAGGGTTTGAATGGCATCTATGATAGCTAAATAAAATTTGCCTTAATGGAGGGATCAATTATAACATTCTCAAAGGTAAAGGTAAAGGTAAAGGAAAGGTACCCCTTGTGGGAATGTTCTGGGGTGCAGGAGAGGATATATTGACTAATTATATCCTTATCCAACTTGTACTAACAAGTTCCCAAAATATCAGCAGAGTTTATAGACATTCCCCTTTAAGTTCGCAACGGTAACGCTTGCACAGGTTCGCTAGAACCTCTATAATAATTACTCTGGTAATTTTCCCTTTGTTCCCTCTTAAAATACAAGACACGACGCAGTCTTTATAAAAGTATAAAAGAGTTTACTCACGTTCTGTTCACAATATGATCCCAGAAGGTAGGCAGGCTTAAAAAGGTTACATGCACTTAGAAACATGCACTTATAGGAAGATAGTACTGTCCTCTCTTGGCTGAGAGCCAAGAGGGCATCCTTAGATGTTTCCTCATCGAAGGAAGATGGCAGAGAGAGAGGCAAGAGGCAAGAGAGAGTGGCTGCCTGCCCTGTGCTTTTATCATTACCTGCACAGGTGAGGCCACACCCACCTCTGGTCACATGCGGAGGAAGTCCGTCCCCAGGAAGTTTACCTGCTTGCTGGACAGACATCCCTCCCCATGTTCTAACATGTACACTCTAGGAATGTTGTCATTGACTGCTCCTGTGTTTACATCCCACATACCCCTTCTCAGGCAATACAACATACACAAAACATAAACAACTTTATTCAACCACCCAGAGTCCCAGCTTGACACGTAGATTCTGGAAACTCTCTCTTGGTAGGGGTTTCGTCAGGATGTCAGCAGTCATCTCTTGGGTGCTGCAGTAGGATAGTTCCACAAGTCCATCCTGGATCATCTGGCGTATGTAGTGGTATTTAACCCCAATGTGTTTTGTTCTGGCCAGGAACTTCTCACTCTGCGTCAGCTTCAGGCAACTTTGATTGTCCTCTAGCAAGCTGACAGGCCCTTTTCTCACCAACCCAAAGTCCTTTATGAGTTGATCAAGCCAGGCGATCTCTCTGCAGGCTTCTGTTGCTGCAACGTATTCTGATTCTGTGGAAGATAATGCTACACAGCTCTGTTTATAACTGCCCCATGAAACAGGTCCATCACCAAACATGAAAACATGACCACTTGTTGATTTATAATCAGCATTATCCCCAGCCCAATCCGCATCAGTATACCCAACCAACTTAGGGTCTCTGACGGCTGGTAACCTTAATTTACAATTCATGGTACCCTTCAAATATCGCACCACCCTCTTTACACCTGCCCAATCATGCTCAGTGGGAGAATTCACTTTTCTGCTAAGAATCCCCACAGCATTTGCTAAGTCAGGTCTACATGTGGTAACTAAATACAAAAGTTTACCAATCGCCGACCTGTAGTCATTGTTGTCTGGCAACTGCTTCGAATCCTGCTGATTCTTCAGGAAGTCAGTAGCCATCGGTGTAGCAACTGGATGTGCGTCTTGCATCTGCATGTGCTCAATCAGCTCGTGGATCTTCTGTCTTTGGCTGAGAAGAAATGAGCCGTCCTCTTCTCTTTCCACCTGGATCCCGAGGTAGTACTGGACATCTCCTAGCTCCTTGACCTCCACCTCTTTGCTAAGGTGTTTTACTATCTGTGTATAGTCTTTCTCACTTGCTGTGGCAATAATCAGGTCATCAACAAATGCTAAGATATATGAGAATTGTCCATTATTTGACTTACTGTACAAGCACTTGTCAGCGTCGCCTTGCTTGTACCCAAGTTGCGTCAGCATTTTATGCAACTTCTGGTTCCAGGCTCTAGCAGCCTGTTTAAGTCCATAAAGTCCTTTCTGCAGTTTGCACACTAAATGTGCCTCATGTGGTTTCACAAAACCTTTGGGCTGTTTCATATAAATTTCTTCAGAAATCTGCCCATGTAGAAAAGCGGTAGCAATGTCTATGTGTTTCACTCTCATTTTCTTGGAGGCTGCAATGCTTAGAAGCATTCTTACGCTGCTGTACCTCACAGTTGGTGCAAAAACTTCATCGTAATCTTCACCAAAACGCTGTGAAAATCCCTGTGCTACAAGTCTAGCTTTGTAGCGCTGCACTTCTCCTTCTGACCCCTTCTTAACCTTGAAAACCCATTTACTCCCAATGGCCTTCTTACCGGGAGGCAGCTCAGTGAGTGTCCAGGTCTTGTTCTGATGCAGTGCATCCATCTCCTCCTGCGCGGCCTTCCTCCAGAGACTGGCTTCTGCAGCTGGCATCTCCTGTATCTCTTCCCAAGTGGAAGGTTCCTGTGGAAACGCCAACCCTGCAAAGTAGGACAACCGTAATGGTGGGACACCTTTGTTGGTTCTGGACGAGCGTCTGACCTCTGGTTCTGGGACCGCATCAGCTTCCTCATCCTCCTCCAACGCAGGCATGTCCCCATCTGAGTCCTCATCTTCGTCTCTGGTGCCGCCAGGGTTCTGGTCCTCTGTGTCGCCTGGTGCGTCGCCTGTAGGGGGCGCTGTAACACTCGAAGGCAGATTAGTACTTTGTGGGGTCTCAAAAGGGAAATATACAAACTCTTGAGTCCTTTCTGACTCATCTGAAGAATCCACAACAGTGTTCTTAGTGTCTACTTTTCCATATTCATCAAAATAAACCGCATGGTATGCATTTGTCTTACCAGTTTGTAAGTCCATAATTCTATATCCTTTGCCTCCAGAGGCGTATCCCACCAGGATACCTGCTTTTGCCCTGGAGTCAAGCTTGTGTCTGTGTTCCTTGGGCACGTGGAAGTAACACGGACTTCCAAACACACGTATGTGCGACAGATTGGGAGCTTTCCCATGCCAAAGTTCAAATGGTGTGCGCTCTGCACCTTTAGTTGGCAGTCTATTCTGCAAATAGACCGATGTGTACACTCCTTCGGCCCACAGCTTCTGTGGCAAACATGCGTCCTTTAGCATGCACCTTGTCATGTCCATAATGGACCTAAACTTTCTCTCAGCTATGGCATTCTGCTGTGGTGTGTAAGGAATTGTGGTTACGTGTGCAATTCCTTCCTTGGCCAGGAGAGCCTGCATTTCATTTGAGCAGTACTCACCTCCATTGTCGCTCATTAGCACAGCTGGAGCTCTTTGGAATTTATTCTTGACCATGGCAATGTATTCCTGGAGCTTGTCCACTGTCTCACTCTTCTCTTTGAGGAAATACACAACACAAAATCTTGAAAAGTCATCCAGAAATATTAAAATATATCTATTCTTTCCCAGTGAGGGAACATTCATGGGTCCACATATGTCAGTGTGCACTATGTCAAGCACTTTGTTGCTTCTTTGTTCTGCACAACGTGGAAATGAAGGTTTTACAGCCTTCTCAGTAATACAGCTTATGCACTTTGCTGGAGCTTTGTTGCTCTGCTTTACCTGCAAACCTCTTACAAGATCTCTTTTCTGTAGATCCAGAATGACGTTGGTGTCTCTATGTCCAAGCCTTCTGTGCCACAGGTCCAGATCTGCTTCATCCTTCTGGCTGGAATGTGCCACTTTTGCAGACTGATTCTCTGAAAGATCAAGCTCATATACACCATTGATTAGCTCTGCTTGAGCAAACACTTTGCCATTTCTAGTCACCTTGCATTCTCCATTTCCAAATGTGATCTGGAAACCTTTCTTGTCCAAAGTGGACACGCTGATTAAATTGCAGCTCAGCTCTGGAACATACAAAACTCTAGAGATTGTGTTCTCAATGCATTCATTGTTTATATTGCATTTCAGACTCATGGAACCTGCACCTTTTGCTTTAACAATGTTCCCATCTGCAATTTCAATTTCAGATCCTTCTTCATCATTTATCTCATTAAAATAGTCCTTTTTATATGAAAAATGCGAGCTGGCACCTGAATCAATTATCCATTTATTACGTCTATTTTCACGATTCTGGACAGCTAAATTCCTTTCTTGCAGTAGCCATGTGCATTCGCATTTCCCCTTCTTTTCCCCTTTTGGCTGAAAGGGGTGGGGTTTCTTGGCTTTAGGAGCCTTGCAATTCTTTGCAATGTGTCCTTCTTTGTTACAATTGAAACAAATCACTTTCTTAGGCATCTCTTTGGACTTTGTACATTGCCTAGATGCATAACTGCTGTCCTTGCTTCTAGCATTTCTCACTGGAGATTCAGCTCTATCTCTGCATTCTTCTTTTAAATAACCAATCAAGTCTTTAAAAGTCAGACCTTGTCTATGATCCATCAAACTTACAAATGCGCTAAAGCGTGGTCCAAGTGATGACAACAAAAATGCTATCTTTGTATCTTCATCAAAAGCTTTGGGAGTCAAATCAATTCTCTGAATAATCTCAGTGAACTTGTTGATGTGCTCTGTGAATTCCTCTTTTGAATTCATCCTCACTCTGGTTAATTTACACACCAAGTTTCTGAAGCAGTTTATGCTAGATTCTCCATACACGCGCTCAATATCTCTTAAGATTTGAGATGCATCATCTGTACTATTTATTAATGATAGCTGCTCATCACGAAGTCCACTCAAAATTATGTGTCTAGCTTCGCTGTTCATGCGTTTCCAAGCACTTATCTTGGCTAAAGCTTCCTCAGACGATCCTGTAGGTTGAGGGTTTAAAGCTTCCAAAATGTGCTTATAATCTAAACATGCTATCAAGCGCTGCTTCCAGTGCATGAAATTGTGTTCATTCAGCACAGGCATTCCTAGCTTTGCATCACTATCAAAAGCTGCTCTAGCCATCTTAAAATCCAAAAATTTGAAAATTCTTCAAAATTTCAAAATTTCTCAAAATTTTAAAATCAAAATCTCAAAAATCTAAAAATGCAAAACAATTCTTCACTGCCTTGGGTCACTGTGAACTCTGAGGGAAGGGGGGGGGGGTTGCTTAATCCCCACTGCACAATGGAACAAAGGACCATGTGCTTACCAGGAAGTTAACTCAGAAAAATACTACTCAACTCAAAATCACAATCCAACGCAATCCTTCAAAAATACGCAGAAATATGCAATACTGGGCCCAATAACCCTTTGTGGGAATGTTCTGGGGTGCAGGAGAGGATATATTGACTAATTATATCCTTATCCAACTTGTACTAACAAGTTCCCAAAATATCAGCAGAGTTTATAGACATTCCCCTTTAAGTTCGCAACGGTAACGCTTGCACAGGTTCGCTAGAACCTCTATAATAATTACTCTGGTAATTTTCCCTTTGTTCCCTCTTAAAATACAAGACACGACGCAGTCTTTATAAAAGTATAAAAGAGTTTACTCACGTTCTGTTCACAATATGATCCCAGAAGGTAGGCAGGCTTAAAAAGGTTACATGCACTTAGAAACATGCACTTATAGGAAGATAGTACTGTCCTCTCTTGGCTGAGAGCCAAGAGGGCATCCTTAGATGTTTCCTCATCGAAGGAAGATGGCAGAGAGAGAGGCAAGAGGCAAGAGAGAGTGGCTGCCTGCCCTGTGCTTTTATCATTACCTGCACAGGTGAGGCCACACCCACCTCTGGTCACATGCGGAGGAAGTCCGTCCCCAGGAAGTTTACCTGCTTGCTGGACAGACATCCCTCCCCATGTTCTAACATGTACACTCTAGGAATGTTGTCATTGACTGCTCCTGTGTTTACATCCCACACCCCTGCCCATATGGGCCAGTCTTGCCAGACTCTAGGGTTGTGCGCTCATCTCACTCTAGAGGCCGGGAGCCAGCGCTGTCCGCAGACATTTCCGGGTCACGTGGCCAGCGTGACAAGCTGCATCTGGTGAGCCAGCGCAGCACACGGAACGCCGTTTACCTTCCCGCTGGTAAGCGGTCCCTATTTATCTACTTGCACCCGAGGGTGCTTTCAAACTGCTAGGTTGGCAGGCACTGGGACCGAACGACGGGAGCGCACCCCGCCGCGGGGATTCGAACTGCTGACCATGCGATTGGCGAGTCCTAGGCGCTGAGGTTTTACCCACAGCGCCACCCGCGTCATAACATTCTCAAAGGTTTGCCTAAATGCCAGGAGATTATGAACCTCATCTGATACAAAAGATGGAAGCATGGTGAATTCAAAAGCCATGTCTCTGTACGAGAAAAGAGTCAATCACAACAAGTAAGGCCTCTCCTCCTTCCAGAGGGGCGGTGCTGTGGGCGGGAGATGATTCCCGTGTCACCCTTCTTGCAAAAGGAAGCATGGATATATTAGCAAAATGTTATAACTTGGCAACTATAGCCAAGAAAATGTAGAAACCAAAGATTCTTTTGACTTAACTGCTCCATTGCCTTTGCAAAATATTTGTTGGAATCCATCATTTTATGTGTAAACATTATTAGAAGGGTTTACCATGCACAGAGATGAGGAAACATCTCCCATTAATAATAATTCTAATTCATACATAAACATAGTAATGAATGTATGCAGTTGTGCAGTTGCCTTCCCCAGATAGAATGAAACAGACACAAGTTTTTTAAAGGGGGATTTCTTCTGTGTCCAAGTGTCAGGATGCTGTCAGCGGCTCCCGGCTGGTTGCCCAGGAAAGTAAAAGGACAAGGAAAAGTTTCTTGCTGTCCTTTTTTATTTCAATCTTTACAGAGAGAGGCTATAGAACCCAGCCTCTTGGATAACGGCGTTGTTCCGAGTGAATCCCCACCCCTGTCTCACCCACTTCCTCATCCATCAATCTCACCGCTTCTCCTACGGGTGCTGCTACGTGCCCTCTGTCTTTGAGCTCTTTTAAGGCTTGACGGGTTCCGGGAGAGGGAGGGTCTGTCAACTGGGTGTTGTTCTGGCTGTCTCATGATTCCCCCCTCATCTGCCTCTGAGCTGCTACCTCCCTCAAACCCCTGTTGTAAATCTGTACTGCCTTCCTCTTCCTCCTCCATGGAAGGGTCAGAATGGGGGGGGGGCCCGCCTCCACCATTCCTCCTCTACCCAGTCCCTGACATCAAGCCACCGTCTGTAAAACTTTTAGAATGTATGAATGTTTTGTAATGACAGGACTCAGTTGATTACACTCTGCATGAGCAGAAAGATTGACAGTTTGACCCCATCAGTTCATAATTCATAGCAAAGTTCTGGGTATGTTAATCTTAGCATTCTCAGTAATTAAATCATTATTATAGGTGACAGTTTTACTCAGAGTAGAGCCACGGAAATTAAGTTAGGTTAATTAATTTCAGTGGGTCTACTCTGAGTAACTGAATGTCACCCACAGAGATCCTAGGATCATAGGCATAGTTGTTAGGGAGCAAATTCCTTTGAGTAGACATGCAAGGACTGTAATTTATTGTGGTGTAAATATTTAGCTTTATGTAAAACACACAAAGATTTTAAATTAAATTAACATGATTATAAATATCACATTCTGTTAATGCATTTTACCAACAACAAACTTCAGTGAATATTAAGCATTCTAGGATAATTGCAGAAGGGTTACTACAGCCATAAATAAAATGTTAAATTTTGGGGAATATAAAACAGCAGATTTTGCAATGCTAGTGTATAAATCCAAGGTATACAAATATTTAGTATACTATGTAAAGTTCTGGTTCACTTTAAAAGTCATGCAGTAGAACTGAAGATGTTAAAAAAAGTTAATTTTCTTTACAAATATATTATAAACACACACATTTGTGATTTAGCAAAATACCGGTAATTGCAGATGGAAGTTCTGGAGACATAAGGGGACCCTGAGATAAAGGAACACATTGGGTTGTATCCAAATTAAGCTAGTTGAACTTGGTTCCCATTGAGATCAATGGAACTTAAGTCATGAATAACCTATCCAAATGATATCAGTGGGATCTGAGTTCAGCTAGTGTATTCTGGATCCCACCCATTGCACCAAGCATTCCCTGACCACCCTGGCTCTTCCAGTGTTCATGCATCATTGAGAAGTCCAGAAGATTAATTGCACTTGTGGGCCAATGTGACCAACAGCCAAGTGACTTTTATATGTATGAGACAGTCAATCTGCCATTCAGTTGCCTTCTCCCCAGGGGGAAAAGAACACAGATATAATGCATTTCTACAACCTCAGAGTGATGAAGCATTCCTCTTAACCACCTTTACTTTGTTTATTTTGAAAACAGACAATACAGATAGATACCAAATCCTTTGTGGTGAAAGGCAGCCTTTGCCAATGTGGCACCCTGCTGAGGTTTTGGGCTACAGCTCCCATTGGCTGGCTGGAGCTGATGGGAATTGTACTGCAAAGCATTTTGGGAGCACCAAGATGGTGAAGACTGCCGTAGTGGCTGGAGTGGTGGGCTTTGATCAATGACGAAACCCAGGTTCAAATCCCTGCTCAACCGTGTAGAATTGAGCAGGGAGAAGAATGGGGACCAAACTAGAATTAGTTAGCTATGCCTGTCATTGGCCCTGCGTACAGGCAGGGGCGGAGGAAGGGGGTGCGGTGGGGGCAGGTGCCCTGGGAGTCACCACTGAGGGGGGTGACAAAATGCTGGGTGGCACTCAAGCGAGGCTTGCAGTGTGCCTGAGCCATGCATCTCTCCTGGAAGTACACGGTGGTTTGGGTGTCCGCAGGCTCTGTGCTGCCCAAACGGTCCGCCTGCTGCCTCAACCTCAGCTGTAGGGCGGCTGAGTGGGAGGAGTCAGGCAGACTCCTCAGAGGCCTCACGGAGTGTTCTGCCCCACCTGGCCCCGCCCCTGGGCGCAGGGCACGCACGCCGCCCCAGGTACCCAATTGGCTTGCTCCGCCACTGCGTAGCGTTGACCTCCCTGCCTTATTCCCTACCAGTCTCAATGGGCATCAGTTAATACTGGCTCTAACCAACCTGTCAGACCAATAAACATTATGGTATTGCTGTGAGGTTACATTTGGGGATGGGGAGAAGGGAGAGGGAGTTGAAAGTGCAGATACCTGTGAGTTCCATGGGATACAAACAAAATAATAAATAACACGATCAGTAATTTCATCCGGTTTTCATTTTAGTTCGTTTCCTAAAGTACATGACTTAACTAAGCATCCTGACCCATGTCAGTGCTTAGTTATTGCTGCTGCTATTGTTGTTATTATGCAACACATCCTTCATATTAATATTTTAGATGCATAAAACATACAAAATGATGCTTGTCCCCAAATCTCCATTTGATTATCCTCCATATATCAGGCAAATCACCCAGCGTTTGAGTAGAAATCCCAAACTGCAAAGATGCCCGAGTTATAATAATGTAAATGAATGAGATTCAGTAGTTATTCTCTGTTGATTCGTGTGCATAATTCCCATTGATGTTAAGGAAAGTTATGCAAAACATCAAGGCAAGATGCTTCCCTTAAGGTAGGCTTTTGGAAGGATTGCTAATTTGCTTTGTTTACATGCACCAGAAAGAAATTATAACTAAAAGTACCATGGATATACCTGCTTTCTCATTTCAGTTTACAACTGGAGTAACCCATGGACATAGCTGGGGGGGGGGGGCAGCTGCACTCCCCCCAAGATCAAGTCCACCACCCCCTAACAAAAATCCTGGCTATGCCCATGGAGTAACCATAGATAATTGGCTTTGCACCAAAATGCTGTATGACTGGGCGTTTGGACAGAAGTACTGCCAGAAACTCCCTTAGCACTCTTGGTGATGTTGCTAGGCACATCTTCTGTCTGGGAAATTACAAGAAGGTGAGCAGATGGTTGGAGAACAACACATCCTTACCACTGCCCCTCTCGTCAGGAGGCAGTGACAAGCTTGGTATATATGTATGTGAAAGTAAAGAAAGGGGGAAAGTGGGCAATTTTCATAGGTGACAGAGAATAAGAGACAGAGTGAGCTGAGCTCTGGGAGGGGTTCTGTAAGCTAACAGCATGGCTGCCTCCCTCTCTGATCTGATGTGGGACACTAGATCTGGGGGTCTGTGGGAGCGATTAAGCTGTGCCTTTCCTTCTGCCCAAAAGCCACTGCCTATAAGTCCCACAAGCCTCCATTGAGCATCTTCTGGGGAAAACCAGACTCAGGCAAGTGCTGCAGCCCAGGAACTCCTGACCCCTGGAAGAAATAGGTCCAATAAAACACAGGGACATCAGTATCAGCAGTGTGCAATTCAATAAATGTATAGGTATGCTAACTTCAGGTGTGCATTTGCAGTTATATTATGAAAAAAAAGGACTTGCCTACATAAATTACATATATTATTTCATTTTTACTGCCTGTTAGCTGTGGGAAAGGAACCTGATATGATGACAATCCTGTTTTGAGAAAAAGCAGTTGGGATTCACCACTCCCCCAGTCTATCCCTGTGATTTGACATATTTTAACAGATTAAACCAATAATTTAATTATTTACTCTAGTTATACAATAGATTTTAAGCAAGGTTTCCTTTTTGTCAGGTTTCCCCCTCCTATACACCCCCTTTACTTTTGCTTTAGTATTTGACTTCCATGGTTTTCCTCTGTCTCTTGTATTGCCACTTTGCAGAAATCGCGGCTGATAAAGTTAGAGCCTCTTTTAATGTCCTACTGTGAGCACAGTCTAGGGCCCACAACATGGCCATTTGGCTTGCCAAGAGCTTGTCAAGATGGTCACCCACCTTTGAGCAGACTGCCTGCAGGCACAAATCTGCCCCAGACAGACTCCTTCTGAACTTCCCCTCCTTCTCCTAATTTTATTTTGGCCCAGCGGATAGGTCTTTTTTAAAAAGAGAGGTAAGAATGTATGATGCTGCCACTATTGCTTATATATTTTTGGCCATATTATCAGTAGTGGTGTGTTTGGTGGGGTGCAGCTTCCCTCCTGACAACAGTGTTGCTGCTGCCCATGTCGGGAGGGCAGATTGGCCCCACCAAACATGCTGCTACTGCATAAAATTCTGCTCAGATTTCTGGTTGCAGATTTTTGCAATGCTATGAAACCTACAATACTATTTTGACTAGAAATGAATGCATGACAAAAGAAATGAATCATGACCACCCGAAGCTATGTTTCTAAAATACTACTGCTTTTTAATCTCTGAAAAACGCCTGTCTCCAGCCAAACACTATGCTACTGTCATGTGATGACAGGATCTAGCACAGCCTTCTGCAACCTGTTGTCTTACAGATGTTGTTGGACTCCACCTCCCATCCTCCCTGATCATTGGCCATGCTGGTTAGGGCTAATGGGTATTGGAGTCCAACAGCATCTGGAAGCCACCAGATGACAGGCACCAGGTTGAGGGAGGCTGTTTGTGAGCTTCTAAACCAAGACGTTCAGCGGTGGCTGGTGCCCATTAGGACTGGGGAGGCAAAGACCAACAGGAGGTGGAACCAAAGTCAACTAATTCTAGTTTTGTCTCATCCGCTTCCCTGCTGAGGAGGAAACAGTGCCACCTCCTGGACTGGTCATAAGTAAAAAGACAGGTGGATGGAGTCTGGGCGAGGGACAGACTGAGGGTGTGGAGCAGGAATTGAGGAAGAGCAGCATTCAAATCCTCACTCAGCCATCAAGCTCACTGGGTGACATTGGGCCACTCACAGTCTCTCAGCCTAACCTCCCTCACAGGGTTGTTGTGAGGATAAAAATGTGGGAGAGGACAACCATGTACACCACCTTGAGCTCATTGGAGGAAAGGTGGGCTAGAAATGTAATAAATAAATAAATAAATGCCATGGATGTAATAAATAATTAAGCTATGCATATTTGTATGCCAATTATAATAAGCTAAGTTCATTTATTTCAACTCTAGCACCGTAAGTTTAAGAACTGCCTGCTCTTTCCAAAGAGGTTCTAAAATCTGTGATAATGGAAGGATAGTAAAAAAGCACTGACAAATTCTTCAACATGGACTTTTGGGGAAGGGGACAGCAGCTATGTTGCACTTCATGTTTTTCTGTTCTTCAGAGCAGAAGCATATCGCCCGGTAGAACAAGTTGTCCCTGATAGGCAGCTCAACAACATGATCTGCAGAATATCAAGAGCGGCCAATCCATGTGGGAACATTGTAGATCCTCCTGAAAAGGTTTGCTAATAAGGAAACAAATGCTCTGGAGTGCTGCTGTAATATCTTCAATGAACTGTAAAATAATGCAAGTGAGGAAAAAATTCCCAAGACCTTGAAAACACATCAAGCTTATACACAATTATATGCTACTTATTTACACAAAACCACATGTTTATTCATTTGCATGATATTTATTTATATTGAATTTATCCACAGTACACAAACATTTTCTTTCCTGCTGGTTTGTGAGGGCAAGGCACAAATCACCAGATTCAGAGAGTGTTCACAAATGCTTCTTGAATAGAGCAGCAACCAGGCAGTTGCATCAATGAAAGGCTGGAGCTCACTGGTAGAGCATCTGCCTTGAATGCATAAGGTCACAGAATCATAGAACTGTAGAGCTGGAAAGGAACCCCAAGGGTCATCTAGTCCAACCCCTGCAATGCATCCATACTAAAGCATCCATAACAGATGATCATCCAACCTCTGCTTAAAAACCTCCAGGGAAGGAGAACCCACAACCTCCCAAAGCAGTGTCAGGTTGAAGTGCTCATCTTCAGTTGAGCTGAAGGCATATGGGAGCAACAGGGAGAAGAATATGTAAAAGAGAGTTGGGGCAAGTCAGGCTTCTGTAAAAATAGTGAAATAGCCACAATTTTCATTGGTGGGATATAGGTGATGAAGCCTTGGTGGTGAAGGGACCTGGTCAGTGTGTGCTTTGCACAATGTGGCACATTGCATAATATTATTGGGCATAATATTATTGGGTGATTGGCAGATAGCTGTGATGAGCCTGTTGACGACTCTTAACGACTGCAATAGGTCTTACAGAAACTATAGGTCTCGTTAAGAGTCATCAACAGGCTCATCACAGCTATCTGCCAATCACCCAATCCCACCACCCTTCTGAGTAATACCCCTCCCCACCTTCTCACTATATAGAAGGGTCTGGTGACTTCTGTTTCAGTGTATCTGAAGAAGTGTGCATGCACACGAAAGCTCATACCAAGAACTAACTTAGTTGGTCTTTAAGGTGCTACTGGAAGGAATTTTTTTTTATTTTGTTTTGACTATGGCAGACCAACACGGCTACCTATCTGTTTCTGGACCAAGTACATGACAGATGTATATTGATATTCCAAAGAAGATTCAAAAATGGAGAAACAGTGTTTCCTGCCATCTTTCTTTACTTGGCAATGCAAAAGTTAGGCTTTTGGCAGCATCTTGAGCTATTTATAACCATATACTTGACTTGCCCAGTTAGTAAAACAGGAATATGTAATTGGCTGTAAAGAGAAAGTGCCACTTTGCTAAATGAAAAACTTATTTCCATGTAGGAATTTGTATACCGCTCATGTGGATGTCCTTTGGCATGTGCACTTTTGGCATGCACATTCAGAAATGTTCACAGACATGTGCAAGGCCTTCACAAACAACAATATACAAGAAAGACTTGCACAGTCTCCTACACAGAAGTGGGTTCTGTGTAGAAAAAAAAGGAAAGTGAGAAGTGTCCCTAATGCTTTACTGTTTGGTCAGGACGTTGTAATGAAAACCAACAACCCATCAAAATGAAACAGTTCCTCATTTGAAGGCTGCAATCTTCAGCATGCAGTACTTACAGAATAGTTCCATTGAAACCCAAAGGGTTTACTTAAGAGCAAACATGGTAAACTTTGGATTGCAAGGAAAATATTTGGCAAACTCGAGTTTCTACTCCCTGACGAGGAAGCAACAGGTGACTAAGAAAGAATACATTAAAAGAACCCCAAAAGTTATGCGGCATCCTCATTCTTAAATCGCCACCTTTCCCCCAGAACAGAAGCCTCCAGCGACCCATCCCAGCCCTCCTGCCTCTCCTGCCTGCGCAGCAACTCTCGACCGCGACAGCGAGAGCTCGGCTCCTTCTCTCCCCATTCGCTGCAGATCTCTGCATTCCCACTTCGTCCTCACTTTTGGGCGCTGTCCATGGTGCAGCAATTGCCTGCGTGACGTCAGGCCGCCCGAGCGCCTCGCCGATTGGCGGAGGAGCTGGGCCGGCCTGTGAAATCGCGCGAACTCTTCCCCGGGCTCCCGCCTCCGCGCCCCGGGCGCCCAGTCCCGCTTCGCCTCCAGAGGGAGAGCCGGGCTGCTCTGCCGGGAGCCGGAGCCAGAGCCCAAGAGGCAGCCGCGGCGGCAGCAGGCAGGACCCGCCCTACCCCAAAGCAGCCCGGCTCTGGCCGGGGACTTTGCCCGGGCTGCGCAAAAGCGGCAGGCCAACAAACAAGATGGAAGAATTTCTGCAGCGCACCAAAACCAAACTGGTAAGTTCTGCAGGACGGAGAGTGAAACTGCAAAGAAGTTTTTGTTTGTTTCTTTCTTTGATTTACTCTGTGAGCTCGTCTCCCTGCATGTCATATTGTTGCTTTAAAAAAAAAAAATAACAACTTTTGGAAGGCACCCAAATAAGCTGGTGTGAATCAGCATCTTGAATGCAGAAAGGCCTTTGAATGCTTTTGTTCTAAGGAGTCCAATGCTTCTTAGGGGATCAAACAGCTGCACAGGAGAGAGATCGCAGTGAACCCCCCACCCCACCCCAAGAAGTTGCTGTGTATTTGTTTGTAAAGCATCCTGTACAGGGCAGGCGGCAAGTTTCGGGGCCTGTCACTTTCGAAAACCACAGACCTTTCACCCAAAGTTCACCCAGTACAATCCTGTGCACACTTACTCAGAATTAAATCCCACTGTGCTCAGTGGGGCTTACTCCCATGGTAAATGTGTACAGGATTGAACCTATAATATTCTACCCCATAATAAATAGTGTGGAACTCTGAAGTTTTTGTTTTCACAGAGAATACATGTTAAGGAAGTTGTTTGACAAATTTGGAATAACACAAAATATGATAAATGTATATTTCTATGCCTGGATGAAGCTTCTGGTGCAATATTTTGGCTGTTGTGAATGTTTTTAACTCAGAATTGTTTGTTGATTGGAATGAAATGAAAGTTTGGCCCAATATAGCCGTGTGGACATCTCTTTACCTCTAAGATGGTTTGTGTAGTATTTCTAATTGCAATGGAAGTCTAGCAGATAATATGTACATTCTTATTATTTTAGCTATTTCAGCTCAGTCTGAAGGAGGTGATACCTTTTAACAATGGTTTAAAACTGCTTTTCTGAAGATCCAGCATTTAAATCCTGATTTAACTCAGCATAATAGAAGTGCACTTTCACCATTCCACATAGCCAAATACACATAAATGATATTCACTTTAAAAAGAGAGATGATGTTGACTATGTTCAGTTTGCCTTTACTGTATATTCAAGGTCCAGCCCTGTGGGTACAATTCACCATATCTAACCTTCCTTTCTTACTGTTGGTGGAAAATAACCATAAATTTGTCTTTTGCTACAAACTTCCTTGTTCTGACACCTCTTTTTGGTTGCTGAAGTTGTATACAATGATTTTTTAAAGTCTCTGTTTAATACTTCCTATCAGGTTCTTCTTTCACTGTACACAAACAGCAATAATTTTTTTGCCTTTGTTAATATGCTAGTTCGGGTAAACCTTTCCCCCCAAAAGCAATGTTTTAACACAAAGGAACATGATACTTAAAAATCTCTGATGACAAAGCATAGGGGGAAATACATAATTTATGATCCACTTATCTCAAAAGCCTGAACAGAACAACAGACTGAAGCCTACATTAAGCATGATGTCATGGTCACATGGCAGGGAATGAGCCATGAAAGTCTTGAGGCCTGTTCTTAAAGTTCTGCTTCTAAGATCTTAGGCTGCTATCTTTGAGAGAAGCCAGTGGCCAGATTTTCTTGGTTCTGGCTAACAACAGGTCTGCCCATGTCAGCCTTGGACCAAAGATGGAAGAGGGCATATGACACAGGATCTTTCAGTTAGTTATGTTGGTAGAAAGTGACTTAAAAATGGATTTTTAGAAGCATAGGATTGTAGAGTTGGAAGAGACCACAAGGGTCTTCTAGTCCAACCCCCTGCAATGCAGAAATCTCTTGCACAACGTGGGGCTCAAACCCAGAACCCTGAGATTAAGAGTCTCATGCTCTACTGACTGAGCTATCCTTCATGAAATAGCTGCACCCCCCTGCACTCATACCCCTCAGATATGAGGGATGCCAGTAATGCCAGTTCTGGTGGCAGCGCTTCCTCCTCATCCTCATCCTGTGGCAGCACAGCGGTGGTGGCCGGGCCGGGCAGCACCAAGAGGACTCTGGCTTCCTCGAAGGCCTTGCGGATGGCGCAGAGGCAGAAGAGTGAGCCTGGCTCTGGGCACTTGGTGGGCTCTCGCCCTCACTGAGCCCAGCCTGCAGCAGCCGCAGCCAGTCAGCCGAGAGCGGTACTTCATGATAAGTACTGACACCTTTTTTCCTAGAAAAAGGACACCGTCCTTGGTAGATCAGACATATACTAAGCAAAAGGAATGTGAATATTTCCAAGCACTGAAATGTTAAAACTGAAGCTAATGGTACATTTTAGAAGAGCTCCTGAAAGTTCCCTGCAACAGTGAATTAAAGCACAATCATAGTGGACTATAAACTAGGTAAACTGCATTCAAGGATAAATTTTAGAAAAACTGCTGTATTAGTTTGTGAGCAGGAAATCGAAAAGTGCTGTGAAAGCTTAAATGCATACTGATTTATTACTGGTTTGGGGTTGAGCTTTCATAGTTAATGGACCAGTTCATACAACAGGACAGGCTGTGTAGACGGACATTCTCTTCTGATAAAAAAGCAAGACGCATTTGCAACCTCAGTGTCTTTTTCTTTTAAACTTCTGATTAGCTACTGATTATTTTTAGAACAAGGATTGGGAACTAGAGGTCCTCTGCATGTTACTGGGCTTCAACTCCCATCAGCCCCAGGCAGAGTGGCCAGTGGTCGGGGGTTAGGGGAGGGGGGGAAACTTCCCCATCCTTGAATCAACTACATGAAAAATCAGGAACATTTAAAAAGCAATATCCTAAATCAGATTTAAAGAACGACACACTTCAGTCCCTTCTGTTAAGAGAATATTATTTATTTCTCTCACCTTTCCCCTGAAATAGAACTCAGGCTGCTTTGAAAAATCAAAATCAACAGTACTAATATAACAAACAACCATTGGTAATTGGACTAAAAGAAGATGATGATGACAAAAGAGAGTTGACTTTACTGGATCCCAGGGACAGCCTGGTGTGTTGAAGGCTTCTATGGGACCCATAACAGCCTGGATTTCACTGAACGCATCTGTCATGCGCTGTGACAGGGGCCCAGCAACATGCAAACTCATTTTAAGGCCTTGTTGATTTTAAGGCCTAGATATTTTAACCTGAAGATGATTGATTGCATTTCCACCTTGTATTTCAACTAGAAGAGATAGTTGGTGGAAAGTTTGTGTGAGTATTTGGGCGTGGAAGAGAGAGAAGATACAATTTTAAGCTCAAATATAAAGCTTCATTGTTCAAATATCTGAGTCCAATTTAAAGTGCTAGTGCTTAATGCTAAAGCCCTAGATGGATTGGGACCCAGATACCTGAGGGAACACATCTTCCAGTACCAGCCTACCTGACCTATAGAAGCACTTCTCCAAGTACCTACTTTAACAGATACATTCTGTAGTTACAGAGGAGAGGGTATTCTCTGTGGTGGCATCCCAACTTTGGAATGCTCTCCCTAAGGAGACCTGGTTGGCACCACCAGTACAGTCTTTTTGGCACCAGAGTAAAACTTTCCTACTTTCCCAGGCTTTTTAGATGGGTTGTAAGTTGGACATTCTGTTATTTCCTTTTATGACTTTAGCCTGCTGTTTATTTTCTTGTTTGTTGTCTTATATGTTCTAGAAAGTATTTGCTTTTATATACTGTCCTGGGATCTTCTCATAAAAGTTGTTTAAGAAATATTTTGAATAAAAATAAAAGGACTATAGCTATTCAGATTTTAGCTCATGTCTTACAAGGAAGTGGATATATCTGAACTAAGATGTGTGTGTCACGATTTGTTTTTAGCTGTTTTAGAAATAGTTTCCAAAGGCTGTAGGTGATTTAAATAACCTCTTGCCCTATTTCATTGTTTATAATTATTTTTATTATTTTTCCAAATTATTACAAATCAAACCGAATTACTTTAATACCATTTCTTAAAATCAGGTTTCCCGCTTTGTTGCAAACATATGTTGATCATTTCCTCCCATAGCTGCACCATTTCTTATTTACAGTCATACTTTGGATTTACTTCCAAAACATTTGGAAACCAAAGCACAGCTTCTGATTGGCTGCAGGAAGCTCCTAACCCTAAACCCTAACCGCAAACCGCAAACCCTAACCCTAACACTGACCCTAAACCCTAACCCTAACCCTAACCCTAACCGCAAACCCTAACCCTAAACCATAACCCTAACCCCTAACCCCTAACCCCTAACCCTAACCGCAAACCCTAACCCTAAACCCTAAACCTAACCGCAAACCCCAACCCTAACCGCAAACTCTAACCCTAACCCCTAACCCCTAACCCTAATCCTAACCCTAACCTTAAACCCTAACCCTAATCCTAAACCCTAACCCTAACCCTAACCCTAACCGCAAACCCTAACCCTAACCCTAACCCTAACCGCAAACCCTAACCCTAACCCTAACACTAAACCCTAACCCCTAATTCTAATCCTAAGCCTAAACCCTAACCCTAAACCCTAACCCTAACCCTAACCCTAACCCTAAACCCTAAACCCTAACCCTAACCCCAAACCCTAACCCACGCCACCCTAACCCTAACCCTAAACCAGAGCTGTGCAGCGCCATGCCAGAAATTGCCTCTGTGCATGTCTGTGGTGCCGGAAAACGCTTCTGCGCATGCCCAGATGCTGAAAATCACACCTGCACAGAAGCAATTTCTGGCATTGTGGACATGCGCAGAAGCGATTTCTGGCGTCTGGGCATGCACAGAAACAATTTCTGGAGCTGTGGAAGAGAGTCCTCGCACCATCATAACCCTAACCCGAACCCTAAACCCGAACCCTAAACCCTGAACCCCTAACCCCTAACCCCTAACCCCTAACCCCTAACCCCTAACCCCTAACCCCTAACCCCGAACCCTGAACCCCTAACCCCTAAACCCTAAACCCTAAACCCTAAACCCTAAACCCTAACCCCTAAACCCTAAACCCTAAACCCGGAAGTCTAAAATATTATATTGACGGAAGTCTAAAATATTATATAAGATAAGAAGTTATGTTTTATGATTGTTGGAAATGATATGTTTAAAAAACCCTAATAAAAATGTGTGTGTATGTGTGTGTGTGTGTGTGTGTGTGTGTGTATGAAAAACACAAGAAAGCACAACACACCTTGTCCTGCCCTTTACTTTCTTGGCTTTTGTAAGGATTCTCAAGCTTCAGAAAAATATGCAAATGCCTTCAGAGAGCCAAGCCCAGTCCTTTCAGCAGCTGATTAATTGCAGTCCATTAGCATATGTTGGTCCAGGAGCGTGTCTTGATTAAAGCCAATTGTCCAAATTAAGGAGGAACCAGCCACAAATCATACCAGCAACGGAGTCTTGTCCATTGGCAGGGACACTGGCAGGGACACCCCCCCCCCGTCACTCCTACTCTGCCTCTCAAGTTGGCAGACATGGGATTGTGTGGCACAGCGGGGTGCCCTGAACTCCCCAGACCCCACTGAGGAGCACTGCCAGGATTTTTGCCTTCTAAATCCCCCCTTTCCCCTGCCTGAACTTCCTGGCAGCCCACAGAGGGCTGCAAAGAACAACCGCCATTGACTCGTGACGTTGCCGGAAACCCCTCTTGCCCAATTTCTGTTGGAACAGCCAAGAATTCAACCAACTCACAATTATGAAAACTCATGTGTATTATTCAACTTTATTTAAAAATGTGGTGTTATTTAGTTCAAATGGAATTGAGACAATTGTGTGGTTTTTAAAATAATTTCTTTAAATTTTTAAAAATTTAACTATAATAATCATCAGTTACAATTGAATACATAGTCAAAACAAAACAAATTCCTTCCAGTAGCACCTTAAAGACCAACTAAGTCAGTTCTTGGAGTCCAAGAACTCCAGTTCTTCCAAGAACTGACTTAGTTGGTCTTTAAGTTGCTACTGGAAGGAATTTGTTTTGTTTTGACTATGGCAGACCAACACGGCTACCTATCTGTAATTGAATACATAGTTAATTTGACTTCCCCCCTCCCCTTCCTTGGTTTCTTATAAAACCCTTTTTAAAACTGCATTTCCCCTGTAACTCCTTTTGGTTTATTTCTCTCTGTGTTCGTTCCAAAGTCACCTTTTAACTGCTTGATTTTAAATTAATGTATTTTAATGTTAATGTATTTAATTGTTTACAATAATTTTTAGATGATCCACATATCTTCACCATACTTTGTTGAGCAGTCTTCTTGATTTCTTAATCTTCCTGTAAGTTTTGCCATTTCTGCATAGTCCATCAACTTTACCTTGCCATTCTTCCTTTGTTGGGACAGTGTCCTCTTTCTATCCCTGCGCAAAGAGCATCCTAGTGGCCGTGGTTGCATACATAAGCAATTTTGTTGAATCAGGTTATACTTGATAGGCCTGGCACATGGAAGGTGGAGCAAACTTGTTCTCTGCTCTGGTGAGTAGGACTCAAATTAATGGAAGAACTTTCTGACAGTAAGAGCTATTTGACACTGGAGCAGATTGTCATGAGAGGTGATGGAATCTCCTTCCTTGGAGGTTTTTAAGCAGAGGTTGGATGGCCATCTGTCATGGATGCTTTAGCTGAGATTCCTGCATTGCAGGGGGTTGGGCTAGATGACCCAGGGGTTCCCTTCCAACTCTACAATTTTATGATTCTATGAAGACTCATTAAATCATTGTTCAATGTAACAAATGAGGAGTTGGGTTAAGTAAACAACTGAACAATTATAGACAGCCTCTGTATTAAAAGTTACGGTTAATTATAAATTATCAGCCCTGCCTTGATAAGCATATTGAAAACTCAGAGTAACTGGAAACCACTGTTGCCAAGAATAAATATTTATGGCTTGCTGGAAAGCGGCACTTAAAATATGTTTGTAGAAATAGTGTTTTAAATTTGACCTTTTATTTTTCCAAGAAATACCAGACTGAAAATATGCCATGTGAAAACTGTGCAGAATTGATCTTAAAAATAACAGCTGTGTTTAAACATTGCTGCCACCTGCAGTGTTGATGCTTTCATGGGAAAGTGTGTGTATAATATTTGTACTGTGATTGATGAGCATATTTTTTTTGCCAATTATTTTTATTGATTTTCCAAATTATTACAAATTGTTACTGAATTAATTCAATTTAATACAATTTCCAAAACCAGTTTCCTGCTCTTGTAACGATCAACAGATTTTAATTAGGCAGCTAACCAACATTATGAGGTCACTGTGTCTTCCATTTTAACAGCCACTTTTATTGTGCATTGATTTATTAGTGAATGTCTAAAAATATAGCAATTTAATATGCCCTTGCTTTTTACTGAGTTATGGTTGGTAAGCATCTTTGGATTAAGGCGATCCCCCCCATTAATTGTTTCTGCTTAGGCCTATGTGAAGGAAGGAGCAGAATATACCTGCTTGAGTGGCTAGGGAGACCCAGCCAGTTGGGCGGGGTATTAATAATAATAATAATAATGAGTAAACAGAGAGGTTTAGTTTGCTCTGTGAATCCAGTCTCCAGAGTAGCTAGTGGGTTCAAGGTTTGATAATAAATCAAGATGTTCTGTTTAATACTTAAAGTAAGTTAAAGTAACTTCCTCCTTCTTATTGAGAAAGGTTAGATATTATTCTGTATGGCTTGAAAGATGGGGGAATTGGTGCTTAAAAAAGAAAATATGAAAATAATTGGATTTTGGACCTTAAATATCTATGACAACTTCTGCTAAAAGCCCAGGGAGAGTGCATTCTAAATATACACAGTTGGCATGTGCAATTGTTGACCTGATTTCATTTTAATTACACTTGGCATGGTAGCCATGACTGACAGGTAATTCATTATGTAAAAAGCTGTAATATGTTTCCTAATAGGACATTAACAGCAGGGAGTTGGGAAACCTGAGCTTCCCTGTCCTGTAACTGAGAGAAGGATAAAAACTGCTTCCAATAATCATCTTGGGCTGTTTTATTTACACACCTAGAAAGTTACAGATAGGTAGCCGTGTTGGTCTGCCATGGTCAAAACAAAATAAAAAAATTCCTTCCAGTAGCACCTTAAAGACCAACTGAGTTAGTTCTAGGTATGAGCTTTCGTGTGCATGCACACGAAAGCTCATACCTAGAACTAACTCAGTTGGTCTTTAAGGTGCTACTGGAAGGAATTTTTTTATTTTGTTTTTACACCTAGAAAGTGTTCAATCTAAACCCAGAATTGCTTGCTGGGCTTTGTTCTGCTTCAGCTGGGCACAAAGACAGGGCTCTGTTTAATATATGCAGAGAGTTAGAAAAGAAAGTCAGGCAGATTCTTCTTCTTGCTAACACCCACCAACACATAGACCAATTTGTGGCCTTCCAGATATTGCTGAACTACAACTCCCATCATTCTGCGTCATCGGCCATGCTTGCTGGGACTGAGTTCAACATCTGGCAAACTAAAGGTTCCCCACCTTTGACATAGACCATTTGCTCAGAACTAAATTTTTCATTTGAATTGCTGATGCATAGCTTCCCACTTCCCAGATTCATATTGCTCCGGTAGGTTTTGTCATTTCGTCATAGTCCATCAATTTAATCTGCCACTCCTCCCTGAAACTGAAGGGAGATCCTGGCAATCAGCCAGAGTGAAAACTCTTCATTGTTTTGGTACTTCAAGATTAGTTAAATATGTCATTGCAGTGGTGGGGTACCTACTGGTTTCACTGGTGATGAAATTTGGTGACCTGGTGAGATGTGACTAACTTTCTGTATCAACCACAAGCTGTTTAATGGTTCTTTGGCCTTCATAGCCCATGCTGAGTAAAAACTGTGGGGTAAGGCCTTGAGTTAACATCTTGTCTACCACTTCTCGATTCTATGTTGTTTGTCAGTCGTCCTTTATCACTGGGGTGGGAGGAGGCCATCTGGGTAAAAGGATAGTAGTCTAAGCCAGAAATTTAGTGTGGCCATCCACACCCTAGCCTCTGCTCTTACAAAACCTGTCTCAAGACATATTTGAGACATATTTTGGCACTTGAAAAGCTGATTTTAGGAACTTAGATTGCTGTAGTTCCAGTGATATGGGATTAGTGAAGGGGCCTAGCTGGGCACCATATAAAAGCTGTGTGATGGACTTGGCTTCAGACAGTTTAAGGGCTGTGGGTATATAATGTCCATCTTGGTCCTAAGATATTTAAGTATGGCAGTTGCATTTCTCTTTGTATTCTCAGCAGCATAGTCCCCATGGGCTTTTCTGTTGCCAATGCTTTCATAGCTTTTCTAAGCCCTATGGGTGTTCTTGAAATTGCTGCATCATCTGCATACAGCAGGACTGGGATATGCCTCCCTGCCAACTTTGGGAGTGATAATTCATTTTATGGAGATAGGATACCATATCATTAGTATAGAAATTAAATAAAAGTGGAGCCAGTATGCACCCTTGTTTCACACCTTTCTTAGTTCCAATAGCGTTGGAAAGATGCCCCTGGGGGTTGCATTGCACTTTGAGCACGAGCTCTTCATGTAGCATGCACATTAAATATAGCAAGCGCCTGTCGAGTTTAGAGACCTCCATTTCCCCCCAAAGTTTGGCTCTGGATATGGAGTCAAAGGCTGCTTTAAAATAAAGACAGCATAAAGGGAGACTGTGCTACAAAAGGAGTATTTTTCAATTAGATGTTGGAGTACTATTGGTCAATGGTAAAATTGGCCTTCCCTAAATTTGGCTTGTTTCTTTGCAAGTATGTTTTCTTGTTCCAGCCAGTCCTGAAATTTCCATTGCAGGTGCCTTGCATACAGTTTATTAATTATGCTGAGGAGGCTCACTGGCCTATAATTAGCTGGATCATCCTTCTTTTCTTTTTTATATATTGGGACAATGATTGCAAGACCCCAATTTTTTGAGATGTGTCCATAGATATCGATGCCCAAAAATCCAAGTTTTTTGGATGGCCTCAGCAGGAATTAGATTTTCTTCTAGGGCTTTCCCCTGTTTTCATTGGGCTATACGGTTCTCTGTTCTTGTCACAGGAGCCCAGAAGGTTTTCTGTGTTTTGGGTATTTTGGCCACTTCCATCATTGGTACCCCTATAAAGTTCCTGGAAATACACCTCCCAAATTCTTCGGGAAAATAGCAGTCTGCCATAGGTGGTCTATTGCTTTGGTAGAGCACCAAGATATTCCAGAATAGAGCAGAGTTACGGTAATTGGATTTGGCTGCTTGGATAACCCTTGAGCAGTTGTTTTTCATAGCTTCCCTTTCCCCTGTGCTAGCAGCTACTTATAAAATCTTTTCTGCTCAAGGAGATCCATTCTGGCATTTGGAGTTATGTTGGAGACATAAACTTGGTATGAATTGGCAGGGGCTTGTTTTGGCATCAACATAGCCGAGTCCTTATCAAACCATGGCTTTGATTGTTTTTGTCGTTGTCTCCAATCTAGTCTGTTATTGATTAAGTGCTGGTATAGTTGTTGGGTCAGGGCTTTATAGGACAACAAAAGGTCATCAAAGGATTCAGCTGATATTAGGGTAGACTGGAGAGCCTGTAGATGTACTGAGTCCAATAACTTGTAACAGGTAGGTAGCCGTGTTGGTCTGCCGTAGTCTAAACAAAATAAAAAACTTCCTTCCAGTAGCACCTTAGAGACCAACTAAGTTTGTTGTTGATATGAGCTTTCGTGTGCATGAAGAAGTGTGCATGCACACGAAAGCTCATACCAATAACAAACTTAGTTGGTCTCTAAGCTGCTACTGGAAGGATTTTTTTTATTTTGTTCCAATAACTTGGTCATATTTTTATTTAAATGAGGAGTCCATTTGGCTCAGCAGTAGTTCCTTCTAACTGGCATTATGGTGGGCTGAAAATTTTCCTCAGTGTGTATCTGTTGGGTAAACTCTTTAGTTGGAGCAGGACTGGGAAGTGATCGCTCTTGAACCTAGGTATAACCTCTATAGCTTCAGCATAAGGGAGAAGTTCCCCAGAGACAATAGCATAGTCAATGGCACTCATCCTAGCTCTGGAAAGACAGGTAAATTCAACTGGATGATCCTTTCCAAAGGTACCATTCAGGATGTGGGGATTTAGCTTGAAAGTCATTTGCGCCAGGCAGAGACCTGCAAAATTTGAGGTTTGGTCTTTTGAGGCATGAGTGGTCCTTCGTCTTCTCAGTCAGGTGGTGGAGTCTGATTGTTTGGTCTTGGTCTGGCATTGAGCTCCGCTCCCAGAACCACCATTGCATTTGAATTTTGCAATATAAGGTCCGCATCATACCCTTCCAGCTCCCCCCACAGAGTTCCGATTTCAAGTTTCTGTCTCATTGGGGGCATGTAAGCATTTAGTACTAGCAGAACCTTCTTGTTGAAATGGAGCAAAATAGCCATGAAGGCGTGTGTCTTATATGAGGGGAGGGGCCTTGGTGGAGTACCAATATACAGTGGTACCTCTGGTTACGTACTTAATTCGTTCCGGAGGTCCGTTCTTAACCTGAAACTGTTCTTAACCTGAAGCACCACTTTAGCTAATGGGGCCTCCCGCTGCTGCCACACCACCACCGTGCGATTTCTGTTCTCATCCTGAAGCAAAGTTCTTAACCCGAGGTACTATTTCTGGGTTAGCAGAGTCTGTAACCTGAAGCGTATGTAACCCGAGGTACCACTGTAGATTAAGATACCCAGAGCCCTTTTGCTCTCTTGTGTTTCTCCCCTAGTTCACTTCTGATTGTAAATGAGTGGCAGGTCGTTCATGGCCCATGATTCTTGTATCAGTAAGATGCCATGTCATGAAAGAAAATCAGTGAAACAAGGGTCTCTGGTAGATGCAGCCCACCCAGCTACATTCCAGGTTAGGAGGGTCACTTGGCTGTCAGCCCCTCTTTTCCTCATAGGGGGATCAGGGAGCTTTTTGTTCTGGCAGCGACACCTGGGGGTATTAAGGAAGCATGGGCAGCAAAGTGTGGGATGTTTGCAAGCAAGGCATCAACCTCTTTGATGGAGGAGGTATCATTTGTCTTCTCTTGCCAGAGATGTGATGAGGGAAACTGGATCTCCTGTGTGAGTAGATCTAGCTGTGCCCCAAGGAATTTGAGGCTTAGTTGTGTTAGTCTGGGGTCCGTGAGTATGGTTTTATTTGCTTGTTAGCAACTCGGTGATTTATGGTCTCCTTAAATGTTATTAGCATGGAGTTCAGAAAAGAGAAGCCAAAATGATCAAGGGGGTGTAGCAACTCTGTTATGAGGAAAGGTTATAGCATTTGGGGCTTTTTGGTTTAGAGAAAAGATGTGTAAGAGGAGGCGTGATATAAAATTGTGCATGGCATGGACAAGTGGATAGAGAAAAGTTTTCTCCCTCTCTCATGAAACTAGAGCTCATTGACATCCAAGGAAGCTAAATGTTGGAGGACTTAGGGCAGGCAAAAGAAAGTCCTTCTTCATGTAGGGCTTAAACTGCGAAACTCGCTCTTCCAGGAGGCTGGGATGGCCACCAACTTGGATGGCTTTAAAAGAGGATTGGACTAATTCATGGGGAAATAAGGCTATTGATAGCTGCTAGCCATGATGGCTATACTCTGCCTCTACAATTAGAGGCAGTAATTTTTCTGAATACCAGTTGCTGGAAATTGCAGGAGAAGAGAGTGCTCTTGTGCTTGGACCAGCTTGTGTGTTCCCCACAGGCAGGGATTTTTTTCAGCTGGGACTCACTGGAACTTAGTTCTGGCACCTCTCAGGGGGGTGCCATTGCCATTATAAGAGAACAAGGGAGGCACCTGTGAGAACAGGGTGCTGAACTAGACGGGGCATTGTCTTGGTCCCACAGACTTTTATGTTCCTATGAGAAGTCCCCCCAAGTCTCTGGAGCAGCTATTGGAGGTGCACAGGGTGCTGCAGATGGGAGGAGAGGAGAAGGCAAAGTCCCATTGTGATAGCAGTGCTCTGTTCCCAGAGCAAGATGAAACAATTCAGCACAAAAACAGGATGACTGAACTTTAGGTGATAGTCTTATGATGTCTGGTGGCCTCACCATGCAGAGTAGTACTGTAGTACCAAATATTTTGCCTCTGATAATGATTCTTGCTTCTCTGGATGGAGGGCAGAGAGGGCTGTGTGCCTGTGTATAGAAACCAGTCTCTTGCACTAAGGCAGAATTTACAGTCAGTGCTTGGCCTGCTTTTTCCTCTGGCTCCACCCATTGCTGGCAAGGTGTCCTCTGGAGATCGTCCAAAAGGCCATGAGACTGGAAAGTGTCCTTCGCCCCCACCCCGTTCACTGCTATTGGATTGCAGCCTTAAATGTTTTCTTTCAGGGACAGGAAGCTTGTGGTTTTCCTTTCCCTCCCCCTATAATCTACTCAGTCAGATAATGAGTGGGTTGGGCTAGGGGAGAAAAGAGAAGCTGGAAACAACTGCTAATGCACTGTGCTGATAAAAAGCTATAAATCATGGCTCAACATTGCTTTATGTTCCCATCCTGGATAAAATAATGCTGACACAACTTTTTGTAATCAAAGCATCCAGTGGCTGAATGTTATTACATTGCACAACAGATTCCGTCCCCCACCTGACTTGAAACTCTGCAACATCATATGAGAAGGGAATGATCCAGCTTTTCAGGGCGAGGCACCTTTTCAAACTGTCATGAGAACCACTCGTCCTAATTCTGCTGGTTTTTAGTTGGGAAGGAGTTCCAGCTCACAAGAGAAAGATATTCATGGTGAGTGAGGCAGGCTTTTAACTGATAGATCTTTTCTGTTTGGACAGTACTTCTTGCAAATAGCTGTAAAAGATGTGGCCTCTAAAAGACTCTAAATCTCTTTATGTAACAAACTCACATCCTTGTCTTTTGCCAAATATTCATATTTGAATTTTGAACCATGTGATCCTATGCCAAGTCAGAAATCTTTCACCTTTTTGTCTCTAATTATAAATTCAGTTTACACGCAGAAAGATTACTGTAAATGCAGTCTGTGCCTATCAAGGCAAGTTCTAGATCTAGATTGAGTGCAGTAGTCATAGTCAGCTACTGTTACTTTCTACACCGTTATGAAGTTGTCATTAGAACCAGCAATTGTCCGCAATCTATGTCTGTAAAATAGGAGAAAAGGGAGTTTATCCATGCCTGAGTGGCATTCTAGATGTCATTCTGCCTGTGTAAAAACTGTGGCTTTTAGGCTTCTAATATAAAGTACAAGCAGAAACTAATAAACTATGGCTTCTCCTTTCATGTCAAACATTTTTGTTGAAAATGACAATGATATTGAATGTAAATATTCATTGGAAAGATCTTTGGATTAGATTCCGTGGTGCTTGGTGCAATGGAAGGGCACTTCTGTTTGTGCAACGTGACCCCTGCTTCTCAATGCTATCCATTCCCTACTCCTGTTACAGAACCTGCACCCTTCTGCACACCATTCCAGTGGGTCCTTGACCTTCAAGAGTGAATTTTCAGGAGAGGGTCTGCTGTGGAAGGAGGTGGTGGGAAAGCTCCAATGGCTGAGCCTCACACTACTTATGCTTCTCCAGATCTAAACCAATATTTGTAACCTACCTGCACTGCTTCTTCAAGTCAGGATAGGCAACAGTAAAACAAAACCATCAACTATAAAATATCAATATTGAGGGCATAATTCAATGGGGATGTGTCTTGTGCAAGGCCCTTGGAAAGGAATTAGACCTTTTACAAACTGAGTTTGTTAAGAAGATTTGCTCAGAAGATGTTGGCAGTGGATTTGATGCAGTTTAGTTAATAATTACCTAGAATGAACTAAAAAGGGAAACTGAAGTACAGAATCTGCCTGAATGCACTTTGTGCAGGACTAGACATAAACCAAAACATATGCCCAGGTGAACTGTAATGGATGAAAACAGATAGTAATGTGGCTGAAAACAAGCCAGGTACGCCTGATCTTAATTTTAAAGCTCATTCTGCTATTAACTTTAGTTCAAAACAAAACAACCTCACGGTGGACAAGAAATCTAAGGCAGCCTTCTCCATCCTGGTGCCCTCCAGCTCCTGTTAGCTTTCAACTACCACTGAGCCCATTCAGCAAGGCCAAGGGATGATGGGGGTTAGGAAATGCCAAAGCATCTGGAGGGCAACATGTTTTCAAGGGCTGATCTAAAGAATGTGACATACATTGTATTTTAAAGATGTAAACTATTTCACATGTGCAGTTTTGAGTATTGCCGAGTGACAAAAGATAAATTTACAGTGTATATTTTTAAATCTATAGTTCATTGGGGTTTTCACATTATACAATAGAACAGTAGAATCCCTTGGTTCCCCCTCCTCCCCCTCCCAGTGTCCCCCTCTCCTTCCAAACAGATCCCCTCTTCCCCTCTGCAGTACTATATCCTTCAACATTCCTCAGATGAAAATACAGACATTTCTCATTTCCCTGCAACTGACTCTCCTCGACCCCCCTCCCCCTACATCATTTCCTATCAGAAGAGGGGCAAGTGCCGCCACTGCTACACTGATGGGACACAGCACACACGCCCTCCGCTGTCCTGAGAAAACCCCTTAATTCCGATTTTATTTAATTTTATTCTTTTGTAGATTTACAAACAGAAAAGCACACACCAATAAATAAATTATAGAAAGGGACAAGACTAGATGTGGATGCACAAAACATTGTTTTTCTTTAAAAAATCAAGAGTCCATGATCTCCACTCCCCTTTTCTTCCCACTCAGGGGACTCCTGCTCTCTGCCGGCCCCTCAGAGCCAGTATATCACATGAGGCTGGACCTCCTCTTCACTTGATCTCCAGCAGCCACTACAAGCGGCCCAAGGGAGGAGGCTGGCAGCAGCCATGGAGAGACAACGGGATGCTCCCTTGTACCCACCACTGCTTGGAAAAAGTGCTGGCTTATCCTCCTCCCTGAGCTGGTGGGGGCAGCAATGGAGGGGGGAATAGGGACATTCCAATATCAAATCAGAAGCCAGGGTGGCTTTCCTAATTCCGGGGCTGCCCTTAGATAATCGGGACACTTGGAGGGTATTCAGTACTTTCATCTCTGATAGTCAGTTGTATAGCGTACTGAACACTTTTCAGGTTTGCCTGCTCAGATAAGGATTGCAAATAGGTTAAACATACTCTCACAAGAGATCTAGAACTGCATGCAGCTTTCCAACAAATACGTACCAGATGGCAATTTCAGATTTCCTACTCTGTAAGGGATAAGAAACCATAATGCAATGCATGATGCAGCCCTTAGTACAGTAGTTAAGTGCAGGAAATTAACTTCAGGTGGTTTTTAATTTTTTTTTTTTTTTACAGTTTGGACCATTACTTTAAAAAATAGCACTGAAAACGTCCTGCATCAAGATTTCACAATGTGCATTATTGATTGATTCCACCTTAAGAGCTTCTGGCTCTTTTTAAAATGCAGTTTATTGACCTAAGGGCCTTAATGGCTTCAGTGAGCTGTCCTGGCCAGGGCTGTGCATTCTTATTGTGTTGGCTTTGCCAACAGGATAAATCTGCAAAGCTGGTAAGAGACTGGATACATGAACTATTAGTAAGATAGTGGAGAAACTTCTATCCTCATGTCTCCTGTCTATTTATTTAATATAGGTTATGCTCTGCAGTACAGTTAGAGGTTTAGAAAGAGTAGGATTGACCTCTCCTGCCTTTCAGGAACCCACAGGGTTTCCCTAACTGTAAACAAGTAAAGTTGGGATTAAGAGTGCAAGAGCATCTACGGTAAATGTTCTGGCGTTTAACAGCAGTAGATCACTTCTACAATGGCAGCTTACCAATGAATATGCTCCAACTGCTGTAGGGGTTTCCACTTGACCTGTAATAGTTAGGTCTTATTTAACTTCTAGAAGATCCAGTAGTAGTTTATTATTATTATTATTATTATTATTATTATTATTATTAGTTTATTGCCCTCCCCCTCCCACATGATTGCTCAAAAGAGAAGCAGCAGATGGTTTTGTGTCCTCCATCCTGAGTCAAAACTGTTGGGTCAAATTGAATGCCAAATTCATAGGCAACATTCTTATTCTTATGATTTATAGTTATGATTTATTAAATTTGTATAACACACTCAGGGTTGTTCACAACATAAAATTACAATATAAAAAACACAAAATATATAATAAAACAAAAACATCCCCTCCCACAACACATCCCCTCCCACAACACATTTAAAAAGGAATCAGATGTTAATCAGCCAAAGGCCTGGTTGAAGGGGAACATTTTCTGCTGGCACTTAAAAGTGTATGATGAAGACACCCCGCAAATCACCCTGGGGACAGCATTCCACAAATGGGGAGCCACTGCAGAAAAGGCCCATTCTCAAGTTTCCACCCTGCAGGCTTCTCATAGAGGAGGCACATGGAGAAGGGCCTCAGAGGATGATCTCAGGGTCCGGCTAGGTTCATATGGAGGGGGGTGGTCCTTGTGGTATTGCTGTCCTGATCTGTTTAAGGCTTTATAGGTCAAAACCAGCACTTTGAATTGGGCCCAGAAGCTAAATGGCAGCCAATGTAGTTGGGTCAAGATCAGTGTAACATGCTCAAACTTTCTTGCTTAGTGAGCAACCCAGCTGCCAAATTCTGCACCAGCTGAAATTTCCAAACCATCTTTAGAGACATCGCTACATATAACACATTGCACAAATCTAACCTTGAGGTTACCAGAGCATAGACAACTGTAGATAGGCTATCCCTGTCCAGATAGGGGCATAGATGGGCCACCAACCGAAGCTGATGGAAGGCACTCCAGGCCACTGAGGCCACCTGAGAATCAAGCGATAGCAAAGGATCCAGGAGTAACCCCAAGCTACATACCCATTTCTTCAGAGGAAGTGTAACCCCATCAAGAGCAGGCAACCTCCCTGCCATCTGGTCTAGGGAACCACCCACTAATAGTGCCTCAGTCTTATCTGGATTGAGCTTCAGTTTGCTGGCTCTTATCTAGTCCATTACTGGGGCAAGACACTGGTCCAGCATATCCACTGCCATGCCTGCAGATGTAAAGGAGAAGTCGAGCTGTGTATCATTGGCATATTGCTGACAACATGCTCCAAACCTCCAGATAACCCCACTCAGCAGTTTCATGCAGATGTTAGACAGCATAGGGGATAAAACCCACACCCAAGGCTCCGTGGGGCCAAAGAACATCCTCCAAGCATCACCCTGTGGAAAGGTCCATCCAGGTAGAACTGGAAGCACTGCAAAGTGGTGCCACCCACCCCTAACGATAACATCCACTTCTGAAAGCAGCCAAGAGGTCAAGGAGAATCAACAGGGAAACATTTCCCTGTCTCTCTCCCAACAGATGTCATCATACGGGGCAACCAAAGCAGTTTCTGCGCCAAAACAGGGCCTAAACCCTAACTGAAATGGATCTAGAAAACCAGTTTCCCCAGGGGTGCCTTGCCCAAGAAGGGGAGATTAGCAACTGGCTGGTAGTTGCTTAGATTTTCTGAATCCAGGAATTCTTTTTACTCTTTTGGTTAGAAGTTCAGTGGAAATTAAATGTGTTATTTTTCCTCTCTGTTTTGCTTCCATGTTGAGAACTATGTAGTGGCTGACTCTACTCAGCTATTTCTAAGAAGGTGAAAAGATCAGCAAAACTACCTGCACTCTTTATTTTTGTTCAGTGATGACTTTTGGTATTTGTGGAGCTAAATGAGGCTCCTCCCAAGCTCTGGAAAGGAGTCTAATCCCACTTTAAAGCTTCCTAAACTGTGGTCCAGTATCATATTTTGGGGGAGTGAATTCCAGAAGGAAATGATTAGTTAGTGACAATATATAGTACTTCCTTTTGTCTCTCTTGAATCTACTGATAAGCTAGTAGCTACTTTGCTCTACTATTGTCAGACAAATCTTTCTGTCTCCTTCCTCCGTGTCATTCATAATATTGTAAACTTCTGTCTTGTCTCCTCTTGGGTCACTTTTTTCTATGTGAACATGTAGTTCTTTACCATTATTTCCCCTGGAATGATTGAAACTATTACCAAATGAACAATGGAAAAGTGTACACCCTAAGTAGTAATGCCATTTCTTGTGTCAGTTTACATAGTAGGCTGCTTGTATTAATATTCCCAGGCTGTACTCTGGAATATTAAGAGTACACTAGGAAAAAATACTCTGCAACAGAGGGACTAGGGTTGTCCCAAGCAATTGTTTTCTGACAAATTCTTATGTGAATTTCCAAACTTTGAGATTAATGAGGATGTCATTAACAAGTGAATCAGAGGCACTTGATAATGCATTTAAGGTCACCTGACTGCCACTTTTTACAGGAAGTAGCATCTTAGAGATGTGCCCTTGAGGTTCACAATGAATACACATCTGTAATTAATGTTACGAGTGACTGGATGTCACCTTTACTTTACACTTGCAACTGAAAGATCATTTATCTTGAAACAGAAAAGACCCTAACTTTCAGAACAAACAATTTAGACATGATAGTCTCAGATACCTCATAAGCTGGCTGACTGGCAGAGTGCTTTTGAAAGACATCACATTGTCACACTTGTTTTGTGTCATTCATGGGGCATTTCTAAGTGCTTTATGCCTAGGATGTCTTCTCGTTCGACAAACACACAAGACGTAACGTCTTGTGTGTTTGTCAAATGTATTTCATGTAACGCAAGGTTTGACGTTTTACATGATGTCTTCTCAACAGCTATTAGCTATGAGAACTACGTAAATGGAAAACACTGAGATGCTATATTTGCAGTTGATGAAGAGAAAACACAGTGGCCATCTCTTGCTTAAATGCAGGGGTGGAGAACCCCCCATTGTGTGCTTTAACCCATCAGCCCCAGCTAGCATGGACAATGGGCAGGAATGATGATCCAGAACGGGAGGAGTTATAGTCCAAAAACATCTGGAAGGCCTTCAGATTTGTGGGAGATTTTGCAGTCAACCCTAACAATGAATGATTGTTAAGGACCACAGAGCTGTAAATTTTTAGAGAAGGCTCAACGGTCACACTCTCTCACCTTTGGGGAGGAAGTAAGTGTTGGAAGTAAGTGGAAACATCGGGGAATGGAAAGAAAGCTTTGTGACGCAGTTACAAATGGAGATTCGTTAAGACAGGCCTGCCCACAGGAGGACGAGGGGGAGGAGGACCAGGGTCATTGGAATGTAAATGTATGTTTATCGGAATGTGATCTTGACCTGGCAGGGCCCCCTGAGATATAGATTGGCAAGCCTGTGGAAATCAACGGACAGACTGTGGGAATGTTCTTTACGGAGGTGTGGAAATGGCGTCTGTCCTTTATGTGATATGACTCTTGGAGAGTGTAAAACCCACACAGGATATGTTTGTTTTCAACCTGCTTGTGAAGATTATCAGAGATCACAAAGAAAGGAATATATGATAACAACAAGAAGATGAAGAAAATAACAAAGAGACTATCTGGACAGAACTGGACAGAACTGTGTAATTAAAGCAGCAGCAAGAGTGATGTTTGGATCCCTTTCGGAGCTCGAAGTATGGGTACCCCCAACAAAATTTTAAAAATTTGGCTGTATAATTTGGAACTAATGTGATTTGGCATTAATGTGATTTGATTCGCCTGCTAATAAAAATTATTTTCAATATTGCTTCAACTGTAAAAGGCCACTGGACAACTTCAGTTAATAGACAAGAACAGGGGTCAGCAACCTTTTTCGGCCACTGTCCCTCAGACCATGTGGTGAGCCGTACTATTTTTTTTGGGGGGGGGGAATGAATGAATTCCTATGCCCTACAAATAACCCAGAGATGCATTTTAAATAAAAGCACACATACTACTCATGTAAAAACACACTGATTCCCTGAGCGTCCACGGGCCGGATTTAGAAGGCGACTGGGCTGCATCTGGCCCACGGGCCTTAAGTTGCCTACCCCTGGACTAGAACAATGGTTTTCAAAAACTGTGCTGTTGCACCTTGGGGTGCCTTGAATGATGGTCAGGGGTGTCGTGGGCAGCACTGGACTCTTTCTTTCCTTCCCCCCTCCTCTGATGCCCTCTCTTGTGTCTCTGCCTCCCAAAGGCTTGCACAGCTATTTTTTACAAGCTCTGCAGGTGAATGGTGCTTCTGGGACTGGCCAAGGGGTGCTGGTTGTCAGGAGCTAAGGCAGCCTCGGAGTAAACAAGCAAGTGGGTGAGGGAGCCCAGCCAGCCAGCCAGCCAGTAAACCAGCCCTTGCTGTGGGAATGGATGGACCTATTGCAGTGATGGCCAAACTTGGCCCTCCAGCTTTTTTGGGACTACAACTCCCATCATCCCTAGCTAACAGAACCAGTGGTCAGGGATGATGGGAACTGTAGTCCCAAAACGGTTGGAGGGCCAGTTTGGCCATCACTGGCCTAGTGGGAGGCCGGGCAGGCAGGCGCCACACTGGCCTTTCTTGTGCCTGCTGTGTGCAATGCCTGTGTGGGAGCCGAGTGCCCGGTGCCAAAAGGGAGCCTTTCCGCCATGCAGGTCCAGCGACGCCTGCTGCCTCCACTGCAGCCTCCCAAGGTGAGTAAGGTGCTGGCCTCACATTCACCTTTGGCCAGTTTCCATTGGGCTACTAAGGCTGGAGGCTCCTCAGTGTGGAGTGGGGGGTTGGCTCACAAGGGGAGAGGAGCCTGAGGGAACACTCCACAAGGAAAAGGGATGAGGGGCTGCTGGCTCTGCAGGCAAGGGGTGACATGACTGGGCTTCTGAGGCTCGAAGGGCATTTCCCCACCCCAGAAAGAATGTAGTTGGTCAAGGAAGCCATGGGCTCAAGAAGGCTGAAAACCTCTGGACTAGAATAATACTTAGGAACACAGGAAGCTGTGTTATAAGGAGTCAGACCATTGGTCCCTCTCGCTCAGCATAGTCTATGCTGACTGACAGTGGCTCTCCAGGATTTCAGTCAGGGTTGTTTCCTAGCCCCACCTTGAGATGCTGGTGATTGAAGATGTCATGGAGAGTTAGAGATTTGGTAAAACATCACCTATTGAATTACCCTCCTTTCATCTATCTATCTATCTATCTATCTATCTATCTATCTATCTACAGCTTGATTGTTTAAATAATAATAAACCTATTATTTCCCCAGCCACTCTGGGCAGCTTACAGCCCATATAAAAACACAGTAAAATGTCAAACGTTAGAAACAGGGCTGCTTTCAGATGTCTTCTAAAATTTATTTAGTTGTTTATTTCCTTGCCATCTGATGGGAGGGTGTTCCACAGGGCGGGTGCCACTGCTGAGAAGGCCCCCTGCCTGGTTCCCTGTAACTTTACTTCTCACAGTGAGGGAACCGCCAGAAGGCAACTGGTGTCTCAGTATCTGGGCTGGACAATGTGGATGGAGATGCTCCTTCAGGTATACTGAAGCAGTTTTCATTTTGCACATCACACAAAAACCCAGAGAGCAGGTTTGTAACTCGTCTTAAGAGCACTTGACTACTTTCCACCAGCATGTAGTAGGTAGGTTAAATGAATGCATTAGTTACTTGGTCACTGCTAGCATTCCCCACTATGGTTTCTAGTTTCCTAGAAGCAGAAGGAACTTCAGTTGACCTTGGCTAGTGACATGGGTGGCGCTGTGGTACAAGTCACTGATCCTCTTGGGCTTGCTGATCAGAATGTTGGCAGTTCAAATCTGCATGACGGGGTGAGCAGATGGACAGTTGCTCTGTCCCAGCTCCTGCCAACCTAGCAGTTTGAAAGCACACCCGTGCGAGTAGATAAATAGGTGTCACTGCAGTGGGAAGGTAAATGGCGTCACAATCCTCCATGCACCAGAAGCGGTTTAATACTGCTGGTCACATGATCTGGAAAGCTGTCTGTGGACAAACGCCAGCTCTCTTGGCCTGAAAAACAAGATGGGCGCTGCACCCCATAGTCACTTTTGACTGGACTTAACCATCCAGGGCTCCTTTACCTTTTACTTTATCTAGTGAGAAAGGTCCAGCACCTGCTTCTGGAGGGAATGGAAAGGAGATAGCAGGAATATAGAAAAGTGTCCTTAAAATGTGTGCCATGGACACACAAGGGGCACAACCCACCCTACCACAGAGTTGTCAGAAGTCCCCTGGAGCAGCCTAAACTTATTTTAAAATCAGAACATCTGATAATCTGTCTGGAGCAGGAGTGGACAGAGCTCAGAAGCTGGATCAGGGGCATCCCCCAACAGAGTTTACAGACGTCCTTTTCAAATATCTAAAACCGCCTTCTGGTGGTTCCCTCACTGTGAGAAGCGAAATTGCAGGGAGCCAGGCAGAGGGCCTTCTCAGTGGTGGTGCCTGTCCTGTGGAACGCCCTCCCATCAGATGTCAAGGAAACAATCAACTATCTGACTTTTAGAAGACATCTGAAGTCAGCCCTGTTTAGGGAAGTTTTTAATGTTTGATGTTTTATTGTATTTTTTATATTTTGTTGGAAGCTACCCAGAGTGGCTGGGGAAACCCAGCCAAATGGACGGGGTATAAATAATAAGTTATTATTATTAGGCTGTCACATGGAAGGTGGAGCAAGCTTGTTAACCCAAACCAATGGCTTCAAGTTACAAGAAAGCAGATTTCAGCTAAAAATCAGGAAGAACTTTCTGACAGTAAGAGCTGTTCAACAGTGGAATAGACTCCTATGAGAAGTTGTGGACTCTCCTTCCTTAGAGGTTTTTAATTAGAGGTCGGATGGCCATATGTCATGGATGATGATGATGATGCCTCCATGTGAGAGTGCCACTTTCTTATGGACTGAGAAGTGTGGAGTTGGAGAGGACTCTGGGGATTATCTAGTCCAACCCCCTGCAATGCAGGAAGGGCGCTATAGAAATTCACTAGATTAAGACTGAGAAGTGCTGTAGCTCCTCTGTGGTTGAGCATCTGGTTTGCAAGCAGGTTCAGTCCCTGGCCTCTCCAGATAGGGCTGGGAGAAACGCCTCTCTGAAATCCCGGTGAGCTGCTGCCAGACAGTGTAGACAACAATAACAACAAGCTGATTGCCAGGTATTTGGGAAGTTCTGCACCAAGTGCAGAGCCCTGTGCTCGGTGCTTCTAAAGTTCAAGCCCAGGGCTTGCAAAGCCCCTTGCACAGCACTCCCCAAGTGCCTGACAAGGGTGCTTCGGAATCTCTGCACAAGGGACTTCGCAAATTACTGTGGAATAATTAAAAAAACTGCTCTGGTTTTAAAAGGATCATTTTTTCTTTCCTTCTCAAGGAAGCAATTTACTGTATATTTAAAGTGCTTCTCCCAGTGCTTTGAATAGAGACTACTTTCTCTGCAGAGGAGAAAATGTTCTATCAGTGCTATCCAGCTGAACAACTGGACATTTTGTACCAGCTGAAGTTTCTGGACCATTTTCAAGGGATGCCCCTTGCAGAGTGCATTGCAATAAACTAAGCAAAAGTTTATTAGAATGTGAGTAACTGAGTCAAGGCTATCCTGGTCCAGGGATTGTCATAGCTGACAAACCTACTGTGGGTGGGCAGAGATACTGTTTACTACTTACTGTATACTTCCAGTGACTGCTGCATGCCAATTCCTTGGGGAGGGATGCAACCTCATGGACAGGACATCTCCCTAATTCTGGACTTGAAAACCACCCACCTACAGCACCTCATTCTATCAAGATTCAGCTACAGTGTATTAGCCTGAATCTAGCCCATTCCTAGCACTGGTCCTGATCAGGGGCACCGACTTATAAAAAATATTGGGGGGACGGGGGCCCATACCGACTTATAAAAAATATTGGGGGGGCCCAAGACCTCCAAACCGCTGCTGCTGGGGGAACGAAAGGGGCGAGCCCCAGGCTGCCCCGACCTTAAGTGAACCTGTGAGGGCCCGCCCTTTGCGGCAGCCGATTGGCTGCCGCCGTGGGCGGTGAATATTAATGAGCTAGGGGGAATCCCTGCTTCTCGCGGGGCTGACGCCAGCCCCGCGAGATTGTTGATGGGTCGAGAGCCCGCAACCCCACCCCCTCTCTAGATCGGGAGTGGCTTTGTTTTAACTCATTACTGAATGTATTTTAAAAGGTAACCATCGTCAAACAAGGAAAATAAAAAATACCAACATAATTTTGTGATTTTACAAAGCATAATATAGCTAATAATTTTCTTAAATTATTGGGGGGGCGGAGCCCCCCCAAACGAATTTTTGAGGGGGCTCGGGCCCCCTCAGGCCCCATGGAGTCGGCGCCTATGGTGCTGATTCAGATGTAAAAGAGGGTGAGAGTGAGAGCTAATTGATTGACCTTATTCAAGACAATGACATATCCCTTAACATTTTAACCTACACAACATTGCTCAGGAATTCTAAGAAACCAAAGAAATTAGTGCAATTCTGAAGCCAGTAGTTAAATTCAGTGTAGTGTTGAAAGATTTCGGCCACCCTCCTGATGCAAAATAGCATTCAGTTGTATACAAAGATAGATGAAAACCTGTTCCTTGATCTCAGAATTGTTGGTTGTATCTTAAATGGTGTCCAAATACATAAAGAACAGACAAACAACTTTCAAAATATGTAGTGTCAAGTTCCTTTGGGTGTCTTATTCAATTCCAAGTCTGCTGCTGGAAAACCAAAGCATAGCAGGAGAGGAAGGATACATGGTGCTTTAGCTAAAAGAGGCTCCTCTAGGCCAGTCGAAGCAGCCTATTGGTCACATGCCAGCTTCAGCCCACAGAACTGTGAGCTGAGAACCATTGTTCTAGATTGCAGCTGTAGATTGATTTTAAATGAGGTTTAATTAAACTGGCAATTAATTGTCCCATAATATAGTATTATCAGTTCACGTATCAATGTACTGAGCAAGCAGCGCAGTGACAAGATAAGTTGCTCTGTCTTGGTCCATATGTCTATGTTCCAAGTTTTCCATAGTTTTAATTGGTTCCCTGTAGACTACCATTTACAAGCATATGGTATGGAAAGTGCTGACTGCATTTGTTATCATATATTTTAATACATTGGTGGCACAGATCACTTAGCTTTTCACTGTGATTATGCACTTGGAGGAGACTGCGGTGCACTTTAGAAAATGACAGCATCCTGCAGCATGCCAAACACTTTCGACAAAATGCACCCAGTCCTTTTTCCAGTATCGAAAAGAAAAGTGGAGCAGTCAGATTCCTAAGAGCTTTGACATATTTCAGCTTTGCTGAAACATATTTCACCTGCTCAGAAACATTTGGGACACATGCCCAGCGTTGGTGGCAAGTGTAGCAGAGCCCTGTAAACAACTTGGGAAATGTTTAGTGCCATTGCCACAGGCTTCCACATCAGTACCAACCGCATAACAGAGTGGAGAGAATAGTGGGAAAGAGTGGAAGAATTAGCAACAAACCTCCAGAATTAGCATTCCCATTTGGGGGAATTGTCCCATTTTTGGACCTCTTGAATCCTACATGTTGGCCTATGGAATTATTAATAAAGTACAGATAGCACTGGAGAAGTCCCAATGAAAGTTCATTGGCCCACTGCATGTGGGTTCAGATTTAGCCCCATCTTTACTTGATTTTATACTTTTTCTTGACCAGCCACTAGTCCAGGGATGGATAACTTCTGTGTCTCCAGATGTTGTTGAACTACAGCTCCCATCATCCCCAGCCATTGGTTGTGAAAATGCACATGCCATAGGTATTTGGAGAGGCTCCCGATGTATATTGTTTATATGCTAATGTTTGAAGTTTCTGAACCAAGACAGGAGGGAGTTGACATGCTTGGTTTTAAAGTAAAACGCAGATATAGTGTGCATGGCATAGAAAGGAGTGACAGAATATGGCTACCTGGAAACAAACGCTATAGGAAGGATAGAGAAGGGTGTATTGGCGGTGATATTTCTCTGTATGCCAAAGACAGCACAGTAAAAGAATCAGGCTTGTCCGGCAGAATGGACCTATAGCAGTAGCCTCCTGGCATACCATCCAACTTTTGGCTTATTTGTGTGAGGGAGGCTGGCTAGGTTGTCGAGTCAGGTCAGCCATATTGATGTGTATGCTGTTGGAGGGGATAGATCATTGTCCTGTTGCGTTGCATATGTTATAAGGGGAACCACACTGGGGTGAAGGCATCCTCCGTAGCATGTCCCTGTGCTAGTTTGAGGTTGTTGTTTAACTTTTCTAATAGGGCTGTTTCCCACATGTTTTGGTACCAGTTGTCTATGTTCAGTCCTGATAGGTCCTTCCAGTGTCTAGTTATGATATTTCTAGCTGCTGAAAGTAAGTGACTTATAAGTTTCTTGTAGTGTCCATGTGTGTTGTTGTCCTTGAAGATATTTAATAGGGTGAGCTCAGGAGTTGCTTCTATTACCTGTTTTGTTATTTTGGAAATTTCCTGCAGCACTGATACCCAGAAGGATTGGACTTTGGGGCATTAAAACCACACGTGGAGGTATGTGCCTATTGCAGTGCAGCCTCTCCAGCATTTAGATGAAGTTCTTGGGTGTATCTCTGCTAGCTTTTGTGCTGTTAGGTACCATCTATATATAAATTTCAGGGTGAGTTCTCTTCTTTTGGCTGAGATGGATTTGAATTGGGTATGGTTTAATTCATGTCCTGTGTTCTGCTTCCATTGGTTTTTAATGGTGGTAAGGGGGTCTGTAGCGTCTTGGAGTAGTATTTTATATATTGTAGAGACCACCCCTTTGCTGTGTCCCTCTGTTGTTAGGAGGATTTTCTCAAATCTAGTCAGTGGCCTGCTGGCTGCTGTTGCTGGGTTATTTAGGAAGGCTTGTAGTTGGTGGCGGGTTAGCCAGGGTATTGGACTGTCCCCTAGTTTATCTTGTATTTCCTGTATTGTTATGGGCTTGCCATTTTTGTATAAGTTGGTTAAACAATATAGGCCTTTGGTTTGCCAGGTTTTATTTCAATGCTTTGGGATGCTTGGTGAAATTGTGGGTGATGGGTCAGGGGAATTAGTGGAGATGTAAAGGTAAAGGGACCCCTGACCGTTAGGTCCAGTCACGGACGACTCTGGGGTTGTGGTGCTCATCTCACTTTACTGGCTGATGGAGCCTGCGTACAGCTTCCAGGTCATGTGGCCAGCATGACTAAGCCGCTTTTGGCGAACCAGAGCAGTGCATGGAAACACCGTTTACCTTCCCGCCATAGCAGTACCTATTTATCTACTTGCACTTTGACGTGCTTTCAAACTGCTAGGTGGGCAGGAGCAGGGACCGAGCAACGGGAGCTCACCCCGTCGCGGGGATTTGAACTGCCAACCTTCTGATTGGCAAGCCCTAGGCTCTGTGGTTTAGACCACAGCGCCACCCACGTCCCGTAGTGGAGATATGGGTGGGGCCAACTTCCCTACTTTTTCCTTCCATGCTTTAACCTATTTAGTGTTGTGGGGATTTTTCTTGGTTTCTTTTGGGGAAATGGGTACGCTGTCGTGGAGGTATTTCCAGCTTTATCTATCTCCATGTGCACCCATTGTTTCGCTTCGTCTTCCAGGATGTATGGGATTATGTGGCACACTTGCTTGGCGATGTAGTATAGTTCTATGTTTGGAATTCCCCATCCTCCTTCTGAGGAGGGAAGGTGCCGAAATTTGGGACTAGCTCGTGGCTTTTTATGTGAGAAGATAAATGAATGTTGTTTTTTCTGCCACTCGCAGAGTTGGATGGGGGGGGGGGTCCAAACTGGGAGAGTTTGAAATAGATAAGTTCGCTTTGGGACTAGCTCTGGCCAAGCATATTTTAAAAGGTATATCTTTCCATATAAATCTTTTCAATGTGTGTGTGTGCGTGTGTGTGTGTAAATAATTTTATTGTTTTTCATAACAACAAACCCACACACCCCTAAACAAACTAAACATGAGCATAAGTGATAACATAAACAAATCTCCCTCCATACAATATTGCCAGCTACTGGGTGAGTATTCATGTCTTTATATTATTTGTTCCTCTATTTAGTTTTTCTACTGGATCATTCTATGTTATTCTACAGGCCTGCAGGCCTGGCCCTGGGACTGTGGGTACCCATCAGGCACACACAGCCCTGCGCAAAGAATTGTGGGTGCCCAGTTCCTTCGTGGGGAATGTTGTGCAGATTGGAGCACCCAGCCCCCCCCCCCCGTGCCTATGTTATTCTATCAGGGTTTTATGGAAGCTAGAGCCAACTTTCATACATTTTTAACCATAGGTCTAGATTTCGCCATGTTTGAGCAAGGGATAGTCTTGCTTCAACAAGCAAAAATATCAGTCTTATCATCTTGTCAGAACTACAGGGGAGCCCTGTTGAGAGGTCCTTCCATTTATAAAGTTAAATCTGTCCTGGGATGCAATAACAACAACAACAACAACAATTTATACCCCGCCCATCTGGCTGGGTTTCCCCAGCCACTCTGGGCGGCTTTCAACAAAGATTAAAATACATTAAATATAGTAGGGCCTTTTCAGTTGTGGCACCCACTTTATGGAGGTTATTGTCTAAGGAGACATGCATGCCAAAGTATCAGTCTGAAGAAGACTTTTAGAGAATAGGATTTAATGTGTTTCTGGTTTTAATATCCTTTTTAAGTTAAGCATGTATTGGATATGAAAGGTGGCTTTATTAATGAGGAATTTTAAAAAATCATTGTAGGCTGTTAGCATTGCTACTGGTGTTTGCTGTGGTAGGCTGAATGTCACCTTGGTTTGTAGAAAGAAATACGTATGGCAGAAGCCTTTTAAAAAGACACACAAGCTGATCTTACATCTTCATTTGGTTATAAAATCAGTATTAATTCTGATATTTTAGTGGAACTTGCCAGCATTTAGTCTGCTGTGTGTGACAGTGTATAATTACAAATCAATTACTATTGAATTGTTAGCGTACATCATCCTGGCTAATACCTTGCAAAACAATGTACAAGTCCTTTAGTCGTTATCTGAAAATACTTGGTCATGGAGAAATGCAAGTTTTATTATGAGCCATAAATCCAGATCAGCTGCCAAGGTTGCATCTCATTCCTAGTCCTCACTAACTTGGGAGTTTGTGTGTGTTTATTGATCAGGGAATTTGTGGCTGAAGATGGATTCCTCCAGGCAGAATCAGTTCCTTAGGAAGTTTTCTCTGAACTTGAAGAGAAAATTTCAAGTTTGACCTTGCAATATCTTCTAATAGCTAATTGAATGTCTGCAGGCTAAATATATACATGTGTGGGAAGACGAAAGAAAGCTGAATTACAACCATTATTATCTCAAAGAAGGAAATAGTTCTGATTATACTGGAGAGCAAGAGCAAAATATGTTTTCACCAACAGAACCATTATAGTTCAGTTGACATACAAGGGAGAAGAACTATTTTTCAGAATGTCTGCTGCATCAGAGAAATAAAATATATACATCTGAAATAGTGTAAACTGCAACGCTTTAGCAGAAATTGGTGGAATTAATTAGAAATATAAAAAGTGAAGGATCATATTACTAAAGGAAGCAACAGGGGCGTTTCCAAACAACTACTCCAGGAGCATGATTTATGCATTGTTTTTGCTAAGAGGTAACAATCTTGGTAAGAGGAAGGCAGGCAGGGCAATAGGACATTTTCATTGCTTGTTACCCACCCAGAATAATCAATGCTGGGGGAAAAGGATGGTGCCTTGATAGAATAGATAACTCTCTTAGCTTCTGAAGAGACAGTTGGCAAGGAAGAGGAAGAAGGACATACTATAAAATACTATACTATACTTGGCTGTACTATACAAACTTGTTCTGATTACATGTGTTTTGCAAAATTATAAAATACATACAACAGCTGTGTCTATCCAGAAAGACAGTAGAGCAGACATTTCAGATTTTCGATTTTTTTAAAAAAACCCCAACATAATAATAATATCTTTAATATGGTCAATGACCAGAAAGCAATTTATAAAAAATACGACATTGTAAGCAGTATTGTGCTACAAATAACAGTGGAAATATGGCCAATTCACAGAAGTGGTGCCTCAGGGTTCTGTCCTCTCCCCCATGCTTTTCAACATCTACATGCAGCCGCTACATGCCCGGACACTGAGGTCCAGCTCCGAGGGCCTTCTGGCGGTTCCCTCACTGCGAGAGGCCAAGTTGCAGGGAACCAGGCAGAGGGCCTTCTCGGTGGTGGCGCCCGCCCTGTGGAATGCCCTCCCATCGGATGTCAAGGCGATGGACAACTACCTGACATTCAGAAGACATCTGAAGGCAGCCCTGTTCAGGGAAGTTTTTAATATGTGACATTTTAGTGTATTTTTTATCTCTGTTGGAAGCCGCCCAGAGTGGCTGGGGAAACCCAGCCAGATGGGCGGGGTACAAATAAATTATTATTATTATTATTATTATTATTATTATTATTATTATTATTATTATTATTATATTTATGACCAGGTTTCGTCTGTTAAGGTCTTAAAAATTAAGTTCAAATGTCGCTACTGTTTGTTATCGTTCCTTTGATGTTTACAATTTGAACTCCGTTGCTGACATCATTGCTCGTCTTATTCTTGTTGCAATGTAACAATACTTTGCCACAGGCCTCTTGATTTTGGACTCTTTATCAGCTAGGAGGTGTCTGATATAGGTGTCATCTGTACTACAGGGTATTTTCTTCAGAATCGGTTCGATCAGCTCCTTTCTTGAGTCTCGATATAAAGGGCAGTATAAGATGACATGCCTGATGGTTTCGATTTCGTTGCTGTTACAGGGACATAATCTTTGTTTGATCGGTATTTTGTTGTATCTTCCCTCTAGAAGAGCTGAAAGGAGAGCGTTAAAGCGGGCCCTGGAAAATGCCCATCGGTGTTTTGCATTGTCTAGAACTTTGAGATAATTTGCTAGATGGGGTCTTTGAGAATTGTACAGGAGTTTATAGGTTATCGGAAGTTGATTAAAGTCATTTTGGGCTTCATATTTATTGGGAGACATATCATATTTCTGTGTAATCCTATTTCATTTCACAAAAGTTATGGATGCCCTTTGAATTGCTAGCATGAAAACAACAGCACTGCAGCCTTTTGTGGAAGCTGCTGAAAGTAATTTATTCTGGCCACACAGTAGTTACAATTTTTCAAAGCTTCTTTTAGGTGACTTGGCTAATCATGTAAACCTGATTATTAGGCAGCTGCAGTTGGTTGTGTGAAGAGTCCTAATGCTGAACAGAAACAACAGTGAGTCCTGTGGGACCTTAATGACTAAGGTACCTTGAGGGGCACCCTAGCTGGTAGAGCCTCAGCTCTGTGTGCAGAAAGTCCCAGGTTCAATGCTCAGCATCTACAAGTAGAGCTGTTTTCAGTCAGTGTGAACCTTACTGAGCCAGAAAGACCAATGATCCATTACATTATTATAAGGCAGAATCTCATAGTCCTGAAACAACAGCTGCTAGATGCTTCACCCTCTATCTTTGGGGAAGGTTGTAGCTCAGAGCACCTGCTCTGCATGGAGGAAGTCCCAGGCTCAGTCTCTGGCCCCCCTGAGTAGGGCTCAGAATGTGCCTGTCTGAAATCCTGGACAGCAGGTGCCAGTCAGTGTAGACAATTATGAGCCAAATGGGTGACACAACACAAGACAGTTTCATTGGTTCCTTGGCTGGCTTTGCTGCAGCAAACCAGCATAACCACCCACTGGAAAGCAGTGAATAGATCAGGGCTGCAACCTTCCATGGAGTCCTGCCATGCTGAACTGGTTTTCAGTAAGCTTCCTGTGGAGGCTATAATGATAGAAGAAAAGGCACTTCCTCAGCTGTGCAGGTGCTTGATTCTCTTCCTTCCATGATTTAATTCACTTGGCCATATTGGGAATAAGGATTAAACTATGGGAGTTTCCCCATGACTCCTTTAGCATTTGTTTCTGGTTCACTAAGTCTAATGATGAATACAAATAATAGGAGTATTTTCCATGACATCGTACCTGTATTTCGAACTTGTTCTTTTTCACTTTTTTTTTCCACCACTAATACACTAATACACATTCAACCATGATTTGTTACTAGTTTTCTCTAAAGATTATGTTATTATATTTGGCAGCTGCCCAAATGTCAAAGATTTCTTATTCATTTTAACATCTTGATTTTCATATGATTTCACTAATTTTAGAAATTCATAGTCAATACAGGTATCTGATACTGCAGTCTTAAGGATAGCAGAAGGCACACCTGAAACTGTGGTGTGAGGTGCAATGGCCTGGCCTTCTTCGTCTCCTTTAAAGCTTTTTTAAATATGCAGGGACACTTTAGGCTTCTTTTCTCTAGGCTGATCACAGTCAGTTCCTTCAACATCTCCTGATATGTTTTGCATCATTAATCAGTCTACTTAATGCTTTCTTATGAATCTTTTTTATTTTTTATTTTGCTTAAAGGCATGTCTGTGCTGTCCCGCTATTTTTCATTTTGGTTTGTCCATCTGGGCTTCCACTGTGGACTCAGGTTATTTAAAACAAGTATTGGATGTGAGCACAGAAAGTTGTGGCTTTACTGCACACACCAGTAGTTTTGTTGTGAGGTGCAAAAGTGTTTGTGTGTACATGTATGCATATCTGTGGGAAGGAGCTCTGTGGCGTAGGGAAGTATCCTGGGTTATGCAAGGTCAGAAATACTCCTGTCCTCACTCACCCAAACTTACAATTATTTTGTGTGCAAAATAATTTAAATGAATAAGTGAAGAATAAAGCTTTGACAATTAAGAATGCGAAGTCTGGGATCAGATCAACTTTGCAAAATATTTAGTTATTTTGAAAGATATCTTATGTCTCTATTCCCTTTCCCCCTACTATTTAAAAACTGTCTTCTGTTCCAGAGTCGAAATAAACATTTGGATAAAGTACATGTAGTACTTGGAAATAAAACCTGTGATTTGGATTCACTTATTTCAGCTTTAACATATGCCTACTATCTTGAAAAGGTAAAGTATTTTCGGCTGATATTACACTATATTTTAAAATAATTATAAGCCCATTGTAACATGTTGATCTTTTTCACCTAACTATAAAACTGGATGAGATCAATAATAAAATATTCTGATTTTATGATTGGGGAACTAATGCTGGGTCACTGCTTCATTGCCTGCATTTTTTCCCTTATAGATTCATCACAGCCATCCAAAAGCCATCTCAGTTATGTAATTTTCCCTGAGTCAAGGATGTCTATCTCTGTCCACACTTGTATGCATTGTCCTTAACTGCCCATAGACTGACTGCCCTCTCCCCGTCATCTGCCTTGCACTATTATCATCACAATCCCTCAACCGTCCCTCATAAGGCTTGGTTTCCAGACCCTTTATCATCTTGGTCGCCCTCTTCTGCACACACTCCAGCTTGTCAATATCCTTGAATTGTGGTGTCCAGAACTGGACATAGTACTCCAGGTATGGTCTTGGTCTGCCCAAGGCAGAGTAGAGTGCCCACTAGGACTCCTCCTCTCCAGGGTCTTTCCCACACAGTCCCAGGCTGCCTCTGCACACAACCCCTCTCTGCTCTGCCTCTTTTATTTCTCTGCAAGTTCTGGACGACCAGTGGGGAGAGGAGCTGGTCGCAGCAGGAGGGGGAGACTCCCTGGATTCTTCGGCACCCTGTCTCCACTCTGCCTCTTGGCCACCCTCCCCTCCAGCCTCCGCTGCAGTCTCAGAGTCAGAGTCTCTCAGAGTCTGCAGAGTCACTGCAGTCTCTCTGCCACAGCCCCTTCCTGTTCACTAAACCCTGCCACCTCTTCTGCTGCTGGCACCTCCTCCCCCCAGTCTGCTCTTTCTCCTTCTGACCACTTATTGTCACCCCACCAGCAATCCCCTGGCTTGGAGCCTTCTTCCCCTGGAGGTGCCCTAGGGGCTTCTCTGGCTGCTGCCTCCCAACACTCCTCTGCATCCAACAAGTCCATGATAACTCTGATCCACTCTGATCGAGCAAGAACTTCCTCATCTTGCCCAGTAACTTGAAGTTTAGATACGTGGGCCTCAGGCTGCTGGACCTTCTCTTCCAGCAAGGCAACTTGCACTTGCTGCTGGTGTAGTTTCACATGTTTTCAGGCAGGAAGGCAAATACGGCACAGGTGTTGCAAGTCACTTCGGTAGTTCCCTCACCATTCATGTCTCTTGTACACCATGATGTATACCTCACCTCCCCCCACACACTTGCGAAAGAAGAAAGTAATGTAGGAAATTGCAGTGATGGAAAGTTTTAAGTTCAAGTCTGTCCATTATGAAAAATTATTCACAGTTTTTGAGTGCTTTCTAATTCACAAGGATTCTCTGCTTACAGGTCAGTCCACCTAACATTCTGTGCTTGCCTGTACTGAACATACCAAGAAGAGAATTCTGCTACTGCACAGAAACGAGGTTTATTTTGGAGGAACTGAATCTCCCAGAGTCTCTCCATACCTTCTGTGATGAAATCAATTTATATCAGCTGAACAATGAAGGGAAATTGTCTCTTACGCTTGTGAACAGCAGTGCACTGACAAGGTATCATGCTCCATATCTGATTACTAGCAAACGTGAACTTGGCAAAGATTTACCCTTGGTAAATCTTGAAAATCCCAAGTGTGAGACTTGCCTTTGTTCTCATCAGAGTGCAAGCTGTTGTCATGATGAATACGCAATGAAACAGTTAAGACAACAAAACTCCTTAACTTTTCTGTACCTATTTACACAGTTCATGTGATTACAAAGATCACATGTTGGAGATCACACACTCAAGTCATAGATGCATGAATGTTCTATCGTTTTATCTCTCTCTCTGCTTATATCTCTTTCTTGCCCAGCAACACATAGATATGCGCTGAGTGGTACAAGAATGCCCAGTTTTGAGGGGTGCTGTGAAGCCTTCCCTTGTTTGATCTGTAAATAGAGCACAGAATTTCTGGATGGGGTTGCTCAGAAGGGTTCTGTGTTTCATGCACCCATACAAAGCTGTTATAATGACAAAGTGCTCATGAATGGCATCATCAAGAACACATTAAAAGCTGAGTGCTTTTCAACTACTTGTGTCCCATCAGCATATGGATTTCCACTTGGCAGAGGGACTTTCCCCTCTCTCCTACCCCCATGTGAGCCCCACACCCTCTTCAGATCTGCTCCAGGGGGTGGGCGAAGGCCTAGAACAGATTAAGGGTGTGTGTGGGATAATGTTCTATTGCACAAGAAGAAATCCTTGCACTGACAGAATGAGAGACTTAGTGCTATGTTGGATTTCACCCTAAGGGCCAAATGAGGTGTGATGTGAAATGCAGTTGTGCAAACTTTAAAAAAATGGAAATAGCATCAGCTGAGGGCACAGCTGATAATTATTCAGATGACAGCAGAATTTAAGCATTTCTTCCTGTTCTGTGGTCCTCAGCTCTTCCTCTGGAGATGATATTTGCTTTCAGGGTGGGTGGGAGAATTGAGCCCCCCTCCCCCCACCAATTGATGTCCGTTGGATTATTTTTACACAAAAACTTGTTGCTTTTTAAAAAGAGGAATAAAAAGTGTTTTTTTCCTGGGAGTACTCAAGGTACGCAGTACTGGCACCTTCTTCCTTCATTTCTTCAGTTCTCGTTTCTACCCTACTTTCCCCACGGTAAATCTTTAAAGGGAAGCCACATTTGGCAACTGGCTGAACTCCACCCTCCTGCAGAAATAGATGGGGAGCGGTGGGGAGGGATGATGCTTTGCTTCCTCTCTGGCAGCACATGACCGAAAACTGGCACACAGCAGTTGTCCTCCTTCCAAATATACACTGAGGATGAAGTTGGAGGGATGAGCTTTGGGGATGAGACAAAGAGCCCTTAAGCAAAATTAATTTTGGGTTACTTTTTGTGTATATTCACAGATCATAAGTCAAGTGTTTTCTGGGACTAGCAGGGAGGGCAGGGAGGCTACTCGTAAGAAAGAATGCCTCTCCATCTCACCATTTAAAATATGCCAGTGTGCATATCCTGTGGAACTTCTTTGCACAATGCAGGAAGTAATGAAAGGAAAAACTCTGTGAATCAAACTTCCTCTTTTTCAGCTTCTGACAAAATGCAAAGTGCAGCTTGTGTAACAACCCTGTGAACCCATCCTGCTGGGAGGAGTGGGTGACAGACATATAAAGGGGATTTCTGTGCTGGCATTCTTTTCAAGACATCTTAAATAATAATGACCAAAATGGAATGGCATTATCATTGTGTTGCTTAACTGTATAGTATCAACTAACTGCATTTAGATGACTTTGCCATATAGTTCAGAGAAATGGCATAAAGAAGAAAACTTTTGAAACCTTTGCTTTTATAGTGAAGATAAAAATTTGGAATCAGCTGTTGTCAGAGTCATCAACCCTGAAGAGCGATGTGATGGCAACCTGGAGACCTCAGCGTCCTCTTCCTCTCTGGTAGCAAAAGAGATTCTCCAAGAGGCACCAGAGTTAATCACTCGGCAACTGGCTCATCTTCTCAGAGGTGAGAGATTGTTCTTTATATTAAATACTGAAAGGTTTAATGGAGTGTTTCTGAATCCAGTCATGCAGAGAGACTGTGATCCATTCTTTGGTTAACAATCCCTTGAAAGACCATAGGAAGCTGCATGAAGGAAGCAGGGTGCAAAGAGTTTGATAAAGAGTAACATTATGTGGAACAATAAAAATGTGCATTTAAAAATAGGAATGACTAGGGTGTTGAGTGCAGATATCTGCATGTCAGTTGGGTAGGAGAATATCTTCTGTGTCTAGCTTTGTTTCTGGGGCATGTTGGATTTGGAAATAAATGCCATAGCACTCAGCGAATATTATCAAAAGTATATGACCTAATTTTGTCCTCTGCCGTCCTTAGGGTGACTATTTAAACTATTTAAACAAAAAGAAGGAACTGCATCACCATAATGAGGGCAAAAGAGGACTTGAATGTGCATATTTTTTAGAGGTTAACTTATGTATAGATGAAATGCAAATTTATAAATTATTTATTATTATTATTATTATTATTATTAATATTTATAGCCCAGCTTCTTTCCTGACAGGGACTTTAAGCTAAAATAGGAACCACTGAAAACACAGGGGGGGAAAACCATTAAAATACAATTAAACATTGATAAAATTAAAACTATATCATTACTTGCTTCTCCCATCTTTGAGCCATGCAAGATTCCAGGGACTTCCAGACATGCTTTGCTCACAATCTGTTTCCTTTTGGAAATGAGGTACAGCAGAAACTGTGGTGTTTTTATAATGTAGGGTTTATTTGCACATATATATAACCTGAGCCTACAATGGAGGGGTTCCCAGCGTTACACTCCAGGAGGGCCTTACTTCCTCTATAGGCACAATTTAGGATTCAAAAGGACACCAGCCATGGCTCTTTGACCCTTTCTCTAGTTTGCTGCATTTAACAGACTGGCATTATTTTCCACCATCCCACACCATCCCCACCTGCAGTCCTACTCTCCTCTCTTCATCATCTCTGCTAACTATCTTAGAATTCAGGGAAGGGCTCCATCCATTTGCCGAGTGGCACAGAGTCTTTGCTTTGCTGATGGTCCCTGTTCCTGTCTTTGTTCTCTGTTAATGGCCCATGTCTCAGGCGATCTCCTGAACCCAGGAAGCTGGTTTGACATTTATTTTAACACTTTGCTAAATCCAGCAGCTAATTTTAACATGCCAAGCATTGATTCTAACACCTTTCAGAACCAGGAGTTTACGGAAGTTTGGCACCCACAAACCCTGGCACTGACAGCTCTTAACTATAACCATGTATTTGTGTGTGTGTGTGTGTGTGTGTGTGTGATCGATTAAAAACAAACAGATAATTACAATGAAAACAGCACCGCACCTGCCCTTTCATTAAGGCAGTCAGTTCCCAAAAGCCTCTTGGAATAAGAAAGTCTGTTTTTATCAGGAAAACTTTCTGACAGTAAGAGCTATTCAGCAGTGGAACAGTGGATTCTCAAGAGAGGTGGTGGACTCTCCTTCCTTGGAGGTTGAGTGGCTTTGACTGTAATTTAAATATAAATACAGTACATCTTAGCATAGTGATTAGGTGACCTGTGTGCCTCCTCAGGGTGCTTTCCAGGAGCTCATTTCTGATGGACAACAATAAGGTTGTTGGTCTCCCTATTTTGGTTCTTTGTCTTTAGACTGAACTTGGACTGAACTTGAAACAGAGGACCACCTCAAGCGGAGCATTGTCCTCTGTGTAGTAATGCATGTGGCTGCCTAGGCTTGCGTCCTAAGCTAGCATAAAGTGACATAAACAGAATACCAGGGGCAAAAATCCAGTTAGAGTCCATCTAGTCCAGTATTCTGTGATGGCGAGATAGTCAAACACCCTGTGAAAAGGCATGTGTGAACCGCGCAGGGTGGAGAGGGCAGGACACCCATCTCCTTGCTGTCCCCAGCATTCATTTCTGGATAACGTTCTTCACGTAGGATCTATTCTGGTGGCAATTACAAGTCTATTTGGAATCTACTCCTTTCCTTTCCGATTGCTTTGCGTGACCCTGAATTCTGTTCTTTAGGAAGAGAATTACCTCTATTCACTTGCTGCACACCATAAAGCTTTAGATACGGGGTAGTCAACCTTTTTATACCTACCACCCACTAATGCATCTTTCTTGATGGTAAAATTTCCTTACCACCCACCAGTGCTCGGTGGAAGGAGGATTCAGCTTGTGCTGTAGAACCCCCTACCGCCCACCTAGAATCCTGAAACGCCCATATACTGAATGTGATGAAGTCTAGATGCTCTATAACTAATCAGATTTAGCTTTATGTCAATATTACTGAAGGAAAACTAAGCCTATTCAGAGTGAGGGGGAATGCTTTCTGAATTAGGAGAACACATTCTGTCGGTGCTGATGTTTTGGGCTCAAAAGAATGGATGTGATTTTTGTGAACATTTTGGAAACATCAGCACCGAAAGAATAAAGGTAAAGGGAACCCTGACCATTAGGTCCAGTCATGACCGACTCTGGGGTTGCGGCGCTCATCTCGCTTTATTGGCCGAGGGAGCTGGCATACAGCTTCCGGGTCATGTGGCCAGCATGACTAAGCCGCTTCTGGCGAACCAGAGCAGCGCATGGAAACGCCGTTTACCTTCCCGCCAGAGTGGTACCTATTTATCTACTTGCACTTTGACGTGCTTTCGAACTGCTAGGTGGGCAGGAGCAGGGACTGAGCAACGGGAGCTCACCCCATCACGGGGATTCGAACTGCCAACCTTCTGATTGGCAAGTCCTAGGCTCTGTGGTTTAACCCACAGCGCCACCCGCGTCCCCATTTAGTGCATAGATAAGTCTAAATAAAAAGCTTAGCCTTTAAACAATAAATGTTTGCTTTTTAAACTAGTTCCTTATCTATGCACTAAATGCTTGTTTTTTAAAATGCAATCTCATTATAATATATTTCAGCCCTTAGGCTTCATAAAGGTAAAAAATAAAAGTATGCAACTCCATCAACAGATAGAAAGAGATGATATTTGTAAAGGAATCAGCACGAGCAGTGCTGTGATAACAGACATATCTGTGCAAAGATTATACTTACTGTGAGGTCGGTTTCATGTTCAAATTGTTTTAAAGACCTGCTTTTCCCTGATATCTTTGTCATTTCTTCATGTGCACAGTAAATTACTTTTTCCCGGTGGACTTTATCAAAACCTGCTTCAAGAATCAAAATACTCCAAGACAGGCTCTACCGTGAGTCAAGGCCTGCCCCATTTCTGGGCTTATGCCAGAAGCAAACAATTAGAAAACCTGCCAGAGACTTGAGCCTGTATAATTTTATTTCCCGAGAGCCGTTGACTAGGGGACGGTTGCCAAACTAAGGATCCATTAAATTGCTGAATCATTACATTTTTGGTGGGAGCCAGCTGGCAAGGATGTAATTCAGTAAACTGACTGTCAGGTATCTTGGGTCAGTGCACTCTCAGAAATACCTCCTTCTGTTTATTTGTATAAGGCCTTGAAGGATGCCACAAAGAGCACAGATTGTAAGATGTAAACACAGACAAATTTAAAAAGGAAACCACCATTGTAACTCATGGCATAAATTAGATGCAGACTCCAAAATTCCATCCATTGCTGTGGATGGTCTAAGGGGGCTTCCAGTGATTGGGTCGGGGGTAATTTTATTTTTTTGTTGCTCACATTGACTGTTATAATAAGTTCCCTTTTAGAAGCTTAGAAGGAAAGCTAGCATTTGAAAAGAATGTTGTTTGCAGAATGGATGGCTCACCCTTTTCTTATATGGTCACAAAGGCTGAGTGAATTGCATCAGTAACCTTTTATAGATTTCACTCTGAAAAAGGGAAGGGGATTTTCCAAAACTATGAAAACAAATTTAAAATACAGTCAGGCAATGCTAAGATTTTCAGAGGGTGGCAAGAAAGAGTGGAAATCCCCCCCCCAGCACTTTTAGGAGAGAAAAGGAATCCAGTAAGAACTTTTGGTTAAAAAAAGACTCCTCACCACTACCACCATTAGTCCTTGTCCTCTGCAGGAGAATCTCCTGCTGTTGAACGTTTTCTACAAGTAATCTACAATAGGAGTTCTTGTCTGAACAGATGGAGGGGACTCCATTTTTATTTCAAATCCATAGCACCTCTCTGTAGCTGTTTTATGTCACATTCAAAGAATCAAACAAATAAAAGTGACTTCTTTGCCAGGACTGCATCTGAATTTTGTGCACCTAATGCTAAGACTGATGTGCAGAGAACCTAGCCACTATGACCACTATGAACAAGGCAGTCATCAAAGCATTAAAAAACAGAATGAGAGTATGTTTAGCACTGTCCTCTTTCCCCATCCCTCTGATACTTCTCCCCACAACTTTAGACAGATTCATCTTTTGGAAGAGGGAGAATGGTATGCGTTGGCATTCTGAATGTTTTCATATGCAACTGGTTAAGAAGCCGATTCTTTAAAATAATAATCCATTTCAATTTACTTTGCTGTATATTGCTTTTGCTGCCTGCAACATGTACAGATGTACACAGTCTCAGCATTTATGTCTTGTTGTAATTGAGATCCTGAATTGGTTTGGCAAAAGCTGTTGTGCAATTATTGTTTAATTTGTTACCAATTGTTTAATTACACTGTGTTGACAATTGATAAATTAAAATAAAATTAATCAAATAATGTTACTGTAGTTGTATTGAAGCATAGCCTTCTTGATCTTTTTTTCTGTACAATTAGGCTCACAAATCAGCGCTGATCTTCTAGTCAGCTTTAATTCTAAGCTAATGAGCCCGTGTTGCTTTACAACTTGGCTGCTGTTACCTATCACTTTGTGAACTCTGAGACAATTGCTTTAAAATATGTAATAATTGATTTTCTCTTTTCTTGCCATACTTTTAGATGTATCATATGGATACCTGTAAGTTTTTCTCTCTGGATCAGTTGATTGTGGCTTTGAAACCCACCCCCCGGCTGTTAAAAAGCAAATAATTTTTCCTTGGTGTTGGTAGAAGGAATGGTTCAAAGCTGTATAAACAAGAAAATGCATAATATGTGGAGATTCAAGTAGTCTGCTATGAATAAGAAAGACTGAAAAGAAATAAAAGGATAGCAGGCCATTTCTTTAAATAGTCATGAATTTTAGGGCTGATGTGGGAAAGAATATTAGTTTCTGTCTTCTGGGCTAACTTTCTCTGGTCAACACTTCAGGGAGCATCCTCTCTTTAGCCATGGATCCTGAACAAATTACGAGAGACCAGGAAGAAGTGCTTTCAAAGTTAGAGGAGAAATTCCCAGAGCTGCTGCCTCGAGAGGATATTATCACCGCTTTACAGGAAGTTCATCTCCATGCTGATGGTAAAGGCTTTTTTTCTCCCCTGCTTTTCACTTTTTATTCCTACTTTTAGACGGATTGGAACATGACATTCTGTAAAATCAGGACACCCATTAAATGTTTTTAAAAGCACCATATACACACGGAAACAAAAACCCCACCAACCTTTCACCACATGCAGCGATTATTTATAGGATAGATGAGCAGCATGCATAGCATCTATTCATAGGTGGCGATACTGTCTATGAAAGAAAAGTGTGGAAACTTGTGCAGTGTATTTTATCATGACCGATAGGGCATGGCTGTTAAATGGCTTCCCAGTGCTGCACACCACTGCTGGCTACCAAAAGGGAGAGAGGCAGGGCAGTGGGGCACTTGGTGCAGTGCAAGCAGAGTGGTGGGAGAGTGGCAGATTGGTTCTGCCGCTCTGCCTGCACAAAGAACCCAGTTGCCTTGCTGCTTTGTCATGTGATAACCAGAAGCAATGTGGGAGCATTTGGAAGTCAGGCCATCAGTACAGCCCTGTCCCTGCCACTCCATTGGCCACTATCACCTGCAGATATTGTTGGGCTAGAATTTCCATCATCTCTGACCATTGGCCATGCTGGCTGGGGCATCTGAAGGGCCACAGGGTCCTCTCCCCTGGTTTACAGGAAGTAGATGGAAGAAGTGTGGCCCTCCAACATAACATTGGTATGCTGTGCATGGAGCTGGGGGGATTTAATAATAATAATAATAATAATAATAATAATAATAATAATAATAATTTATTATTTATACCCCATCCATCTGGCTGGGTTTCCCCAGCCATTCTGGGCAGCTCCCAACAGAATATTAAAAACACAATGAAACATCAAACATTAAAAACTTCCCCAAACAGGGCTGCCTTCAGATGTCTTCTGAAAGTCAGATAGTTGTTTATTTCTTTGACATCTGATGGGAGGGTGTTCCACAGGGCGGGCGCCGCTACCGAGAAGGCCCTGTGCCTGGTTCCCTGTAATCTCACTTCTTGCAGGGAGGTGCCACCACCAAAAGGCCCTCGGAACTGGATAGCAGTGTCTGGGCTGAATGAACAAAAGTTGGCATAAAATATAGGACTCCCAGCTCTACGTCTGGTCTCATTTCATGAACACAATTTATTTCGTTTTTGAACATTTAAAATAGTCTGTTTACTCAAAGGAGCATGACACTGTGCTGCTTTTCTGTTTGAGTGTGGCTGCTGCTGTTTTGGCTGCATTCTGGTGGGTGAGATAGAATTCATGGCGATTATATTTACAGGTCAAATACTAGATATTTGGACACTGTGGATCCAGCAGGCACAGTTTCTTAGGGCGCGATCCAAACTACCGCCTTGCTATTGGGCTTTGCAAAGTGATAGGGCCACTGAGGCATCCACAGTCCTGCTGCTCAAAGCACCTGCAGTGGGAAGTGGTGGGTGGGCAGGACCAATGCTTTCATGTGGTGGTAAAGAGAGTACGGTATATTGGGGAGAGAGTGGCTCCTTGGCTGGCCCAGCCCTGCCCAGCCCTCAGAATGCTCTGTATTGAAACCTTCTGCTTCCTCCCTTGGTGACGGCAGGAGGGTGGAGACAGGGCTTACCTGGGGCTGGGAGAGTGCTGGGTAGAAATACACTTCCACCTAATCCACTCCTCCAAGTCTAGTGTAAGAGGGTTTGCATTGCTCTTTTATGGTGCTTGTACAGCAAAATATTGAGCCCGTAGTGAATTATCCCAGTTTTTCTTCAAGGCAAAAAAGGAGCAGATTTACTTTTTACATAGTAGAAATGAATTGTTATTTGTTGGGTTGCTTAGCATGACAAACAAAACCATTATTCAGTATTCAAAAACATCCAGTATTCTTCTCAAAGTCAAGTTCTTTGTTACATTCCAATTCGCTGATTCTTAGTATGTATGAATAATTTTCCTGTCTGTCCCACAGGGCTAAGGATTGAGGAGGCCATGCTCAAGGATTTAAAAGAGGTGTCAGATGGAGAAATAAAAGTAGCTGTTAGCACTGTGTATATGAATTTGGAGGTAAGGAGAAAGCGAAATGTGAAATTGTTTAGCTTTGCCCACGGCGTTATTTGCTGCACTGCATGAGATGTGTGCCACTTCCTGTGATTGACATATTTCTTTCCCAGGCATTTTAAATCATATGTTATTAGACAACTTGCAAAGCATTCTGGATGTGACTGCAGGTTTTGTATCTGCCATTCTGACTGGATCTGGCATCATCTTTGTGACAAATATGAACTTGACAAAACAAAAATTTGTCAGATACGTCTGCTAATGCCAGTATAATTGGCAGTGTTAATGCTTTTGAAAGTGACAGCTGAAGATTGAGACTAGCTTTGCTGTGGTGTTTGCCTTTCCTGGGAGATTTCTCCAAGTGATATCAAAATATTGCTCTCTGGGACTGCCAATTTCTTCTCTTGCATTTTACCTTTTTTGCCCTGCATTATACTATACCCTGAGAGTATATATATGCTTGTTCCCTACTGGGATTTCCTTATAAATGACAACTATTTTATCAAAGTGACTTTAGAGTAGAATTGGTTTTCTCTTAAGAAGATGAATAATATTTACTCAGTGGGTGTAGCTTACAGTTTACATGTTTTGGTTTTTTGTTTTAAAAAGTCACTCAGACCTATTTACTGGGCACCTGTGTGTGCATGCCTTGTTTGTGTGTGTTGGTGAACATAATGATAGCTTTTTGCACTTGCATCAATCATCCATCCACTTGTTACCCTTTATCTTATTGTAGTATGTATTTAGATTGCCTTGGCACAGAGGCCACTAATAAATGCTTCACATATAACATTTTTCTGACATAGAGATGGCCTCTAGACCTGCAAACACATGTCTGTTGTGATGTGTGGCATCTCTGATTTATTTTGCAGGGAGTATGTGACATAATATAATCAGGTGCATTCTGGCCAGTATTCTTTCTAAACATGAGGATATATGTGGCTGCAGTAGACAAGGGCCCAATCCGGAGAGAGTTACTCCTACCTAATTTTTATTGCATCAAGTAGCTCTTACATTTAACTTTGGGCCAAGGCATAGATATAAACGACACATTGATCTGGATTATATCCATAGAGAATAACACACAAGTACTCTTTTATAAATTGTGTCAACATCAATTCATTTCCTATGTAAGCTCCATTCAAATGAACTGAGGAACAAACCTGTGGGTTACTGAAAAATATTGTAATTTGTATTATTTACTTCCAGCTTCCACCCATCTAACATTAAGAAACCCATTTAGTGTAAGGATGCATACTAATCATGGGTTATAGGTATTCTTGTATTCTAAAACCACATTTATGCCATACATTTAAAGCAGTGATACCACTTTAAACCGTCATAGCTTCTCCCAAAGAATTCTGGGAGCTGCAGTTTGGTAAGGGTGCTGAAAGTTGTTAGGAGACTCCTAACCCCCTTATAGGGATGCGGGTGGCGCTCTGGGTTAAACCACAGAGCCTAGGGCTTGCCGATCAGAAGGTCGGCGGTTTGAATCCCCGCGACGGGGTGAGCTCCCGTTGCTCGGTCCCTGCTCCTAGCAGTTCAAAAGCACATCAAAGTGCAAGTAGATAAATAGGTACCACTGCTATGGGAAGGTAAACGGTGTTTCTGTGCGCTCTGGCACTCGTCACGGTGTCCCGTTGTGCCAGAAGCAGTTTAGTCTTGCTGGCCACATGACCCGGAAAGTTGTCTGTGGACAAACGCTGGCTCCCTTGGCCTGAAAAGCAAGATGAGCACCGCACCCCACAGTGGCCTTTGACTGGACTTAACTGTCCAGGGGTCCTTTGCCTTTACTTTTTACCTTAGGTAGTGCTAGGTATACTGCCCAGCACTCAGCCGTTACCATAATTTGGAGACTCACGTGCGCTTCCCCTTGTGTAACTTTGGATTACATGATTTAAAATGTTGCTTCTATTGTACAAACTTTCACATGGCATTTTAGAGATGGCATTCAGGCTGATTATAGACATTTGTATTTGACGCCAGCAAACCAAGTAAATATGCTGCTGTTTAATCTTTTAGTAATGGCATTTGAAACAAAATTCTGACTAACTTGTGAGCTCTCTCTCTCCCCCCCCCCCAGTGCCTTTTCTGAGGAGTTAGGGTAAAATAAATGATGTATGGAGCTGTAGGAATGAGACTTTGGCAGGGTACCTTACGTCTAAGGAACATTAAACATAGGGCTCTTGTTTAGCAAATAAATAACCATTCACTTCAATGGTTGCATAGTCTGGACTTGTGTGCATATTTTTGCAAAGATAAGGAGAGGCCATTAGGGATTTAATATAAAATAAAGCGCCAAGGGGTCTTCTTGTAGTCCTAGTCTTTCTGCCACATGGTGTGTTACTAATGTGCCTAAATGGGCTTAAATGAATTTGTTATCTTTACTACATTTGCAGTGTGTATATATTTATATATTATTTTAATTGCGTTCTTTATAAAAGAAAATATATCATATTTTTAGATGTTGAAAACGTTGCACACATAAACAAATCATACTTTTTAAAGCATCAGATAATCTTTGCCTGTAGGTGACTTCATGATGTAGCTATTGTACAGCAGGAAGGAAGAATGCCGTGAGTTCATCTTCTCAGATATATTCCTAGTTAAGTTTGGGGCAGCAGCCAAAGACCCATTACTGAATACCCTCTCCTCACAAGTTTAAGCAATAAAGTGGATTACTTTGGAGGATAGTTATGATACTGTTGATACCCTAGGAAATATTAAAACTCATGTCTGAAATAACAATAACATATCTGTTCAGGTTCAACAAATTTTGTGGTGCTGGTTTCTGATGCTTGAACTTGAACATTTCTTAATTATCTGCTTCCATTACAAGTAATTACTAAAAAGTAAAAGATAAAAAGATGGGTTGAGATTGAAGCAACTGAGTAATACAGCATCATGCTTCATTATAACCATATACATTTATGACTGTGGATAAGGGTTAGACTCTATTGTCTAAGATGAAATGAATTTACTTCTCAGAATTCTCAAAGTTATCCTGTAGAGTTTTTTAAATATTTGAATAATTTTCAACTATCCATTGAATACGGTATCTATGTTAAACACCTTGAAATCGTTTATTTCATTATTTGACGATATTTGATAGTTGGCATGCAGTGTTATTTAAGTTGGCAGATTTTGAGACTTCATATTTCTGCTAAAATCAAAGCAATTAAGATATTCCAAAAAGTCTAAAGCACCCAAATTTTGAGGTAGGATTTCACATTCAAAATTCAATTTTGAAATGTTTAAGTTCAAATTTGAATCTCCAAAACAGCACATGGGAGGTGGGGTATCAGCTGGGCAAGCTGATATAGCCTAGTGTTGAATTCCACCCTATAATATTCATTCAAGTGTATATGGGTATTTCTTAACTAAGGCTGCAGTCTGTACCCATTTGCCTTGGAATACTAAGCCCCCCTTGAACTTAATGTGTTTTACTTCAGAGCAGCCATGTATGGAATTGCACTGTTGTTGTCATGGGGAAAGGGGAGAAGCCTTGATTCAGAGCTGCCATTTTGGATGGCAGCCTTGTATCCAGGGTCATGTCTAAAGCTGCTCTAATATTTGCATTATGACCATGGTACTGTATGTACAATTCTTCATACAATAGTATTTCTTGAAGCAAAGGTAACCAACCTCTATTCCATTTTGTTACATTAACTTCTTGACCTATTATATGTAGGGAAAGGAAGTCATGTTTCTGCCCCTTGACAGGGCTACCATTGTGTCCTGGCACTGGTAAGGGTAAGGGTGAATTAAATTGCTGTGCTGATGCTCTTTGGTTGGTTGCTTCAATATGGGTTAGTTTGGGCTGGGGCTGGCCAGGGCAGATTGTAGGGGAGGTTGTCTGAGCTGGGCTCAGTGTTCTTACTGCCTTCCCTTTCTCCCAACCAGTATGATAACTGTTCGGTCTGTACACAGTATGGTTTGCTGTGGATCCTTGTGAACAGGGCCAGGAAGAATTTTTATGTTTCGTTGCTTGACTGCTGAGACCTGGGGCCTTTGCCTTCCCTTTACCAAAAAATGTGTCTTGTTCTTCACAGTGTTATTGGTCACACAACTGACTCTGGCACTTGGGGGGTGGACCATCACCACATACGTCACCACAGAAAGTCAACGTAAAGGATTTTGTGGGGCCTGGACTCATAAGCCAATCTGTTGATTGACATAACACAAGGTGGCCATAGGTTGTCTTATGCCGCCTCAAAGCCCCAGATTCCTTGCATACAGGTTGGGGCTCTTCTGTCAGCAGGCAGGCTGTGTGCCTTCCTGTGTTATTGTAGCCAAACTCAATGAAGTTGCAGGTAAGAAACTGTGACCATTTTAAAAACCCAGCTGCTTGTGGCCCTTCCCCTTCTTTGTTTCTCACTCCTCCCTCTCATGTTTCCTGCTGCAGGCAGAAACAGTGACACCTCCTGCATACACCTTTACCCACAACAGTCCACCAGCATTCCATGCCCAGTGAGCATTCTCAGCTTTGTAAAGATAGGCACATGGAAAATCAAGTTTATGGGTCATATCCTACAAGTCATTCCTTTCACACAAGGAGTTCTGCTTGCACAATGGGGCTTCCCTGCCCTCTCTTCCTCCATGCACCTCATCCAATCTGTTCTGGGTTTTCCCCAACCCCCTGGAGCAGATTTGGGACGAAGGAGGCAAGTGGGGACAAAAGGGGGAAGGGGAAGTTCTGTTGTTCAAGTGGTAGTCCTTGTACAAAGAAGACAATTTCATTGAATATAACCATATATATTTATTTGAGTGTTGAGTCTCTCATGTATCTTTCCCACATCTTTCCTGGTCCCATATTGGTTCATTCTAGTCCATTGAGAGAGGGCTGCTTTAAGAATTTTCAAGGTATGAGTTATTTTCTATGAAGCCTATGCTCATTTCTTGGGCTAAATCATTTTATTATTAGCAAGCAATAACTTAATGCTAAAACCCAAGTGTATCTCTGGCCCACTATTAGAAATGCAAAGAACAAGCATGTTTTCAAATAGCACTCTGTGCTGCCAATGATGTATCAACCCCCTATGCCATTACTCTTCTCTAAATGTGATAATAATGTGATCTGTTAACATAAAAAAGTTTGATGCCACAAAAGCAGCTGGAAATGGACAACTGAAATATGCATATATCTAACTCATATCATCAAATGCACAGTTTGATGTATGTTGTTAAAAGCTTTTCATATCTTTCAGTTCCTCTCAAGCAAAAACAGCTCCCTTTGAATGTAAATCAAGAAGTTTCAGAGTACTCATTTCTCAGTGATGGGTTCTGGGGAGATGGCTTCCTCATTTCAGATACCTATTGGGTGGCCAGGGGAAAACAATATTGGTTCACTTGAGGTGGTTTAAGGTTGCTGGTAATCTTAGTATCTTCAGGCCAATATGCACAAACAGCTGCCAAGAGAAAGTCACTTTAAATTGCTCCCTGTAGCGACTAGCTTCATGTTGCCTCTTGCCGCTGTGCATTGCTGTTGACCCTGAGTTCAATGCTTGGAATCAGAATTTTGGGGGAGAAAATAGCTTAAAATGTTTATACCTCAATCCACTGAGAATCCTATTTCCTTGGGACTGGTTCAGGGATCTAGCTCAGTGCCCAGCACACATATATTAGCACTAATTAGCATCCCTCAGAGCTCTGATGCAGCTTACATTGGCTTTTGGAGGGTGAGGAAAACAGGGAGGCTTCCTCAAAAAACACACACTCTCCATTTTCAGCACTGACTGACAGCAGCTATTCAGGGTTTGAGACAAGTATTTTTCAGCTCTATCTATGGATTGAAGCTACTTCTGCCTCTTGGGTAACAAAGTAATACTCGATCCACTCCACCAGGAGTGGGGTACTGGATCCACTGATGCATTGGTGGTGCCTGCAAGGCCCTTGTGGTCTAGCTGTGTCCCACACTTGACATCTTATAGGGTGTCAAGTGTAGGGTAGCTGGCTCTTGCTTCGTTGCAGCCCACAGAAAAGGAGGTCTGGAAGACTTAAATTTGGCCCACAGGCTTAATATTCCCCACCCCTGTGCTACACACGTGCTATACTGCTCTCAATTACTTGTAGTCTGGCATGTTTCACTGGCCCAAAAGCACAACTTTCATGTCACAGGGTGTTTCTTTAGCTTCAGCAACACAAATCTGTGTTTGTCAGCTGCTAGAGTAAGGCTGCTCAACTGTGGCTGAGAATACAAAAGCAATTTGTCTACTTGCCAATAGAGGGTAAACCAGTATATCTGCCTTACGCAAATTCTGATGAAAAATCTAAAATGTTTCCACTGATTAACTATTTTGAAAGTATTAAGAACTGAGATATTCTGCTGCAGACTGAAGCATTTTCCCCACTGCTGTGTAAGGTATCTCTACATTATCTCTACATTAAGTAGTCACCACCTTCTTGAGATACTGCAGGAACATAGGAAGGATCCAAACCCCTGCAGTGCAGGAATAGGCATCTGTCCCGTATGGGGATCAAACCTGCGACTTCAGCATCATCAGCACCGCACTCTAACTGGTCAGACTGTTGGTCTATCTAGCTCAGTATTGTCCACATTGACTGAAAGCAGTTCTCCAGCTTTCAGGTGGGACATTCCCAAACCTACTTGGAGAATACCAGGGACTGAAACTGGTATCCTCCTATATGACAGGAAGATGCTTACCACAGAGCTATGTTGCTTCCCTAATGCTGACAGCCATATGCTTAGAATAATGGAATCTTAGAGTTGGAAGGGACCCAATGGTTGTCTAGTCCAACCCCCTGCAATGCCGGAAACTCAGCTAAAGCACCCATGACAGATGGCCATCCAACCTCTGCTTAAAAACCTTCAAAAAAGGAGAGTCCACAACCTCCTGAGGGAGACCGTTCCATGCTTGAACAGCTCTTACTGTCAGAAAGTTTTTCCGAATGTTTAGTTCATTTTTATGCTGCCTCCTCAGCACCTCCAGTTAAGGACCTCAGGTAGCACTGAGAGATGCTGGTGGTCAATAAACAGATCATACTGAGCTAGATTAGGATTGGGGACCTTGTGCTTAGGAGTCGAATGTGGACATCCAGGTACCTCTGTGCAACCACCAGGACTTTGCTTGGCCTCATTTCCTCTCCTGCTCTGCTTCACACCCTCCATTAGTGCTTCTGCTTGGCTGCAATGTGCCCTTGATCTCTGATAAAGATTCGTGCCTTAGAATCATAGAATTGTAGAATTGGGAGAGACCCCGAGGGGCATCTAGTTCAATCCTCTGCAATGTAGGAATCTCTGCTAAAGCATCCATGACAGATATGGATTGGCTAAAAGTGACCTTAAATGTCACAAAAGTCAATGTCAGGTGATGATATATGGTAATCACTTAATCTTGCACCACATAATAGGTCACAGCTGCCTCTATAGGAAATTGTTACATTGACATGGATATGAAATGTCTCTCTGTTGGGCTCTTTAACACATGCAGAAATAATTTGAAGATTTGCTGCAATAAGCAACATACATATGACAACAGGGCATAAATGTAATGGTTATATGATACAGTCATTCAGACCAAGGTGAATGGTGTCAGTATTACCTGGAGAATGATGCAGAAGCTTTGTGATGATTCAAGGAATGATGTGCATTCAAAGTAGAGGAAAACAGCTTATTTGCTCCTCTTGAGTACATATTTCTGTACAAACAAAATCAAGCCGTTGTGCCTCAGATTTTATGCCATTACCAATAGGCCACTATCTTTGAAATCCTCCTTCTAGTTGTACCTAGTTCTGATGCTCTGAAGGAAGGAAAAAATAGGTAGGAAAAATTTGATGCTGGTTTCATAGAATTGTAGAGTTGGAAGGGACTCAAAGGTTCATCTAGTCCAACCCCCTGCAATGCAGAAATCTCAGCTAAAGCACCATGACAGATGCTGATCCAACCTCTGCTTAAAAACCTCCAGGGAAGGAGAGTCCACAACCTCCCGAGGGAGAAGACTGCTCCACCGTTGAATTTAGTATAGTGACTTTCCCTCTCCTTGGGGAGTTTATCCTAGAATTGATAGCGAATTGATAGCTCGTTGTCATCTTGCAGTTAATTTAATATTTTTACTTGAAACATGAAAATTTAAATTTCTGGCATTCCTATTAGTAGCCAAAGCAAGTTCATGAATTAACAGTCTTCTTTTTTTTTGTTTTAATTTCACTAGTCTGTAAGGCCATCTTTTTTATTCTGTTTATTTGCTGTGCACACATTGACCTCCTCATTGCTATTGGCCAAAGTAGCCATCAATTCTACAAAGGAATTGAACTTTCTCATGTTCATTAAGATACTTCCACCATAAAAGTTTTTAATTTGAAAGGTAGGAGGTCCTTAAAACATCTTGGGACACTCGTGATCTTTTTGTCTAGGTCCTGTAGTACATGGTACACACGACATCTATATCAGCATATATGATAGAGATTGAGGTCTTAGACACAGCTCTGGATGTTCAGATCTGCCAAATACACACACTTTATTAGTGGCAAAAGTTACTTTTGCACTGGAACAGCCCTAGGTGCACCTCTATATTGCCAAAGGAGAAATGGTTTTTTAAAAAAGATTCTGAAAACAATGAGCACACAAATGGGGTGAAGGCTAAATATTTTATTAAATAGCTCAAATAAAGCTACAAAGCCTTATCTTATGCTCCCTTGTTCTTTGGTTGCTGGGAACTCTTTCAGTAACAAACATGACCCCTGAAGATGGAGCTGGAGCTGTGGCCAACATGTAGCACTTTCTGTGGTCAAGCCTGCACAGAGGTTCTTACCATCTGATGTGGCTTATATATCTCTGGGGTCCATTCCCACCAAAATAACTGTTGGAGATACATAAACCCCAGCTTGTGTTCAAGTGACACATTAGTTTCTCACCAGAGTGAAATACTAATACTTGGCAGTATGTAAGCATGGATAACATCCAAGGATTCTTTACTCCAAGTGCCATCTGAAGCCTTATCTTAAGATAACCATTCTCATACTGTTCCGTCTAAACATAGATAGGTCTGAGAAACTACTGGTTTATCGAATAAACTTGAAGGCATAGGCCCACAGGATTTCTAACCATTACTGACATGTGAGGGGCAATTGCTGAGCACCACCCTGATCTTTGATACATCATCTTCTGTGATATGATACTACAACCTCTTGCTGCTCTCAAGGACACAAATTTAAGCATGCAACAATTTTACCTGTAAAGTGTATATTCTAATATTTGACTGAGACTATGCCTCCAGTAAGCAGGAGGAAGTGCTTTTACTCCATATAATACAGTTTGCATGAGAATATCCTAGTTTAAGATTTTATTTTTGTAATTGTATTGACACACTAAGAGAGAACATGAGAATATTTTTCTTAGATTGCTGATTTTGCCATTGTGTAAGTCCACATCTACATTTATTATTATCCTTTTGATGGCCTTCTATGTAACTATATTCATGTGCAGCTACTAAAGCTTTTGTTTTGTCCTGTTCTTTAAATCTGCAAAGTTAAACGCAATTATATTGACATATGGTGATACTGTGATACATCTTAAGGGTTAAAGGTTGAAGGAACCATGGCTTGTCAATTAGCAATGTAAATGAAACATTCATTATCCAGCATGCTGAGAAGTTGATGAACTGTACAATAAATCTGAGCCCAAGTTGCAACTGAGATAAGTCATTTTAGACAATACAGTATTTATGAAGATCTGGGACAGTGGTTTGAATTCCCTGATGAAATATTTGATTGTGTCTCCATTATTTTATGGAGAGTAAAGAAATCCTGACATCCCAAATTAAATTTTACTGTAGCCTAGAAAACATTTAAGCAGTGCATGCAACTCTAATTAATATGCACCAAGTTGCAGAAGGTTACAGGAGCTCTTTTAGTTCTTATCATACTAGTGTAAATTCTGTTATTTACATTCAGCACCATTATCAATGGAATAACCAAGACTAGAATCAGACATATTCTTTGTGTGCTCTAATTTTCAAGAACAGAATACGCGTTGCCTTTTTTTGAAAAAAGAGAGAGATTAAGGCTGCAAGCCAGTTCCCATTTATTTGGGAGCTAGCACCATACAAATCAATAGGATTTCCATGTTTAGGATTGCAGTGTACAGTAATTCCTAAATACATTGTGGTAATAGCTAGAATGGCTTAAATTAAAAGAAGGCATGGGAAAGAATTGCACCCCTGATTTGTGGTCTATCTTGAAATAGGAAAAAAATAGGTAAGGCTGAATACAAATGGCATTCTCATCACTGCATTGTCACCAATCATGGTAGAAAGCTTTGTGTGCCAACATGTCAAGTCAATCGTCCAGTTGTCCAGTGTGGGTATCAGCGTAGTAACACACACACACACACAGTGTTTTCAGTAGATTGCATGCTGACTGTATATCAGAGTAATTTAAATTCTGTATCTAGCCATGCCGTCTCAGTGATTTTTTTCCACCCATGTATTGGCATTACCATTGCACAAATTGAGGAAAGATGCATTTGTAGAAACAAGGTATATGAAAAAAATGGACTATGTCTATGGTACTCAGGGCTGGCATTTTTGCTTTACAATCATTTTTGCGATTGCTGTGCTCAGCTGGCATAAGAAGCAATGGTGGCCATTATGGAGAAGATTAGCAATGCCACTCTTGAGCAAGAAAGGGGAGGATATAGGAAGTATGAGTGGGCATGGCAGTTGAACATGCATTCTGCCATAGAAAAATCTGCTTTTCACAGTTTGGACACATTGATATATGCTTACTTGCCAATGCTTTATTTAATTCTTTTATCCATTGAAAGTTCATTTTTGTTTGTTCATATTCTTTTATCCCACCCTTTCTCTAAAGAGCTCAGAGTGATGTACATGTTTCTCTCCTATATCTTTACAAAGGTTAGGCTAAGAATTAGGGACTAACCCTAAGGTCATCCAGTAAACTTCATGGCTCGGTGGGGATTTGGACCTCGTCCTTTCTGGTCTTAATTTGATACACTAACCTTTACAATTAGACTGGTTTTCTTATTTAAAAAGTTAGGGAAAGGAATAGGTTCACAACTTAATCATCCTACTGCATCCAGGCCTCTTCTCTGCCTTCATTATGTTTGCTTCATGATTTTACTGCCAGAAACTGACATTTTGCACAAATGCAACAGATTTTCCAAACAGAACTTTTAACATAAGGACTAGGTGACTTGAAAATAAGAATGCATTTCTGTACTGTGAAAACACAAAATGACTACTGTGTGGCATAAACAAAACCTTAACAAACATATTCTCTTGAAATGTTGCTGTTTCTGTGGAAAGTTATGGCCACCTAGTGGCCAGGAGCTCTAGTTCTAAAAGTAAAATCACATCATCCAGTGAGATTAGATCCATTCTAGAAGCCTCAGTGCAGCAATATTTTCAAGGCCCCCAAACTTTTCAAGACCAGGGAAATGTTTGGCTAACTATTATGGGCACTAGAACATATTGGCTCTTTTGTGCCTAGTCACAAATTTCCATAGCTTGTTTAAGAAATTGAGTACAGACCCCACAAACAGGCAAAACAAAACAACCCACTCAAGAAAAAGCAAAAAGTTCAACTTCCCAAATAGGTAAAAAAACAACACTGAATCACACCTTGAAAGGGGCCACACACATCCCCAAACAAAAACAAACAAAATCCTAGGTGTTGGGGATGTCCCCAAATACCTTAGTTATTTTGATACAAGTATTTTGCATTTTAAAATTTTCTATTTACAGAGGATTCTGCTGTCCAGGAATATCTGTGTGTGGAATATCTCTCTGTGTGTACACACACTTATTGAAAACTAGTTGAGACAAAATAATTGAAAGAGTATGTATGTAGATTTTTTAAATCCCTCCAAAATTTTAATTCTGGCAGTCTGACGGATTTCCTTTAAATCAGGGGGGGCTCACTTGACCTGTCTTTCCCCATCATTCCTGGCTTTTGGCCATGCTAGCTGGGGCTGAAAGAAGTTGGAAGGCAACACACCTGGACAGCCATTGCTGCTTTGAGGGTTCTGATGCAAAGGCAGATGTGCCCAGCAAGGCGTACTTGACCACTGCCACTGAGTTGGGACTGCGGTTGTGTACACACCATATTTTTTAAAGCATATTTCCTCCCCGAAAGAATCTTGGGAAGTGTGGTCTGTTAAGAGTGCTAGGAACTATTGCCCTGTAAGGAGTAAGCTACGGTTCTCAGGATTCTTTGGGCAGGGAATTGTGCTTTAAAAGAATGGTGTGTATGGAGCCAGAGTCTGAGGCGGCCTCATAACTGTAAAAGAAGATGGCAGAAGGCAGTTAGAGGCAGGAGGCCGCTGGATCAGTGTCCTTAAGGCACACAGCTGCTAATTGACCAGAAGTGCTCTGTATCTCCCTCTGACAGCAGGGTCCATGTGAGCAAGGCCTTTTATTTATTCTGTTTCTTGTTGCCTTCCCCAACCTGATGCCCTCTGGAAGCTGTGGGTTACAACTCCCATCAACCACAGGCAGCATAGCTACAAGTCAGTGGTGATGGGTGTTGAAAACATCTGGAAGGCACAAGGTTGGGGAAGGCGGGTTTATAGGCTGTGCTATAACAGAAGTTCTCTGGGTGGTTTACAGGATCCTTCTCTCCACTGGCTCTGATGCCTCTGGTAAGGGCACAGGTTCCCACTGTCATCAGTGGGCATGGGCTGCTTCCTGCCCCAGCTCACTAACCACATCTCTCACCGCATCATGAGACGGAAAGACAAACCAATTCTTTGGGTTGCCAATCTGGCAAACCTACATGAATGATGCAGCATTTATTTGTAGGTTGAACCAAATGATTATAAATGATTGACGGTTGTCTCCTGGGATTGGACATAAGGTCTTGTAAACTGAAAATTTTATAAACAAATAGCTGTTGGGAAAGCACCATTATGCTGTAATAGCTGCTATTAAAATCCATTAGCAATCTTGATGGCCTGTTTGAATTTGATGCATCATTTGCTCTGAAAGGCTTTTATTCCTAAAGATTTTAGCAAAATGTTACTTAGTTTACAGAAGATGTTGTTAATAGACTATTACTCATTATATATTTTGAGATAAGTACTCCTGTATTTTGAATGGGTCAACTCATGACACCTAATGAATGGTATCTCACACACTTCAGTTGTCTCCCTGTTCTTGGATTGCAGCAACAGTGACCACTTCTCTTCCTGACTACATTTCACTGTCTCTTTTAAAACACCTGCCTCTATCCCAATCCAGCAACTTAATTATTCTTGGTGAGACTCACATTCACCATCTAGAAATAATGGGGTTGCTGTACTCTCACAAGTCATTAGAGATGAGAGAAATGGAGAGAAAGAAAAGTAAGTGAAAAGTATTGCACTCCCTGCAAGGTTCAGCAAAGTAGCTAAATTACATTCTGAAATGATACTCACTTCAGTGTAATTCAAAAGCAGGACCAGGGCCCAAGTATAAGGCAACTTCCTATCAGCACTATACATTTAAGAGTACAGTGGTACCTCGGGTTAAGAACTTAATTCGTTCTGGAGGTCCGTACTTAACCTGAAACTGTTCTTAACCTGAAGCACCACTTTAGCTAATGGGGCCTCCTGCTGCCACCGCGCCGCCGGAGCATGATTTCTTTTCTCATCCTGAAGCAAAGTTCTTAACCCGAGGTACTATTCCTGGGCTAGCGGAGTCTGTAACCTGAAGCATATGTAACCTGAAGCGTCTGTAACCCAAGGTACCACGGTATCTTACCACAGTCATGGTTTCTCCCACAGCATCCTGGGAACTGTAGTTTTTTTTTAAAAAGAGTACTGAGTGTTGTTCCCCTCAGAATTCCAGTTCTCAGAGTTCCCCTGGAACAGGGATTGGATGTTAAACCCTCAGGGAATTATAGCTGTGTGAGAGAACAAGGGTCTTTTAAGAACTCTCAGCACCCTTAACAAACTACAACTGCCAAGAGACTTTGGAGGAAGCCATGACTGCTTAAAATATTTGCAGCAAGTGTCTCTTCTGACTGGTGTTGGCTCTCTAGGGTCTTAGCAGAGGTCTTCCTCATCATCTGCTCCCTGACCCTTTTAACTAGAAACCTGTAAGCAATGCATGTGCTCTACCAATGTGCTGTGGTCTTTCTCCACTATAGCAGCTAAAAAGCTTTTGGCAGTATTTGACTAGATAAGTGGGATGTAAATCCAATAAAGAACTTTAGCTGATGATTTACTTTGAAAACACCATTACATTGGATTTATTTTTAAATAAAAATAAAGTATAAAGTTTTCCCAATTGCTATGGTCAGTATATACTGGTCAATATAGGACTTCCATACAATTGCAGTACTTCCACACAATTTGCACTGAAAAGGAACCAGGAAGACAAATTAACCCATCAAAATAATGATGACAGCATCTATGAAGTCATAGCAGATCCCACCTCTAACCACCAATAGCCTATCTGCAGATTTGCCCCACTAACTGCCCCCAGTTAAATATAGTGGACCCACCTTGTGTTATGTCAGTTACATGTATGTCTACAATTTATCACAGGCTATCTTTTGGTAATCTTGTGTGAGGGAAAACTTAGTGATTTAGAGTCTTAGGCAGAGTCTAAATTTGTACTTAAACTAAATATAAAGATGTCAGAGGCTTAAACACTTTATTATACGCACAGTTGCTAAAAATCTTGATTACAGTCATAGACCAGCATAAGATAAAAACACATAAAACATGTAAATCAAACCTTCAGTTTTAGACCTGCTGTGTGGCACATACCATCCTCTGACATATGTCAATCATAGCAGTACAGTATCTGGCAACTGAGTATGTTGTATCAGGATTTACATCTTGGAGCAGTGAGGAGATATAGAGTTGCCCTGTATGTCCTGGAAATTTGTGTATTATTGGCAGGATAAACCTAGCAGGTATGTTTGTGTAACGCTGGCTGTGGAGAAAAACATGTTCTGTTATTTCTATACCACAAGGGCATGTTCTCTCCTCATAAGGTGTATCCCTGAAACAGCCTTCCTGGACGGCTGAAGGGAGATCCTGGCAAGAGTGAAAGCTCTTCACTGTTTTGGTATTTCAAGATAAGTTAAATTTTCCATTGGGGAGGTAAGGTACTTTCTGGTTTCTCTCAACCTGAGCCCTATGTCTCAACTCAAACCAAGCCCTAAAAACTCTCTCCCTCAGGAACGGCTCCTTTTATTCTCACGCCCAAAGTGCTGGCTCCACCCCCCTCTGGTTGGCTGTCTTGGTAGCCAATCAGAGAGAGGCTCCAGCTCTCTGGTGGAATTTCTGAGGCACTGCATTACCAGACTCTGGTCTGGCTCTGCTGTTTGTCACAGAAGTATATCAGTTTTCCACCTCCATCCCCCTCGATTCTTGCAAAAGGCTCATTGAATTATGCAAAATTGCAGCTGTCTTCAGGGAAGAAAATTGCAGCTGTCTTCAGGGAGTTTTATCCCTGCCTTCAAATGCATTTTTTAAAAATGTGCATGCAGAAAATATTTTGCTGGCATGTTTCTCTTGTAGGATCAAGTCAAATACTGGAATCAATGTTAAATTTAATCCCACAAGAAAAACAAAGGCTTTCTTGATATGCAGTAGTTACTGATGTTCCAAGATCGCCATCTGGTGGGTATAATTGTCTCAAATAGATTTCTTTCTTTAATTTTTGACACCAATCTTTGGTTTCAGTGGAATTTACTTCCAAGTAAATGTAGTCAGGACTGAGAGGGAAAGGGGTTTTGATTTTTGCTGTAGTGTATTCAGTTAATTTTTTTAAAGTGTTGATTTAAAAAAAAAAATTAAGTGAAATATTTGTAGGAAGTGCAACAAAGAATTCTATTTAATTTATATTTTATTCATAATTGATTTGTAGTCAGAGTGAGCAGGGAGGTAGCTAAGTTATTTTTTTATAAACAACAAATACAACTAATAATGTATTATTATTGTTGTTGTTTATTATTATTTTACATTATATGCCACCCTTTGTCCTGAAGGAACCCAGGGTGGCAAACCTATCAATAATTTTAATTTTTAAAGTATTCCAAAAACAGTTTTAAACATTCCAAAAACACACGATAGCATTCAGAACACATTGAAAAACCACCTTCATTATCATTGGTTGATTGGCTTCCGTCTGTCACAGGAGGCAATGGAGGAGTGTGCCTTTGGGGGCAAAGGTAAACAGTTGGAAAGTTAAGCGCCTGCTGTGGCTGTAGGGACTGATACAGGAGAGACATGTTTTGTTGTAGCTGGGGCAGATGAAGATGTTGGCTCCAAGCCATAGGGAAAGAGACAATGACGTACATTATTTTCCACACTCTTCAATGGAACTCCTGAGCATAGGTTTGGTATTAAGGGGGAGAAATGACAGCCCCAGGCTGTCATTATTTTTTAAATTTATCTTGAGTTTCTCAAGCAAAAATGCATTGCCATGTGTGAGATTAATTTCATTTGAAACAGTGCTTGCTTCTGTTCAATTGTTTTTTCAGATTGTGAAAAATATTTGTATTTCAGATTTATACAATTGTATTTGCATGACAAGAGTGTACAAATGTGCCCACTCTTTCATACACATCACACTTACATCAATGTCAAGAACAAAAACTAATTCTTCATCTGCCACTGAAGCAACACACTTCTAAAGAGATCCATAATTCTAAAGGATCCAGTAATTAACCTCAGAATTTGAGTAGGAAATGAAACAAGTTTAGGAGTTTGCTGATAACACCAATTTATTCAGGTGACCGAAAATCCAAGGAGACTACAAAGAGTTCCAAAAAGGGTATGTCCAAATGGGTGAATGGATCCAGTGGCTAAATAACCACAATATGGCAAATGAGATTCATGCATGTTAGGACAAAAAACCCTTAAGGTTACACATACTGGAATGTGTATGGAATCTGAACAGGCCATGAGATGGAATCTGAACAGGCCATGGAATCTGAACAGGCCATGAGATGTTGGGCCAATCATTTCTGTGTTGGCTGCTGCATCTCTTGGGAACCAGTACTATACAAGTGGGACTGGCAACCCAATGCTGCAGTGTAAACTAATAGGAGTATTCCAGCATTCCGTTATCCTAACCCCACATTCTTCTGTGTTTCTCACATTCAACCTACTGAGCATGCTGGGCCCTCAGTGAGCTGCTTTTGGGGTGGGTGGGGTTACATTAATATGTCTACAGACTTTAGTGTTCCCCTAATAAGCATTCTGATACCTCTCTCTTGTTCCTTAGTAGCCCCATCTTGGCTTTATTTCTGTTGACTCTCACCACCCAAGTTCCCTGTTAGGAAGAGTGGTCCTAGTTTCTACACATACACTCCAACCGAAACACTGAGTGCATCAGACATTGTAAATTTCTGTCTTGCTTGCTTTCATTACGGGGCAAAGATGTATATGCAGTTGCTAAATGTCCAGCACGAACTACCAAGTTTCTATCAGAATGGGCACCTGCATTTTTCCTAGAATGACTCTGAACATATCCTCTGAAGGAACTGACTGTTTAACAAATGAGTTGCTAAAGGCATCTAACAACTCACATAACCATGAGTGCTTATTAGTATCCTTTGCAAAACATCAGCAGAATTACAAAGGGTGATTAAAACAGTTGTTTTATATTTTATAAATGTGCTTTCCATTCTCTGGTGTAAAACAGTTGATCTGATTTTGGTTCCTAATACATATAAATCCACATAAGAAAATCTGAAAAACGTGCAGAAAAGGTGCACATTAAGGCTATTTTCAATCTAACTGAAACTAAAGATTAAATATTTCATCAGGAACTGTACTGCTTTGTGAGGGTTGCTGAAGACAGAAGGAGCTTTTGGCTGCCAGGGTGTGTGTGAATTGCTTCCTAGCAATTCCACATTATTAAGCAATTCCACATTATTAAGAAAGTGGAACGCCCTCCCATTAGATATCAAGGAGATAAAATATAGATGCAACTTTTAAAAGACGTCTGAAGGCAGCCCTGTATAGAGAAGTATTTAATGTTTTATGTTTTATTATGTTTTTATATCTGTTGTAAGCTGCCCAGAGTGGCTAGAGCAACCCAATCAGATGGACGGAGTACAACTTTTATTTATTTTGTTTATTTATGGCAGACATTTATGGTAGCATTTTTTTTATGTTTGTGTGTATTGTATTATGCTTGTGGTGCTGAAGTTCTGACACTGAGGTCCAAACTAAATTATTTACCTCTGATTGCAAGCCTTTTCATTCATATATTGCCAGTATGGGACCCCCAAACCAGTTCAGGATCCCAGTGTGGGGAATGGAGACCTCTACATCTGTAATTTGCAGGCACACACACCATTTCCCTGCTCTGGATCAGGACTACAGCAGAAGGCAAAGAATTAGCACCCAGCTACCCCTACACTAGGTTTTTTATCTGGATCAGATCCTGGTGCTGGCAATTTTTGAAAGAAAGAGCTTGCACCGCTCAAACATTGCACATAGTTTGGTGCTAACTAGCTAAAGGGGCATGATTGCAAAACACTTTATGGTCCAACTGCTGTGAGGTAAAGGGGAATTGTTGGTTTGGCCGGGATTAAACCATGCCAGAAAATGTGCCTAACTTGTGAGGACAACATATAAGAGAGAGCCCAGGGAAGAGGTAAGATGCTGGTGCTGTATCACTTTGGCAGGAGTGGAGCTGCTCTATGTGTGATGTCCTTTACATAATGCATACATGATGGGGGCAACTGATTCCTGTGAACCTGAAACTGAAAAAGTGTACCCATTTTAATCAGAGATGATAACATTTGAGAAACACTCACATGATGCATCATAAATAATATCCTTTACAAGCACACATTTACCTGATCAAGTTCAAAATGCACAAAATGCACAAATCCCTACTCTGGAGTGGAGAACATGATAAACAGATTCAGGGAAAGCAAAACTAAATACAGCTGAAACTCTCTTCCGATCTGTCAGGAAGGGAGGAACGAGCAGTACTGAGGCTCACTTGGGCTTGTTCTGTCTTTTGTACATCATGCTAAACCTTCATCTACTGTGACGCGCAACTATGACTATTGTTTGATGCATTGCTTGCCATACAGTCGTGTCTAGCATTAGCCAGCGTTTCATAGGTGGCCTGTTAATGGTATCTTTAGAAATCTTACCATATTTGACATATAACGTTCAATGACAAATAGTGTCTGACGGAATTTGATACATACCATGCTGTGTTAATTAATATATATGGATGACTTGTCCTTTATGGGATTTAAATATTTGAAATTGCCAAAATCAGAGCAGAAATGTTTGCATTGCAAATTTTCACATTTAAAATGCAATGTGACTAATACTTCAAAAGTTCTCATTCTGGTAGAACAGGATATGAATTCTGAATATTTACAAACATTGAATTCAACCTTAAAATAAAGCATATTGCATTATGGTGGTGGGAGAGGGATAAAGCGTTTGATGCTTAACTTGGAATTAGCTAAAGTCTGCTAAGTAATGTTACAGAGTTATAACTGATAGCATCCATGGATGGACTGACAGAAGTTTAGGCATAGAAATGACTATAAATATGGAAATATTCGTATGTACATTTATGAATGTACAGATCATAGTTATGTATAACTATCAATATACTCTGAATATAGTGTAAAGTGCTATGTAAACAGTAAAGATAAAATGCTCAAGCTACAATTTACTCCTATTTGTGACTAATACAGTTTAGTTAAAACAACCTATCATTTTGAGCTAATGTCTCTTCTCTTTCAGATCGGCAGTGGTTAAATCAATAGTTAATGATGTTCGTCATGTAATTTGAGCATCTAGTTTGTTTATGCTAGACCAACTTTATCCATACTCCAAACAAATTATCTCTTATAATCACCAGCCTGAAGATAAATCTGTAAATGTTTTTCTGATGATAGTGCTGTGGTTGGCAGGTGTTAAAAGTGCCTCCCAGGGACAAGGATTGAAGATGGGCTTGTTCCCACAAACCCTCCAGGCGAGGATGTTTAGCTCTCTAGCCTGTCATCTGCGAAGGAGCCTTGTATGGTGCCCTGCTAATGAAATCTAATGGGCAAAGGTCATATATCTTTATGAAGAAAAATACAAAGCTCGCGAGTGATGAATGGGCTGCTCAGTAGGTTTCAGTGGATGCTGCTTAGGGATAAAATCCACATTTAAACAGTTCTGTGGATTGCTTGGCATTCTGCATCCTTTTCACTATAAATACCCACTATATGCATGGTATTTCAAAATACACACAAATGGAGTCTTACTACAAAGCTGTATGTGAAAATAGAAAAAACCCATGGTTGTTTAGATATAAAAATTACAGAGCTGCAAGATGGAAATGATTTATTTTAACAACAACAACAACAATTTTATTTATGCCCTGCCCATCTGGCTGGGTCTCCCTGGCCACTTTGGGTGGCTTACAACATATATTAAAACATAATAAAACATCAAACATTAAAAACTTCCCAAAACAGGACTGCCTTCAGATGTCTTCTAAAAGTTGTATAGTTCTTTATCTCCTTAACATCTGAAGGGAGGGCGTTCTACAGGGTGGGTGCCACTACAGAGAAGGCCCTCTGCCTGTAACTTTGCTTCTCGCAGTGAGGGAACCAGCAGAAGACCCTTGGCGCTGGACCTCAGTGTCTGGGCTGAGCGATGGGGGTGGAGATGCTCCTTCAGGTATACTGAGCCGAGGCCATTAAGGGCTTTACAGGTAAGCATCAACACTTTGAATTGTGCTCGGAAACGCACTGGGAGCCAATGAAGATCCTTTAGAACCAGTGCTATATGGTTCTGGCGGCCACTCCCAGTCACCAGTCTAGTTGCTGCATTCTGGATTAGTTGCAGTTCCGAGTCACCACATAGAGTGCATTGCAGTAGTCCAAGCGGGGGATAACCAGAGCATGCAGCACTCTAGCAAGACAGTCCACGAGCAGATAGGGTCTCAGCTGGTGTACCAGATGGAGACAGTAGACAGCTTCTCTGGACACAGAATTGACCTGTGCCTCCATGGACAGCTGTGAGTCCAAAATGACTCCCAGGCTGCACACCTGGTCTTTCAGGAGCACAGTTACCCCATTCAGGACCAGGGAGTCCTCTACACCTGCCCGCCTTCTGTCCCTCCAAAACAGTACAGTTGTACCTCGGCTCCCGAAAGCCTTGGGAGTCGAACGTTCTGGCTCCCAAATGATCAAAAATCGGAAGTGAGTGTTCCGGTTTTCAAACTTTGTTTGGAAGCCGAACATCTGGCATGGCTTCCACTATTGTTTCTGGTGTGCCTGCACAATCAGACACCAATCGGACACTTTTACTTGAGTGTCAGATCACCAACATCCATAGAGGTGAACACCAGGTCTAAGGCATGTCCGTGACTATTAGTTGGGCCAAACTTATTCAGGGACAGCCCCATGGAGGCCATGCTTTCCATGAAGTCCTGAGTGGCCTCTTGTAAGGTTGTGTTGGCATGGATGTTAAAATCCGCTAGGATAGCTAAACTTGGTGTCTCCAGGAGAACATCTGCAACAACCTGAAGCAGCTTGGGCAGGGAATCCTTGGTGCAGCAGGGAGGTCAGTATACCAAAAAAAGTTGAGAAAAATGATGACTTAAAGTGCACTGCTATCCATGTCTACTCAGAAGTGCATCACACTAAATTCAGTGGAACTTACCCTCAGGTACATGTATAGGCTTGTATCCTTAAACACTATTGGTAATACTAGTAATAACAAATAAGAAAGTTAAACAACCCTAGGGTCACTGACATCATCGCCATTAATTGAATTTATATACCGCCCTATACCCGGAGATCTTGGGGTGGTTAACATCTGAACAATACATTAGGGGTGGGGAACCTGTTGTAGCCTGAGAGTCACATGTCAGCCAGGAGGAAAACGTGGATGGGACCGGAAGCAAAATTGGGCAGAGCAGTGGACATGGCTCTCGCTTTTGAAGAGTAGGCTATGTTCCAACTGTACAAAATCCAGAGTTTTCGGCATGCACACACAACATCTGTCTAGGCAAGCAAGAGGCAGATCAAGGACACATTCCAGCCAGGCAAAATGACAAAGTGGGGCCATGGTGCAAAGGGTGCGGCCTGGAGAGATGGGTATGGTCTTAGGTCTAGAGACAGAGATCTGGAGGGTTACATTCAGCCCCTGCGTCTGAGGTTCCTCACTCTTACTGTCAATCAATAAGGCTGCATTATGAGAATGTAGAATTTTCACAGTCTTTCTTGATGTTAAGTTGTTTGTGGATGCATACAAGTCAGGTCCTTTAAGAAATCTATAATCTGAAGTTGGAGTGAATTAAAGACAGCAGATACTGTTGGATCATTACTTTTTTTTGGAGATAATATCAGTTCATTTGCTGTAGTTCTACTGCTGTGCTAAGAGACAGTTCAATAAATCAACACAGGCTTGATGGATTCTACAATCTATTACAATGAGTGCACGGAAGAGGAAAGAAATCTCTTAGCGTTCCCTCTTTGACAAAAGGGTATGCAAAGAGCCTGAATGGTTGAATGGTTGATTAATTTTGCTAGACATTTTCTTGACAGCAAGAAATGTGTTTTCGTATTACCATGTTTGCATGAGACTTATACTGCATGGTACAAATTACTGAATATAAATTTACACCTGAGACGATTTTATTAAACTAGACAGCTCTTGGTCAGTAAGTAGGAAGGTCATTTTTTCTGCACAGTTTAGTGCTCTATTACCTGCAGAAAAGCCAAAGGCATTTTGCCAGGATGTGCTTTCTCATCTAAGTCTAATATCAAATATCTCATGTTCTACTGTTAATTTTGCATGAGTGTAGGTGGGGATCAAGGATCTGTTGAAGTAACTTTTAAAAGTGGTGTTGAATGCAAACAACCAAAAGCTTGAATGGCAGTTCTGTGCTTCAGTGCTCAAAATACTGTAATAAACAAGAATGTGAACATTTATGGTCCCCATAAAAGTACCCCACACTGCTTCCTATTTTGGAAGGTTTTCTGAATCAGCTTTGGATATTCATGAGATGATTGTACTTTATCACTTCAGGACGTTCCTGATGCCTATTTCTGCTGAATACCTGACAAGAGGAAAACTGTGTATCATCCTTTTATGTTGTGGAAAACAAGTGGGTTATTGACACCCCCCCCCCCTTTTTCATTTACAGTATTGTATAAGGGTGTTTTCACATAAAATGCCTGGAATCAATTTAATATATAATGCGAGTATAAAATCTCCTTGCACTATGATATACAGTGGTACCTCAGGTTACATACACTTCAGGTTACATACGCTTCATAACTACTGATTTACAAGATTTCAATTCGGTTTTGAAACTTTTTAACCTTCTTATAACAAACCTCACCACTTTTTTTACATCACCTCCTCAAAAGGCGAAAGTGGCGCATTGCAGTACTGGGGCCCCTTGGTTTAACACCTCTTGCAAACAAGCAAGGTCCCTTCTTCATTCTATCTATAATGAATACAAAAACTCTAATGCCCAGGCTCTACCACCCTCCTATTTACAAGCCAAAAGAGCATACAAACAGACTTTAAAGCTGGCCAAACGCGAGTGGTACCAAAAGCGTTGGCGAGCCTTGATTGCGGCCTCTAGATCCTGCAGACCACAGGAATTTTGGGCTCTGATAAACAAAAGAGGAAGGAAGTACCCACTGGCGATTATCCCTGCGCCCACATGGGAACAATTCTTGAGTAAATATTTCTCTTTGGCAGAGGAATCCAACTCACCCATGGAATTCCAAGCCGACCATCTACCTTTGTGGCCCTCTACCGACCCAGAACTGATAATGGATTTGATACTAGATCTGAAAACGGGCAAAGCCCCTGGGCCGGATCTAGTCCCTGCTGAGGCTATTGTTGCGCAACCGAGGTGGTGGGCTGAAGTTCTGGCCAAAGTCTTTGATGCAATTAATTCTACGGGGCTTATCCCTAGGTCATGGAAGGAGGCCGTGATCATACCAGTCCATAAAAAGGGTCCCTCTGCTGACCCAGAGAACTATCGGAACATCAGCCTTTTGTCTATCATTGGGAAAATCTATGCAAAAATTTTGCTGTCTAAGCTGTCCCATTGGGCATACGACTCAAATTTGATTGGCCATGAGCAAGCGGGCTTTAGGAACAATTATTCGACCACTGACCATATGGTAATTATGTATCATCTTGCCGGAAAATATTCTGCCCCGAGTCGGGGGCGCCTATGTGTCGCTTTCATAGACTTAAAGGCCGCCTTCGACAGTATCCCAAGAAACTGTCTATGGAAGAAATTAGAGAGATGGGGCATAGATAGAAGGCTGTTATGGCTTATAACCCAATTACACCATGGGTCGTCGGCTAGAGTGAGACTCACACCGGCGGGAAACCTATCCAATGAGGTCCCAATAAATAGAGGAGTGCACCAAGGCTGCATTTTGGCCCCACTCCTCTTCAACTTGTTTATTAGCGACATGAAGCTCTTTCTGAGTGAGTCTCAAGCCAACATTCATGCCCCCCGCCTAGCTGATTTTCGCTGCCCTCTGCTTCTATACGCTGACGATGCAGCGATCCTCTCCTACTCTAGAGTTGGTTTATGCAGAGCTCTAAAGATTTTTGCGGCTTATTGCAAACTCAACCATCTGACAATTAATCATGGAAAATCTAAAGTACTGGTCTTTACCAGGTCTCGAAAAACTTACAGCTGGAAGTTAGATGGAGTCCAATTAGAACAGGTTTTCAAATTTAAATACCTGGGAGTCTTCTTTCACTACAACCTAAGCTGGAAGCCACAGATACAGTATTTACTGAACAAAGGGAAAACAATACTTTACACTCTACTCCAATTTTTTGCGGTCGACGGAGCCTCCCACATCCCTTCTGCATTGAAGGTGTACCACGCAAAAGTGGTTTCCACCCTCTGTTATGCTGCCCCGCTCTGGGCCCCAGGGTCCAATTTAACATCGCTGGGGACATTGCAGAATCAGTTTTTCCGTCGCCTCCTGAAACTCCCCATGTGTGTGAGCAATGCAGCCATACATCTGGAGTTAAGGATTGCATCATTGGAGACTGTCATCTGGAAGCGAGTCTTTGGCTATTGGCTGTCCAGCTGGCATAGGCTTCCCGACCATTACCTCTTTCAGTGCCTCTGGCGGGATGACTTTGTTAATCCGTGGGTAGGAAAAATCCATGCCAAACTTCTGAGCATCGGAATTTCCCCAGCGGACTCCTTAAAGATGAACCTACGCTCAGCCAAAAGCCTTATCGAGCAAAGATTAGCAGACACTGAAAACCAACACAACCTCTCCAGGGGTGGGGGTGTCTGCTCCCCCAGGTATCACGGAATAACCCCACCACTTGGCCTTCCATCATATATGTCATCACTTTCATCTGTACCACACCGACTTGCATTTATTCGTGCAAGGTTCAATGTTCTTCCATCGAACCTGCTGAGCCACAGATTTTCCAAGGGTTTGGTGTCTCCGCTATGCGAGTGTGACGGGAAAACAGTTGAATCTCTTCCACATATAATGTTCAACTGCCCCTTACATAGCATAGCCAGGACTAAATTCCTGAGTCCTGCTTTACTGCGCTTGGTTGGCAGGCCTGTTGAGTCACATGCCGCACTGCTTTTGCAGGATACAGATCCTTCTGTAACTCTGCAGGTGGCGAGATTCCTGAATGCGGTTATCTCACACACAAAAACCACCAAAAAACAACAACAACAACAAAAACTAATCGGACAGTTATGATGAGAGTGCATGACGGATCTCGTCTCCAGTTCTCCTTTTTCTGTGAACCGTCCCTTGGATCTTTCCGGGCCCCAAGCTGTTATTTGTCACTGCTCAATGTCCCACCCTTGCATCGTGGTGTTCCCCTTCTGTTGTTAGATGTATTGGTTTTTACGCTTCTGTGCTTTTATGTTTGTACATATTTTATGGGCTAATAGCCGTAAATAAATAAATAATAATACATACGCTTCAGGTTACAGACTCCGCTAACCCAGAAATAGTGTTTCAGGTTAAGAACTTTGCTTCAGGATGAGAACAGAAATCATGCTCCGGCAGCGCGGCAGCAGGAGGCCCCATTAGCTAAAGTGGTGCTTCGGGTTAAGAACTGTTTCAGGTTAAGTACGGACCTCCGGAACGAATTAAGTACTTAACCCGAGGTACCACTGTACATGAAATTTCTCTATCTCTCATCCAAACATTTACAAATAGCACGGGAGAGGCTGGAATGCATATTTAATGGCTGGAATTTTATATACACTACATGGGAGTAAAACCCATGGAATTCAGCGAGATTTGCTTCTGAGTATATGTGCATAGGATTATGCTGTGTCATAGATGAAAATGGCCTCAGAATTTTCCTAATCTATTGGTTTTCAGCCATTGTACCATGGCCCCCTGGGGTGCCTTGAATGGTGGTCAGGGGTGCCGTGGGCAACACTGGTCTCTGTCCCTCTTTCCTTCCCTCCCTCCTCTGATAATGTCTCAGATCTTTGCCTCCTAAAAGCTTGCACAGCTGTTATTGCAGCATCCCTGATTACAAGCTCCACAGGTGAATGGTGCCTCTGGGGCTGGCCAGGGGGTGCTGGTTGCCAGGAGCAGAGGCAGCATCTGAGTGAGCAAGCAAGTGGGAGCCCAGCCAGCCAGTCCACCAGCCCCTGCTGCTGGGAATGGACAGACAAGTCCCAGGCCCCTGTGGGGAAGTGTCAGGAGGCACCTCTCTTTGGGGCAGGGCGGCAGCTCAGAGACCAGGGGCAGCAACCGTGGCTGCCCAGAGGACTCCCAAGGAGAGGAGAGAGGAGAGGAGGCTGAGGGAACACTCCACATGGGAGGGTGTTCAAGAAAGAGTGAGAGGCTGCCAGCTCTGCAGGCAAGGGGGGGCATATCTGGGCTCCTGAGCCCCCCAGGGGTGCCACAGAAAGAATGTAGTTGGACAAGGGAGCTGTTGAAAAGTTGAAAACCTCTGTCCTAATCTAAGCAGCCTCTTGATTGGTTTTGAATAGCTCTAGGAATAATTTATTATTCCCCTTTAAAGTTGTTTTATTGTATTCTATGGTTTCTTTTGCTGTGGTGTGGCGTGTTTTGCTGTGTTAGTTATTTATTCTTTTTGTTATTTATTTGGTTCTATTTGTGTTTATTTTTTATTTCTATTACAGCACTTTAAAGTCATCCTGTTTAGTTTATTTAAACTAAATCACAGGACACTTAATCTTTTTGTGTTGTCTTTTTTGTTATTACTGTTACTACCTGACATTCAGAAGACATCTTAAGGGAAGTTTTTAACTTGTGATATTTTACTGTATTTTTGGTTTCTATGGAAGCCGCCCAGAGTGGCTGGGGAGGCCCAGCCAGATGGGCGGGGTATAAATAATAAATTATTATTATTATTATTATTACTGTTACCAGCTTGGATCCAGAGAGGCACTGGCTGGACGCTGACTTTTCCTGCCACCCCAGCAACTCCTGGATACCCCCAAAAGCCCTTCCTGAGGATTAGGTGACCCTCTTGAATGAGATGACTTGAGGGGATGAATAAGAAAGGGAGGATTGCTGAAAATGGGGTAAAAGCAACTGCCATGGTGGGAGGTGCAGAAGGGACACAGAGTATTTTCCAGACTGATGCCCCAAACTCAAAACACTACCAAGAAAAAGAGGTCTGCCGCAGACCTACAAACAACAGCTTCCCAATACATACCCTTTATCAGTATCATAGGTACCTCATGGACCTCCTGGTAGGCAGAAGGAGGATGGAAACAAAACTGGAATTAGTTGGCTCTGCCTCTCATTCTCTCTGTGTGTTTCTGATCTCTCTGCTGTCCACTCTACCAGTCACAATGGGCAGCAGCTACACAGTCACTGAGGTCTTGGAGGTATTCACTGTTAGTGGTTTCCCGTGGCTTATATCCCTAAGGAGCCATGGTTCAGTATTGTGGAACTTGCTCCAAGAGCCATGGGTTGAATTCTGTAGAACTCACTCCCAGGACTCAGCTACACAGGTCAATTTATAACATTGTAAATGCATTATAAAAATGTTACGCTAGATGGCGCTGTAGAGCAGCATCCAAAGCCAATGAAAATTTCTATTGGGAGCTGAACCTTTTTTATAGCATTTTTTGTTTTCAATTACAATAATGCATTAATAGCCTCATTATAACAATTCTAAATTATAATACAATTATGAATATCAATCATTCAGATGCCAAATTATCTGATTTAGGGTTTTTTTAAAATAGCATTTTTATATCTGTGTAGATCCAACCCCAGTAAAAATCAGATAGGCTCCCTTACTGCTGAATAATTCCTGCTGAATGATTATTAGCATTTATTAGATTTCTATACCACCTTTCATCATAATATCTCAGGACGGTTCACAGAATAAAATACAGGATAAAACAGGTAAACAATTAAAACAAAACAGCAAAACAATACCCCCCCACCTCCCACAGACACATTTGAAAGGTTGTAGAGTATTAATTAACCAAAGGCCTGGTTGAAGAGGAACATTTTCTGCTGGCGCCTCAAAATATATAATGAAGGCACCAGGCAAACCTCCCTGGGGAGAGCATTCATTCCACAAATGAGGAGCCATTCTCATTTTGCCACCCTCTGGACCTCACGTGGAGGAGACACAGAAAGAAGGGTCTCAGGTCACAGGGGTGCCAACTTGCCCTCACGATTGTGGGTGCCTGACACCGCAATACGGACGTATGACGCCACATGCCTGCACATGCCTCTGCCTCCGTGTCTGAGCCCCCCCGCCCCGAAAGGGTGCCTCACTCGCTGGCTGTGGAGGGTGGAGCTGAATTGCTTCTCTCTTGAAGGCGGTGTCCAAGCACCCAGCCCCCCCCCTGGAGTTGGCTCCTATGTCAGATGAAGAACTGAGATGGTTTATATAGGGAGAACTTCTGCTGCTTTTTAAAGTAAGCTTTTTCTGATTTTGGGGGATATTTTGAAACTGATATCCCTGTTGTAACCTTTTTGTACACTACTGAAAAAGCTTGATGTTGGGCTTCATAGAGATGACTGAAATAAATAAATACTGTACAAATAAATACTGTACAAATAAATAAAGTGTTGCCTCCGGAGTAGTGCTGAGTAACTCGTCTTGTCAGCACAAGTGTTTCCACTTGTGGAGAGGCTTCCCTCTCTCTACTCACTACATGCCTCTAAATGTATTCTAGGTGTTCCCCTGACACTTTGGATCAGATTTGGGGAGGACGCAGGACACAAGAAGGAGAGGAGGAAAAGTCCCGTTGTGCAAGTGGAAATCCTTGCGCTGAAGGGGCATACTAGTTGGATACTGCCCACAATACTGCCTCAAATTTCTTTCTTTCTTTTTTAAAATGATATTTATTAGAAGTTTAAAAATACAAAAAAGAAGAAAAAAAGACAGCAAAAAAATTAACAAAACATACATTACAATACATAAAAAAGACAAAAAACATAAAACAATATCCATAAAAAAACAACAAAACAAAACAAATCCAATATTCCATATCTCAATCTTCCAATTACTTGTTTCATCGACCTCCTCACACCTCCCTTTTTGTATTCTAGTTTAATTATTTGTTTCAGCAAATTCTTTCCATCTTTCTCAATTTTTATTAGGTAATTTATCTTAACAGTCTAACCTATTAATTAACTCAACAAATCCTTTCCATCTTTCACTATATTCTGTCATTCAGTTTGCCTTAATTTATTTTAACCTTATCTTACCATAAAATACCTTAAAGCTTAAAACTTAATACTTATTTATACATAACTCCTTATATCATTTCTACTAAAGCCAAATAGTTTCATTCCAACGTTTTTCCTAATACTCATTAATTTTACACTAATTCCCAAAATAAATCTTTAAAAACTTTCTTCCAATCTTCATCCAGCGTCTCTTTTTCCTGGTCTCGGGGTATGTCAGTCCTTATTGTCCATTTCTTCTAGTCCATCAACCTGGTAATCTTGTGTCCGAGGCTCTTAAGTCTCTTCCATGTCCCTTCTGCAGATCTTCTTCTTGTTTGTACTTGCACTTTACCTTATCTTTTGTTGATCTCTTTCTTAATTTCTTTCCTTTCTCATTGAGGAGTAGGTCTCGGGGATGTTCCAACTTGAAAATATCTCCGTCTCTCCTCAGCAGATCGGCCCATTCTCCACAGTCCCATTCCCCACAGTCAACAGTGTAGTCCAGAAAATATTTAAAAGCATGTTTCAAAGTCCCTCCAAGCTTAAGGACCCCCACAACTCCAGACCCCCCCCCCGGCCCACTCCAGATTCAACCTTCAACAACAACGGCTTATGCTCCTGTAGGGCCTCGGGTTTTACTTGAGGTTCAACAGCAACCTCCTCCCTTATCTTCTGCATTTGCACTTGCTCTATCAAATCAGGTTCTTGAGTTGGCTCATGGATGATTTCTGTATAAGAATTCACTGTTTGTCCAAAATTTTTGACTGCAACAGTCATCAAATCCATCTTCTCATGCATCTGCTCCAGCAAAGCGCTTGTCTTGCAAAAAGGAAGCACCAAAACTTCTTCCAAACACATTTTTGTTCAAGGTCACAGTCTGTTCCCAGGATCCTAATCACCACAGCTGGAAAGTCCCCAGATCGACTCCAGCAACAATTTAACAAACTCCCTCTAGAGGAGACAATTTCTATTTGTATCCATCTTTTGAAAGCAGATCCAACAAAAGAAAGTTACTTTCATTTTTCGAGTTTTTGGTTTCTTTTAAATGCAAAAGGCAACATTGGAGATAATTTGTTTCTCTTCTTTAGCTATCTGTCAAAAGATGTTCCTTTCACAATCAATGAACTTCACCAAAAATTTCTGTCTCTGACACCCCGTTCCCAGGTTTGAGACGGTGGAAATTTATCTTTCTTTACTCTCTCTCCTGCAGGCTTAAACAGTCAAAGTTCCCCCTCTTTACTCCTGCTTCCAAGAGGGGTTTAGATGGTTAAAACAGGAGGAATTTTAGACCAGCTTTCCAGACTTTAGCTTGCACAATTTTTGCTTCAGGCTATTTACAAAAGCCGAAGGTGGACTTCCTGTTTAGGACCTTCCCGCTTGAGTGCCAAATTAAAATGTTTCTTAGCCCAATTTTCCGTTCTACTCACGGGTACTTGTTTTAGAGTCCAATTGTCCACAGGAAAAAGTCAGCGCTCTCCGGCAACGGCTGTGCGGCTTCACTCTGAAAAAATAGTGGTTGATTCAAAACACCGTGCCACTCACCCTATGTCGCTTCGGATCCCCGAAAAAGGGGTTTCCTTGCGTGTAGGGGGGCGCTCCTGGTGTCAGCCGAATCCCACGTTCCCAGGCTTCCTCCGCCTGGGATTTTTAAAGGGTCTCCGCCTTCGCCGCGGCGGCAAGACCCGATTTTCGCGGAGCGGGTTCCTCTAGATCAGAGGAATTCCACCATTGACGATGGCGCTAACCCGGAAGTCTCTAAGGGTTTTTCCATGCTGTTTCCTTCCTTAAAAACTTGTGATTTAAAATCAACAATTGCAATAAGAAGGATAAGGGAAGCAGAGAAATTGAGGGAAATGAAAATATAGGCAAAGGGATTTTGAGCAACAAATGACACCTTAAAGACTTACAGAAGGAATCAAAGGCCAGAGCAAGTAGGTTTTCTGTGAAAGAAAGAGAAGAGAGAAGTCGGATACTAAGAAGCAGGAGATCAAGGAAACATGAGGCTGAACCTAAGAGTGCATAAAATAGTACAGATATGCAAGGGAGAATAAAAGTGAAGAAATAGGGAGGATTGGGCTCGTGAAGATCTTTATGTGCAAGAAGAAGTTTCTAATGAATCTGAACAGGAAAACAAATTTATTGAAGAGAAAAACAGAGAAGTTACACAAGATGCTCAGAATGAAAAAAAAGGATAAAACAAGACAAGCTGCAGAACTCACTGAAATAAGAGGAAAAGCATGAAAACTGAAGAGATTAATGTGAATAATATTACCATGATAAAGATGAAAAATAACCGAAAGTAGAGCTAAAGGGGCATCAAACGTAAGAATTGGATAATATTATTATTTTTTAAATGTCAAGTTTTTGCCACAGAATTAATATGCAGACAGAAAAATAGGAATCTATTAACATGCTAGCACTATGGGCAGTGGAAGAAGCTGTAAAATACTCATGCTACACAATAACTATAGCTGTAATACCAGAAGATAAACCAGTGTTGTTCTCATTCAGCCAGATAGTGTTGTGGTATTTCAGTTCCAGTTAGCAAGAAGAGAAATAAGGTAACATTTCAATACCATGATGATAAAAATGGTAATTTTTTTTAAAAAAAAGTTTGAATCAGGTAGCCAAAAAGGGGTATTCAAAAAAGGAAGAGCTAAGTCTGAGCAACAGTGGAACAGCAACAGACAGTAACTCTTAAGAAAAATTCAAAAACAGTGATTGGATGAGAGGACAAAATGGAGTGGGGTTGTAAGATCTAAGAGTATTTAAAGGCAGAATACGATAATGCTTGTACCTTGCCCCTAAAGATGCCTAACAGTGGTCAGCTATGGCCCTTCCAACTCTCTCACCTACCTGCCAAAATGTGACCAAATTAGCCTCATTAGGAGGGGGAGGGGAGGGGGCGTGGGCTTAACTAGCCTGCCAAGCCACTACTAGCAGTAGGGTGCTGATCCATGCCACATCCCATTCCCTGCCTCCTCTCTCCCACCCTGGTCACAAAAGCTGTTACCAGCCAGCAGCTGTATTGTCGGAGCAGGTTGTGCAAAAAATTGCTTGGCCGGGGGTTGGACTCGATGGCCCTTGTGGTCTCTTCCAACTCTATGATTCTATGATTCTATGACCTTCACTGGATATTGACAAAAATATGATATTTAGTGCAGTAGAAGTGAACTATTAATGCTCACTTAAACGTAAGCCCTGTTGAGTTGGAATTCCCAAATATATAATTGAAAAAAGATATCATCAAGATGGTGATTATTAAGTCATAGTTGCACCACAAGAAAACAGTGCCAGACAGTAACTAAGGGAATTTCAGCAGCATATGGAGAAGAAACACCATGTTGCTTCTGCAGCAGCACAACTGGCCACATTCATCTGCCCCAGCTGCAACTAAACATGTCTCTTCCGTATCAGTCTCTACAGCCACAGCACAACTATAACAGTTGACTGCAGCCCCAAAGGCGCACACCTCCATTGTCTCCTGAGACAGACAGATGTCAACCATGGGGAAGAACAGGGTGGCCCAGAGGGACTGGAGAAAGATGGGTTGGAACTGGGAGGAGTGGCTTGTTCTTGGAAGTCACAGAAAGTGAAAGGCCGGTGCAGAATTAATTCAAGCATTTTTGAGACACACAGCTTCACATGTTCCACAATCACCATGTTTACCTGTGGCATTCTCCATTAATATGCAAAATGGCTACATATGAGATACGTTCTTCTTCTTTTTTACCATACATATAATGTTCTTATCCACTAAGCTGTAATATGTGACTCATCCTACTCATGGGATTGGTAAGAAATTGTCTAGGAATCCTCATACTTCCTTGGCCCGATTCTCATGACTTTCTTAATGAAAGATGCCTGCCTGCTGTAAATTTATGGAATACTGAGTGCAATCTAGTTTTGTATGTTGCTAATTCCACAAGGTTTAATACTGTGTGTGGTGTGAAAGAGAGAGAGCATGCAATGATTAATGTGACAAAAATATGTGTTCTTGTTTTTCTTTGATGACATTACCTGAAAACTTTTATTAAAAAATGGCCCACTCATGTTTCCAGGAGAGGGCTTGCGGTAATTAGCTCAAATTTTTCAACAAATGGCACACAGGCTGTTGGCACGGCATGTGTGCAATAACATTGGTGTTTACCCTATTATGTTGCAATTTAAAAGATGTCATAAAGTTTGTCAGTGAGTGAGTTCATAGTAAGAAAAAAGAAACAGAAGTACTGACCATGACTTATGATGAGGCTATAAATATATATAGTCTACATAGTGAAGTTCAGCATATCCCAGCTTGAGGATCGTTGGGGTTCATGACATAATTGCCAATTGTGAGACGGGGAAAAAACACAGTAATGAGGAAAGAAATATATTCCTCATTTGTACTTTGTGATGGTTGGGTATTTTTAGCAAATGAGTTGTCAGCAGAAAGGCTTCATTAGACCCATCAGGATATCTGCCCATGAATAACGGATCCCAAACGGTACTGACAGTTTCCTTGAGCCAAAATGATGGAGCACCTCTGACAAAAGCCATATTGTGCTCTCCATGTGAGAAGTGTGAAGAACAAAAGAGGCATCTTATTCTTAATTTGGTCAGGTTAATATTGACACAGTTAGTTCCTCCGAAGAGTCAAGATGTATGTGTAATGTACATTTATACAGGACTCACTTGGGTAATCAACTGTCAGATGCCATAAATCAGAAAGTATAACTATTGAGAAGGACAAAAACAAAACAAAAATCTATTCTCAAAGCTGTGTTTAAATTAGTATTATTAGTATTAGTATTCCCAACGATGTAGGTTTGAAAATATAGCTAGGGTTAAATAGTTTAATTCAACAAAAGAATATATAACACCATATTTCCCAGTATATTTTTGTATATGGAACACTGTATTTCTGCATGTTGCACTAGAGGTGTATATTGTAATTCACTATAAAAACATTTTAAAACATAACTTCAATGTCTAAAATATTAAAATTTAAGCAAGCAGTATAAAACATTTCTAACGAGGCGTACTACAGGCTTAACACAAAGAGCAGTAACAATTTACAGTAACACCTCATCTCCTTTACTAAATTTACTTAAAGTAGATTGAAATTTAAAAAATAATTTCTTATGTAATTCTTTAAGGAAAATTAATATAAATAAAAGTTAATTATGGTTTAAAACCTTTACGTATACATCCCCATAAATAAGGTAACTTATCAAAATATTAGAACAGTTTATTAGAAGCTGAAGAGAAGGATGAATTAACTTTAGGTAAGAAGGTGGGAACAATCTTGGCAGTCAAAAGTCTCAGAACATGAGGCACTGATTTGAACCAAGAGTAAATAACATTGAGTTCCAATTTAACTCAATGCGTCTCAAATGAATTATGACTAACTTAGGTTCCATTTATTTCAGGGCGCAATTACTTCTGGATACAAATAAGTATGCTTATAAATTATTCCAGGTATTCAGTTTCTACAACTTTAAAGGAGCTTAGTTTTTAATATAGTATATGATTTGTATTTGACTCCCACATGCAGCTTCCTGAAAATGGAAACTGCTGCCATTGTGACTTTGCACCAAAACTGCAGTATATTGAAGAGATTCCCATCTTACTATTGGCATCTGTCTGTTTCAAGAGACAATGGAATGTGCTTCCAGAGAAGTCAAACTGCTGGACGATCGCTGCATCTATTGTGGCTGCAGATACCCGTACCTGCATTAACAGCACCAAAATGACCTGTCTTTGAATTCAGCCCTAACTCGCTGAGGGTTTGAGACTAATGCGCTCCCCTCACCTGGTTTAGCCAGCCAGTTGAAACCGTTCCTTGGGTGTGGCTGCTGTCACATGCTAACCGCTCTTAGGAGCCACAGGTGAGAGTGTGGGAACCAGAGGTGAACAAACTGCTCCAGAAGGAGCACAATGTGTCCAGCCTGTGTCCTGCTCCTCCTCCAACACCCCATACACTCCAATTCCAATATCCGCCACCAAATAATAGGTGTATAATATTGCTTAATAATAATACCTGATTATTTTAAACCAAACAAGATATAGACATTGTGCCCTTTATGTTCATTATGGTTGCATTTTAAATATATTTTCACCTATTGAACTTAGGTGCACAAAATGCTTACAGCATATACCAGTGAATGGTTTATAAAGGTATGGTAGAATCTATAAATGAAGGGTAGGGATTTCTATTTCTGATGAGAATTCCCTGACACTCCTAGTGCCAAGTCAGCCTGGCCTTGCTTGAGGAAGTATTATTTCTCAGATTGAATCATTCTGAGCAAGGTGTCCCCAGAGATCATCTGTACTATTTCTGCTGCTCTGCCTTGGCAAATTCTTTTTAAGGTTTAACAATATTAAATTGTTAATTTCAAAGGATTACAGTTTATTTCTTGGCGTGCCCTTCAAAGAAGAAAAGGTAAAAACTCCCTTGCACAGTCTCTAGTCCTATAACATGGATGTGGGTAGATGTCAATATTGTGGGATTTGCATTGTTTCTTTCCTAGAAACTCCCAAAATCCACTATCTGAAGTCAATTTTAAATTAGGGTCTAAGAAAGGGAGTTGATAAACACACAGAATTTCAAAACTTTTTGACTTTATTGTAGCCCAGGAATAACTTTCAGTATTTGAGTTCACAGTCCTTTCACACCAAAATCTAAACTTGGTTTTCTCTACAAGGCTTCTTCATTTCAGCAGTCTAATTTGTTATTTTAAAAGATAAGTTGCTGTTGTTAAACAATTGGGAGCCATAAATCCTTGTTGATCTACTGCAAATTGCACAGTGATGTCCTAGTAGATCCCCATCTACCCCTTCTCTCCCCTGCTTATTTACTCTACTTGGGGTGAATGCCAAGGTGAACAGCACAGGAAAAGCAGGCAAAACTGCAGAAAACCCACCCCAGACAGTTCAATGTATGAAATAATATTTTTCCTTCCTAACATTTGATGAAGTGTTTTTCATTTTCATTTTAACTTAAGGGAAAATAGACACATTTGCTAGACACGTCTGAGTAGATTAATAAATAGTATTTGTACACACACAAGCTAAAAAGTAATTTATCAGATAGAAGACAGATGTGTGGAGTTTGGAATGGGAGGGAGTAAATAAGTGCCCACCTGAATATACAGTTGTGGTGTGTTGTTGATGAACTGCTGTTGATTTAGGGAGAATGTTGCTTAGTAGCAGTATAAAAGCCAATAATGTCATATGATAATGTTCTTTGCCAGAGTACAATACATTTTCTCAAATGCAAACAGCGCAAGCCAAAGGGGGACAAAGAAACTCAGTTAAATGTGTTCTTTGTTTTGCTAAGGTATTGCAATAGGCAAAAATAAAGATGTTAAAGCACACTGGATGTATATCATTAACTTGCAGTGCAGAATGACGACGTTTTTCTTGTTTTAAAAGATGGATCTAGTCTTTGCTGTTATTTCAGAAAGACTGAATTATGGTATCGTTTGGGGTAAGATTCCTTGTCTTCCTGAAGGTTCTTGTTTTTCACCTGAAAAGGCGTGGTTACTATCCGACAACTCTGGAAATGTATGGCATACATAGGTGTGGGGCAGATCACATGGGACATCTCAAGTTGTGATGTTGGTGGATTTTGGAGGCTCTTCCAGAAACACTTTTTATTAAGCATTCATCCTGATTTACTTGCACAAATCTTATTTAGAGATTAGATTATTTCAGGTCTTCATTGAGCTTTCATTCTGATTTGTTTGCAAGAAGGTTAAACAACCTACATTCATCCTGATTTGCTTGTGAGGTGTTTATCTTTCTCATCACTTTCATGGCAGTAGAAAGTCTGTTTCCTTTTAGGAGTCAATTTGTTGCCTAAGGTGACAGAGGGCTTTAATCCACTTTAATTGTGCAAGCCTAAATTTCCCGTTATATCATTGACCACCTGGGAAGGTTCAAAAGTGGACACACAGAGATACATACAGACATCCGCTTTGTTTATCTGAGCCTAAATTAATTTTGGTTTGGATTTTAAAATTAGCTCAACCAAGACTGAACTGCCTTAAAACTCACCTTTGAACAGCTGCTTTAGCTGTGAGAGGAGATTTTCCTTCATCCTTCCTTAGAACATAAATCCTTACCAACAGTTGCATGTGATTCTTGCTTTCAGTTCCTCTTTCTCTAACTACCAGGTAAAAAGCACTTGCAAGGTAAGTCTTGGAAAGGTGGAGGTAGGAAAAAAATAATCTGCTGGAAAGGCTGGGGATAGTGGTAGACTGGCAATCCATTTGTGCTGAGCAATAGATCTTTTTAAGATTTGGGGGAACTCTTCAGAAACCATCCAGGCTATTCTCTGAAAAAGCTTGGAAAGAATGTGCCCATTCCAAATTGAGATGGGCATGCGTGAAATGTAGCTTGGTTCCTGCTGATTATATAGGACGGCAGTGTAGCTAAAAATGTTCAAATAATAATAAATCCCATATCCATTAATCACTTTGGTTCATGCTCAAAATGTACTTGTCAATGTAATCCTAAAATATATCTCTGTTCTTCTTGAGGTGGAACACAATACTTCAAGTTGTAATGCTGTTTGGTAAGAACAGACGGCATGTGATTACCAGCACCTTCTTGACCGCCTTCTGATAGACCTTGCAAGGTTTCTTGACACTTTCAGAGGACTTTGTAAGTCACTGTCAGCCTTCCTACCAGTGATGGCTTCTCAGTGGCTCTCTGGCTGTCAGTCAGAAATAAAGTGGGTTGATGGTAGAAGAGATGGGGTGGTGGGATGCAGTCCCCTAATTAGTATAAAAGGAGTATAAAAGTTTTCTTGGTTCCAGATGAGCAGGTGGCCCAGAGCAAGGATAAATGGAATGGGGGAGGGGCTTGCAGGACTCTTCCCAGCCCCCTGAAGAAATTACTGTCAGAACAGGATGATAGGGAATAGCAGAGATGGAACACCCACCCTTATTTATTTATTTTATTACCTTTATATCCCATCTTCATCCCATCATGGAACCCAAAGTAGAACCATCCTATCACTGACTAACCTCAAACATGCCCCCTAAACAAATCAAATGCTTCGTAAAGACCAGGCATAATCTAATTACTGTGTAAGCTTTGTGCAAGTAAATCAGGATGAATGCTGAATAAACAGGTTGTCTGGATGTGTTCACTATGCCTCTTCTGCCTTGGTCAGACCACACCTGGAATACTGTGTCCAGTTCTGGGTGCCACAATTTAAGAGGGATGTTGACAAGCTGGTACATCTGCAGAGGAGGGCAACCAAGTTGATCAAGGGTTTGGAAACCAAGCCTTATGAGGTATGGTTGAAGGAGCTGTGTATGTTTACCCTGGGAAAAAAAGAGATTGAAAGGAGATATGGTAACCATATTCAAAGATCTAAAAAGCTCTCACATGGAGGGTGGAGCAAGCTTGTTTTCTCCTGTTCTGGAGGGTAGGACTTGAACCAGTAGCTTCGAGTTACAAGAAAGGAGATTCTGTAAGAGCTGTTGGACAGTGGAACAGTCTTCTTTTGGAGATTCCTGCATTGCAGGGGGGCTGGACTAGATGACTCTTGGGGTCCCTTCCGACTCGATGATTCTATTATTCTTGTGAAAGTATAAACATATGGCTATGTTATTTTAACTTTTAGAGCTACAATAATTATTGGGGTCCATAAGAGTATGAACAAGATCCCAATGCGTTCATCATTAATTTGATTAGCCATTCCAGTTAGCTCTGGATGTTAACCAATAGAAAAAATCCTTCAATAAGAAGTAATTTTGTCATATTTCAGGACTGCCTATTTCACAGAAACATGACCGGAGATCTAAAAGCATTTGTAGATAAGTATGGTTTTGATGTCCTTGTCATTTTGGCCAGCTACTTATCAGAAGAAAGGCAAGAAAAAAGGCAGATAGCAGTTTATTCAGAAAACATGGAGATGGGAAATCAGGTAAGTATCATGAAGGAAAGAGTAAAGTAATTCTGTCTGTGTTCTAGAACAGAAATGCATCATTACATTCCCTGTTGGTCTTTTAGTTTTGCCATAGCATAGGATATATGAGTCATAGAAATTACATTTATTGAGTGTGTTGTTATCAGTGAGCAATGATGCAATAAAAACACCATTAGATGATTAAAGGAGTGGTGAGGGGAAGAGAGAAAAGAAATCGTCATTTTGTTAAAAAGAAAGAAAATAATTTTATACAGTATACCCAATTTGGATCCTTCTTCATTTCATAAACATCTTGAGATTTGTCCACATCCCCCCAACCCAAGACTTTCTAGTTAGAGAAAGATTAACCACAAAAGATATCAGTGTAATTGTCCTAGTCCTGGATTTCTCTGTCATTTTAAAGTCTACTACTAGCATTGCTGTAATTTATTACCACCAGACTAGGTGCTTAAGTGGGGCCTGGATAGGGCAGGGGGTGAAACTGATTGGCTCAATCTGAGCAAGTTAAGAGGCTAAGGACTGAAAGCAGGAATTTGTGATTTTAATGTGGGTTTTAAAATCTGATACTGTTCTGTGTTCTGTTTCTTTGCTTCCTAAACCCCCTAATACATCTCTAGGGGGCTTCTAAAAAGAAAACTTACTCAGTAAAGTTTGTTTTTAACTTTAGATTATGCAACAGACATGATAAATACAACTGCTTTTTTCCTCAACAGATTTGTTGTGAATTAGAAGAATGTCAGAATCCTTGCCTAGAACTGGATCCTCTGGAATATGGATGTGATCAATTCCTCATTTATCACCAAGAAAATTCTTCAGCCAATTGCGATGAAATTTTCCTGCTAATGAAAGACGTTATCAGCAGGAGACATCCAGAAATGGCACCAAACAGTAGAACATCTTCCACTGAAGCGGTTGCTGGAAGCGCTCCACTTTCTCAAGGATCTTCTGGTATTATGGAGCTTTATGGCTCTGACATTGAACCACAGCCAAATGTTGTCAACTTTATAGAGAACCCTCAAGATCATAATGGATCTGTCCAAGCCCATGCTGATGCTAATGTAGATCTTGTGAGTCCAGACAGTGGGCTTGCTACTATTAGAAGCAGCAGATCCTCCAAGGAGAGCTCAGTTTTTCTTAGTGACGATAGCCCAGTAGAAGGAGCAGCGTCTCATCACAGTTTCCTTTCCGGTTTTGATTCCTATAGTCCCATTCCTGAAGGCGCAGTAGCTGAAGAAGAAAAATCTCAGCCTAGGAACAGCAGCAACCATTTTGATCTATTCAACTTTGATTTAGCACCAATGGCTACAGTTCAGATGGATTCTTCTCATTCTGTGGACTGTTCCCCTCCTGATGACTTCTCCCATGACAGTGGTTCATCAGAAGGACAACCACCAACTGACTCAAAAGTAATTGATGAGACAAATCTATCAGAATGTGACATTGCAAATTATTCAACTGATTTACCAATGACAAGAAAGGAAGAAGATGACACAATAAAATTTAATGAGTGTAGCCACCGGCAAGAACATCCTAGTATGGTGGACCTAGAAAATGACTCTTCCTCTCATCCTAAAGTGTTGAATAAGGTTGAGAGGAGAACTCCACCAATCTCTATGAACAACCGTGTGGAATCTCCGCCTTTAGATGATGGGCCATCTTTATTTTGTCCACAAGATAAAATTAAACAAAATAATGAAACTGATTATGTGAACAATTCTCAGTCTCGTACAAGATATGGGAGCTGGTGGGATGGGTTTCAAATAGATTCCAAAAATGCTGTTACATGGAGTTCAACTGAAGCAGAATCTGTATTTCAGAGTCCTGATTCATGGAAAGAATATAAAACAAGTCTATTACTGAAAGAGCAAACTGATAGAAGAGCTTCAGATTCAGTCTGTATACAAGAGCAGCAGAAGCGTATGGATTTTGCAAGAGCAGGTATTTGGGAGAACAAGTTTGGTGCTGCCCAAGTTAAGCAGGATTTGGGATGCCATCAGAAAGACAATGAACAACCAATGGAGGACTTTGCTAGCATGTGGAATAACAGTCAACCAGTTCCTGCAATTTCTGGTCCATGGGGTAATACCAATAGTAGTGGTGGACACATCAACTCAAATTCACCTAATGTTTGGGCAGAAATTGATCATGATGGTTCTGGACATTCAGAGTGTACATGGAATGTTCCTCAGGTAGATTTTGATCATATTTCCCCAATGAAACTTGATACATGGGTTATATCTAACTGTTCACCAGAACACTCTGAATGCAATGATTCTGAACATCTAAACAGTCAAGTAGACTTAGGATCAAAGAATGAAGGACAAGATAGTTCAATAAAAAACAACAGAACATATGAAAATGCAAATAATGATACGAGTGGCATGCTGAAGAATGTTAAATTGGCTATGGAACACCAAAGGGATACTGTACCTAAACCCAAAGAATTTGAAAATACCAATGGATGGGCCATGTATGACACAAAGATTAGAAAAGAGGCACTTGGAAATCTTGTCTCTTGGGAAGACCCCTTCCTGTCATATAGAGAATCAGACTTTAACACCTCAAATACATGTGACGATTTTATTGTTTCTCCACCGGATACAAATTATTCAACATCTGACTCATATGTATCACCAACAGGGGCTGGAGATGAAAAAGAGAGTGAGGGCAAACATTATGAGCCAGTCTTGGATCAAATGGTAAACATAAGCTCAGGTGAACCTGAAACATACAATTTTGGAGATTTTAAATTACCACAAACATCAGCGGTATGTTCCACTGATTCTGACTATGGAAGTAGAGGCCCCTGGGAAGCACCACTTAATAATAAGAACCAACCGGAAGCAGTACATTCTGAAACTACTATTATAAAAAATATTGATTTACTTTATTTGAAACAAAAAGGTGCTACATATTTTTCAGATGACTACTGTGATCATGAAAGTAGTCCTTCAAGCTCTGAAGACACTGGAATAATGATGTTTTCTACAGAGAAAAATAGCCACTCAGCTCTAAATAATACCATAGATGTTGAAGGGGAAAATGCTGAAGTAAGTAGTGATGTCATCCTTGAGGACACAAATGACATGGAGAGAACATTTTCAGTCAGTGATCAAGTAAAAAGAAACAAACAATCAGAGCAGAGCACCAGACTTCTAGATAAACGGTTGAACCAGTGGGATGAACAGCTTCAATACAATCAACAGGCTGGATTAGAGCACAGTGGCATCTTTTCTGCCTCAAAGCAAGTAGTCAAGCAATGTCAAAGAACAGATGAGGGAAGTGGGCAAGTCACCCTTGAAAATATTAGGAATGAAATGATGCAAAATGACAATAAAGACTTGATCCTTCCACTCCCTCTCTCGTCTAGTAATAGTTCAGAGGAAAGCAGGGCAATTTTTGGTTCTCCCAGGTCACCAGAAAAAACAAGATGTAGTGACAGTCTAGAAGATGTAGTAGCAGAGCCAGAGGAAATAACCCTGCCATTTTCCAATGAGACTCATCCTGTCAATGAGGAAAAGAAGGGTGGATTTCTCGATAGCAATGCAGAATATTTTGCTACATCTCCCAAAAAAGAAAACAAGCACCTAGTTCATAGTCTTGACATGGATGCTTACCCAAAATACAGTTTAAATGTGTTATCCCCATCTGAAAGTTTGGATAGGGAACTATCTGCACAGAAGATCCCTGAGAAGGAGAGTGCACCCCCAAGTTCCCCTAGAGGAGAAAACCATCAAGGAATGCATTATCCAGAGTTGGTTGAACATCAAGATGTATGGGATAAATTGGAGAAACGTATCTCTAAGTCAGAGCCATCAAGTTGTTTGCTACATGATGAATTGCCAGTACCAGTAGGAGAACATCAGGAACATCAGGAATTTGATGAGTCAGTTGCTAGCTTGAACATTCATAAATCTGATTTGGAAACTCCTGAAAATGTTTCAGGAATGCTTAGCAGTCATGGAGCATCTTTAGAGGATAAAAATCAAGAGAGATCAATGGAAATACAAGAGGATTCATATACAGAATATACTCAAGCCCTGGATACAATGGATAAGCCTAAAATAAATGATTTGTTGTCAAATGAAATGGATTTGTCTCACGATAGTGAGACTTCTGAAAGCTTGGAGTCTGAGAATAAACTTTCAAATGAGAAATGTATTGATATTATGCCTCATCATGAGTTGTCCCATATTCTAGATGCCTGGAATGTATCGATGGATGAACAGGCACAGTCTGTTGGAATAAGCCCCAACATAAATGAGGCACTTGAAGGGTCAGATACTATGTATAATTTCCCAGAAGATATTCCTATTAAAGACACCTATTACAAAGAAGACACCACTTGTAGTGGTTCCATTGACTATACACACTCAAGTGCAACCACTCCCGATACAAGTGATTTTTCTACTAATATGCATATTTGGGATAGCTTTCCGGTAGCTAATAATCAAAAAGAAAATGAAGATACTTGGGACATCACAACAGATGGTGAAGAAGCATCTGGAAAAGAGTTACCTGAGAATAAAAGCCAAGAAGATTCTGAAACAAGCACTGAACACAAAGTGCCGAAAAACTTAGAGCTTTGGAATGCTCATGTGGATGATGATACAGTATCCTCATTATCAAGTCCTGGAATTGATGTAGATTCAGAATACTTAAGTATGCAAGAGACAGGAATACAGGCAGCTCTACATCCTAACAAACTAGAGGCTGACACACAAGGGCAAGAATCTGTTCGGCCTCATGAAACAAACCTTGCAATTGATTCAGAAGGTTCAAGCACTCCGTCTCATTTCAAGGAAAATGTCCAAGTAGTCACATTAAATGAAAATTCAGAAAATCTTAATGCTTTTGACACTTCAGTGGAGGATTATGTTCATGAAACATCTGAATGTTTAGCGCATTGGGAAACAATTCAGGATGAAGCAGATGACCATATTATACAAATGTCTGATATAAATCACGAAGAAAACCATGGCCCAAAGAATTCAGATGCTTGGGATGTAATAATGCAAGGTCATTCTGAAACCACATTAGATAAAAATAAAAAATCCATAGTGGACAATCTTAGATTTCCAGATGATTCCTCGGAATGGTGGAATTTACAAAGCCAAGATGAAAGTTCAAAGGAAGGTGCACAATTTTATTCTGATAATGATTTAAAAATGAATGACACAGTCACCATTACACATGGTGCAATGCAAATACACACAGAAAAAAATGAAAAGCGAAAAGAACCAAATTTCCATGATGCTGCCAAGTTTGAAAATGAGTCTACTCAAGATAACAATGAATGTGAATGCAGAAATGGAGCAAACTCACTGGCTAACAAAGAAGAAGAGTTGGATCAAGGTACTGTGAATTTTGAAGAGTGTTATCCAGTGTCCCCATCCTGTGAGGATGAAAGTGGTGTAAAACAAGAATCCTCTGTTACTAATGTTAAAGATCAAGATGCTCTTAAACACCCTGTTCCAGAAGACTGGCAATCAAACCTATTGAACGCACTTGCTCAGGTCGATCCAACACTTGGTCTGCTAAGAGATAAAATGAATGCAGCATCTATCAATCCAAATGAAGTAAATGTAAATCCATTAGATAAAAAAGAAACCCGTGAACAATTTCCAGCTAATCCTCCACTACCTTTAAAACCAATAAGGAAACCTAGCCCAAGATATGATGAAGTTACACAGGAAAATTCATTTGTTCCAGATATATTACAAAACAACAACCCTAGTGATTGCCAGGCATTTACAGTTGATCCAGATTTGTGGACTAATGTTGAACAGCCTTTCATCTTGAGAACAAATGGTGAAAATCCTGATATATTAAGTCACTGTGATCAAGACAGCAGTTCACAGGCCTCAAGTAGCCCTGATGTTTGCAATGAATATGAAAACAAGGAAACTTGTGCCCAATCTTCTGTCCTAACTGAACCTGAAGAAGCTATTCAGATGTCTTCCATGCTGTCAGAAATATACAAAGACATAGACGTAGTCTTTAATCAACAGTTGACAATTGACAGAGAAGAGTTATGTCCTGAAAGTCTGTGTCTTGATAATGAGACAAGTCTTGGTGAGTCCTACAAAGTAACACTCGCTGGAAATGAGGAGTTATCTGAAATTGGACAGGAAACTGTTATGCATGAATCTGACATAGCAAATAAAACTACTACTGAACTAGAGGATCTTCCAAGTTCCTGTAGTGAAAATTTGGAAGCAGAACTCATAAATCAGGAAAGCAATGCATATGAAAATAAAAACTTTGAAGAACAGGAAGGTGCAACTTCCTCAGACAAAATGAAGTCTATGGATCCTGCTGTTGCTCTGGTTTCACCTGCAGGGATGGATGATCAGCTGGAAGCATCAGATATGCATGGCATCAGTAAGATGTCAGTTGCCACTAAACCATCTACCACACTGAATGAAATTAATCCCATTGCAATCTTAGACAATCAATCAGAGAAAAGAGTAGAAACCAATGAAATATTCAGAAAGAAGCATTCATTGCAAGCCTCCCTAGAAGAAGAAAATGAAGATTTCATCTATGGTGCAGGAAGTCAATATGCCACTAATATTCTACAAGAACCTGAAAATTTGCAGGAGAATAATAGCCCATGGGTTGTAGGATCACTCACAGAACAATCACCACTTGCATGTACTTCTCCATTTGATGTATCATTTGGTCATGATTACACTCTTCAGAAAGGTGGCATGAACATTTCAGAATGTGGCACTGTTGATATAAAAGGTGAGGTTACAGAATATTCTCAAGCAGATCAAGGTTGGGAATCACTGTTAGTAGAGTCTGACGGGACTCCTGGATCTTCTTGCACTTTGAAAAAATTTGAATATGAAACAGATTCAAGTAATATTGAATCACCCACAGGTGTCAATGATATTGATCATTCAGAATCTACTGTTGTCAACAATGAGATTGCAGAATGTACTCAAGAGGGTCAAGTCTGGGGATCATTTCTGTTAGAATCCAGAGAGACTCATGAATCATCATATGCTTTAAAAGAATTCAAATATGAAACAGATTCAAGTAATATTGATTTATCAGGTGCTGGAAGTGCAAGGAGTATTTCAGAATCTAAGCCTAGTGATTCCGATGGTAAGACTGGGAAATGCTCTCAAGAAGATCAAGATTGGGGATCTTTATTGTTAGAACCTGAAGTGACTCCTAAGTCGACTGATTTTTTGAAAGAATTTGAGTATGAAGCAGACTCGATTAATATTGATTCACCAGCAGATGGAGTCATAAGCATAGCCAATGGTGAGTAATTAATGCATTTACTGATAGAACGTGTTAGACAAATATACAGGAGATGTAGTGTGATGCTGACATATAGTACAGTGCCATGCATGTGCTTCAGAGTTTTAAAACTTTGTGCTTATATATTGTCTTTGTCATTCCTGTCTAAGGAAGGCAATATTGATTATTATCGTTTCACATACTGGCAAAAGAAAGAAAAATGAGACTTTGTTGTCATCTGTATGTATCACAGAATATTGTATTTATATACTTTTTAGCAATCTAGAATATCTTACAATTAGCACTATACTTATTCACTAAGCCACACTTAAGCAAAGAAAAAGAGGGGGAATAGAACAGGAGGAGCTTAAATATAATGTATTTTGCTTTTAATATTATCTTGATCAGTGACTTGACTACTTTAACTAAAATTGTTCTTTTTAATTTCAGAATCTATCTGTTATACACTGCATAATGCAAGTGACAGGTGCAAGTCCATAGATAAGTCAGAGATGATAAGACCAGAAAGAAAGGAAAAGACAACTTTGAAAGAAGCCGAAGATCAATCTTCACTAGAGATGGATTATGTCCTCATTACTGGCGAAGAAACTGTATCTTTGAGGAAGGATATCTTGGGAAGACAAGAAAGTAATTTCACTTCACAGGAAGCTACAGCAGTAGAACAAACAAATTCTCTTGAAACCTCTTCAGCAGAGACCTCGGATACATTTCAGTCACTCTCCATAATAAATGAAAGTGAAGGGCAGTCTGCTCTGGAGACTGAATGGGAATCTTTCTATTTGGCAGAGAAAAGTTCTGCTGTTGTGCCTCAAAAACTCGGAGATGAAAAGAAATCACCCAGAAGCCCTGCGCGAGATCAGGAATGGACTATGGTGGGCCAAAACAGAGTGAATGATATATCACCTGAAGAAAACTGTAGTATAGACACAATAGAGTCACTATCTAGACCCCCTGTTAAAGAATTAGAAGGTGTTTTAAGCCAGGAATTGCTATGTGAGACACAAGATGAAACTCTGCTAGAGAGAAACCCTCACAAATCAGGGCAACAAGAGGATGGGAAATCACACAATAAAGGGAGAGATGCTCTTTTATTGCAAGTTGTTGCTGGTGATGGGGAATTGGATGTCCTTTCACAACAACATTCTGTCAATGGCATGGTAACAGAACAAGAAGCAGAAGAGGAGACCCAATTTGTTGGCAGTGAAAGAGATCTCAGTCCTGTAACAGGGTAAGGACAGGTCCACACATTTTATTTCTATTTTTTTCTGTATAAATATGGGGCAAATGGTCACAGAACCTCTGAGAAGCAAATGCTATTTTTCATTACACAGATGGGGTTCGATAATAGATTCAGCTAGCAAAAGAGCTTCTGGTTAAGCAGGATGAGACATTCAGTTTTTACCAAACTCTCTCCCACCAACTGCAGCCCTCAATACTTGTTAGCTATTTGCATAAGCCAAGGAGGATAGGGAACTGCGGCCAGGAAGCAAGGTAGCAGTCCCTTAGGATTGTAATGGATTTTCAGCCAGAGGGATATTGCTTGCTCCCAGACTTTTAATTCCACTCTGGGTAGTCCTGCCTCTTGCCTTAAGACTGCATTAGGTGTACACTTTGGGGTAGCAAATAGTGATCTTAAGAATTTTGATTGTACTGTTTCAAGGGTCTTAAGGTTGGCAGAGGGGCTAATTTGAGTGCCATACAGGAGTTGGACTAGAGATTTTGCCTGAAAAACTTTTAGGGCCATCGGGAGGAAGCCAGCTCCTTTCCTTCTGAATAATCTAAGGATGGCATTTGCATTTCTTCCTGCTGATATAGCTGCTGTGGTCAGGTGTGTTGACAATTTGGCATTATAAGAGAAAGTAATGCCTAAGTATTGGAAGGTCTTAGTCTGTTCAATGGCGTTTCCCTTTACGCTCCAATTATCTTTCCTGAAGGCGCGGTTAAAATGTACAATTTTGGTTTTGGCAAAGTTAATTGTTAACAGTTCAGTGTTACATTGGTCACTAAACTTTCCTAAGGCACGTTTCAGACCCACTTTGGTTTGAGAGAGAAGAACAGCGTCATCTGCATACATTAAAACTGGTACTTTTCTGCCGTTAGAGAACACGGGGGGGTGGGTTTCGATTTCACGGCAGCATGTGACCAGGGAGTTAACATAGACGTTAAATAAAAATGGGGCTAATAGGCATCCTTGTCTAACTCCTCTTTGGACTGGGATTTCTCTAGAGAGTCTGCCGTCCTGTGCAAGTCTTATCTGGAGGGTATTGTTCTCATGAAGCTTAATCATCAGAAGTAATAACCTTCTGTTAATACCCATATTGGCCAATTTGGCCCAGAGCCTACCCCTGGATACAGAATCAAATGCTGCCTTTAGGTCTACAAAGGCCGCATACAGTGACTTTTTCCAATGTTTCACATACTTATAGACAAAATAATCTAACACTAAGCAGTGATCAATGGTGGAACGTCCAGATGTAAACCCTGCTTGTTCAATTTCTAGTAAATCATTATGATCTAACCATTCACATAATTTTAGGCATAGATGTTTTGTATAAAGTTTGCAGATCACATTCAGAAGACTAATTGGTCTATAACTAGATGGGTCAGAGGGGTTACCCTTTTTAAATATAGGAACAATTATAGCCAGTCCCCAATCTTTAGGGATTTCAGTTGTCTTATCTATATATGAAAATAGATTTGCAAGAACCGGGGCCCACCAGTTTATTTGCGCTTTCAGAAGTTCAGCGACAATGAAATCACTTCCTGGGGCTTTGCCAGATTTCATTTGTAGAATTAATGAAGTGATTTCAGTTTCAGATGTTGGGGGCCATGATGTATCATTGTCTAAGGGGATGTTAAGCAGCGCAGAAGGTCGGTGTTCCCTAAACAGCACTTTATAGTGCTCTTCCCATGAGTTTGCAGGGATTATTGTGCCCTCGTTAGGAGCTTTGGTTTGGCTGGAGATAATTTTCCAGAAGTTGGTATTGTCTTTTTCTATTGACGCTTTTATGAGGGCCTGCCAGATGAGAGAGTCTGCGGTTCTTTTTTTGGTTTTTATTGACTCTTTGTAGTTCTTTTTTTTAAGTTGTAACTCTAATTTAGTGATAGGGTTAGGATTTTGCTGGAAGACCTTAAAGCATTCCCTGAGTGTAAGTTTTGCCTGGATGCATTCGCGGTCAAACCATTTTTTGTTGGTAGGGGACTCATTGTGGCTAGATCTCCCGAGTCTTGACAATAACGGTTGGAGTTTTTGGATTAATGTGTTATAATGGTCAATTGGGGAGGTCTCTTCAGTATCGTTGGAGGTCAGATCAGCCCAGAGGAGTTGACCTTCCATTGATTGTGTCCAAATGCTAAAATTGTTATTAACATAAGGGGACCATTTAATTCTGGATCTGCCTATTTGTTGTAGAACATTAGGATCAGGGGACTGTGGGGCGAGCCCACATCTAGAGGGTTCCCAAAATTCAGTCCTTTTAAGATTTAGGGGGAGATGGTCACTTTCGGTTCTTATATCTACAGTAAATTCAATATATTCATCAAAGAGTTCTTGGGAGACAAGGATGTAGTCAATAACAGAATGCCTTAAGCCTGACCAATAAGTAAATTGGCCAGGACAGTCTCCCGAGGAGAGGCCGTTTAAAATGACAAGGTTTAATCTAAGTGCCATTAGAAAGAGACATGTACCAGCGAAATTGGTAACTGGGTCAAGTGAATGACGCCTGAATAGGGGCCAGTGTTCATCATTAGCATTTAGGGGACCCATTCCACTTTCGTTGATTAGCTGTTCGTCTGAATGGCCTAACCTTGCATTAAAGTCCCCACCAATAATTAGGGAGGCAGAGGGAAACTTATTTGAGACAAGGAGAATGCAGTCTTCCAGTTCGTTCCAGATGTTTTTAAGATCAGTTTGTTTCATGAGTGGGTGAATATAAACATTGATGCATATGATCTTAAAGTGGGTAGAGAATATTTTCACAGCCAAAATCCATTTTTTATCGATTTTCAATCGGGTGGGGGAGGTTCCTAGATCTGTCGATACGAAGGTGCTCAGACCTCCCGCCGGTCTTCCGCCTTTTGGGCCGATTGAGGCACAGGAATGGAAAGCAAAATAATTGTGTAGGTCAAAAGGATTTTGCATCCAGGTTTCTTGGAGCAGAATGATCTTGAACTGTGATACGTAGGTTAGGCAGCCCTCCATACAATACCCTCAGGAGGAGCTTTTGGTACAGATTGTAATGGGGAGGGGGCAAAAACCACTTGTACAAGTGGAAGTGCTTTCTACAGACACAAAGCTACCACTGGATACTCCCTATAGACTTTATACCTTTTCTTTCTTTCTTTCAAATTCTTTACTAACAATGACAGGTTGTTGTTTTTTAAAGGATCCTGCAATTCTTTTCTCTGTCTGAACCCGAGTAAGCCTTGCACCTCTTGAAAGATTTTGCTATGCTGAATGCAGGGATGAAGAGTGTTGTGCTTCATGCGTTGGGTCCTACACCTTTCTTATTAAAGCAGCTTCTCACCTTCCTCTGACCAACTTCTTTCTTTACCCACTGTTGGGATATCCTATTCCTAACAAGCATCTACTCTAGGGATGTATCATGATGCTCTACTTTTAGACCAGAAGTTCAGTGTTCCTTGTTAGAGTCCTGAATTTTACAAGTGAGGATTGCAAGTGAAATTCTGATTGACCTCTTCAGGGAGTGGAGATGGAAAGGAGTATCCTGGAAGATGGTGTGGCTAACTGAACAGAAGTACTCTGCACTGCAAAGTTTTGTCCCAAGTCCCATTTGTACCAACCTGTTGAGAGACTGATCTCTCTACTTGAGTTTTGGTTAGCAAGGCTCAAGGATGTTGGCAAGGTGCTTGGACCAGTCAGGGTGACTTCTTGCGCTCTGGCCCCTTGCCGCTTGTGGCTGATAAAAACTAGTTGAGAAGGAACAGCTGGCTGGGCCAGGGATGTGATGCTTCCTTGTGTGAGGGGGTGGACCCTGCCTGCTTCCAGGAAGAAGTGCTAAAACAACTCAAAAAAAACCTTCCCTGAATTTGGAAAATCTAAGTAATTATTGTCCAGCTGCCAGTCTCCCCTTCTTGGGCAAGATTCTTGAGCAAATGGTTGAAAAACTGATCCAGGTGCTCTTGGAGGAAACTGATTTTCTAGATCCATTTCAATCAGGGTTTAAACCTGCTTTTGGCACAGAAACTGCTTTGGTTGTCCTCTGCTGGGAGAGAGACAGGGGAAATGTGTCCTTGTTAATTCTCCTTGACCTCTTAGTGGCTTTTGATACCATTGATGTCAGGGACTGTCTGAACACTGAGGAGTGGGCACTCGGAGAAGCGAAGAGTGACTTGGAAGAAGGAATTAATGATCTGGGGGAGCCTGTAACAGCCAGGAGTCAGAGGCAGGAGAAGCTGCAGGACCGGAGAGTGAAAACAGGTGCATGAGAAGGGAGAGATAGGCCAGGTTAGGGTAAGGGGGCTCCTCGTCCTGCCCCCACCTCTCCTGCTCCACTGTCTCCCAGGAGAAGAAGAGGATTGGAGTGGGAGGAACAGAAGCAGGCTGCACAGAGACATAGTTTTGCCTGCTTGCCTGCAGCTCAGGTGAGGGAGATACATAAGCTAAGGTTGGAGGTGAGGCCTCCCTGTTGCTACAACTGCCTCACTGGGTGGACATCTAGAAATAGCTGAGGCATTTGAGACATAGGACAGATAGACATGCCTTTTCCTAACTTGTAAGTGTACTTTTGACAATAAAGAGTTAATTTCTCACTCTGGACATGCCTTGCCTGACAGCACCATGACAATCGACCATGGTATTCTTCTGGAGTGGCTGTCTAAGTTAGGGGGAGTGGCACTGCTTTGGATCTACTTGGCTGGTCAGTTCCAGAGGGTGCAGCTTGGGGAGTGCTCTTCAGCCCCATGGAGCCTTCAATGTGGAGTTCCTCAGGGTTTGATTTTTTTGCTCATGCTGTTGAACATCTAAAAGAAACCACTGAGTGGGGTCATCCAGAGTTTTGGAGTACATTGTCAGCAACATGTTGATTCCACACAGCTCTACTTCTCCTTTACATCTGCAGGTGAGGTAGTGGAAGTGCTGGACTGAAGTATAGAAATTTAATAAATAAATAAATAAATGCTTCACTCCTTATACTGCTGGCAAAACTCTGTTCTTCCTCTATGAGAAATGAGAAGGTTCATGTGAAGCATTGAATTGAAGTGGTTGCTGTTTCCCTCTTTAGCATATATGTTTGGTGATTTTGACAAAAGGCAGCACGCAGGTACACAAGCTCTTGTAAGAGGAAAGCTTGCAGTGTTGGTAACAGTTGCTGTCTTTGTCATTTGCATGGGAGACAGCATAGGAGCTGGTTCTGGGAACACACACAGCCACCAAAATGAAAGTACAGTTTTCATGGAAGCCAGTCTTTCGCTGCTGATAAATGTGAAAGCGTTAAAGCTTTCCAGGGCTTAAATGTAATTTTTGCATTCCTACAGTCCTCCTTTGTCATCTGATACCCCAAAACAATACATATAACCACACCGCCATACTATCCTTTGAGAACAGATTTTGATCTTTCATTACAAAATTAGTTAATTCACATGCAAATTGTGGAAGGTTTGCTGATTGTTTCGTGACTTTTTAGTTGCTCCTAACAAAAGTGTAACCCGATCATTTGCAAAAAACAAACAAACACCATGATGTTAGATTGGCAGGGAGGCAATGTGTGTGCAGAGCAACTGTTTACACAACTTTCCTCCTTGACATGATAGATTTTGTTTGTTTGTAACAAATTTATTTGAAAGAAACTGTTGTGCAACTTGGTGCCGTGTGGTAGCTTACCACCTGACTTACAAATTGGGAAGTCCATGGAGGGGGAAAGGCCATAGCTTAGCCCCAGCACCTGCCTTGCATGCAGAAGGTCCCAGTCTTGATCTTAGGCATGTCCAGGTCAGGCTGGGAATGTCCCCTGCCTAAAACCCTGGAGGGCTGCTGCTAGTCAGTATAGACTGAGCTAAATGGGCCAGTGCTCTGACTCATTGCTTCCTATCTTCCTATCAGCTTCAGAATGGCTAGCAAGTATTGGCATCCAGAAGTTCCTAAATCAAATCTTGCCTCTGTCATGAAGCAGTAAGTAGCCTTGGACAACTTGCCACCTCTCAACCCCAACCCCGTCTGCAACATAGCTAGAATCATACTAACCTATTTAAAAAAGCTGCTGTAAGAATTGTGTCCAAATGCTAAATATTATTGTTGCCTGCAATGTGGCAGTACATATATTCATTCCAAAAACCCAGGCGCTGTTCCCCAAATATCCTGCTAAGTGTAGCCCCCCTTTGCCAAAAAAGGGGGGGAGGTGCAAATCAGCTGCCTGGGTCACACACTCTGACCTTTAACTTTAGTTGTTGGGTGATAGCCCATGTGTTTAATCAGTGCTGCAGGAAATACACTTCATTCTTAATTACTACTCAAGTACCTGGTCCACTGGGCTCTCCCTTTAGACCTCTCCAGATCCACTTGTCTGGGTGTTCCTGGTCTCTATTGTGAAATGCTGGAGGACTTGACAACCTGGAACAGTGTAATTATTTTTCGCTCTATAGGACACACTTTTTCCCTTCTAAAAAGTAAGGGAAAATGTGTGTGCATCTTATGGAGTGAATGCAGGCTGCGCGGCTAAGCCCAAAGCCAGAACAGGGAGATGGAGCGCTGCGCAGCGCTCCGTCTCGCTGTTCTAGCTTGGGGTTAGCTGCGCAAAGCCTCTTCAGGGCACCGGGGTGCCTTCACCCTGCTGCCCTGCGGAGGCTTCAAAGGCTGTCCCTGAAGCCAGCACAGCAAGAGGCTATCCCAGAAGCCCGATCCCTTTTGCTGTTCTGGCTTCTGGGGTTCAGAATTTTTTTCTTCTTGTTTCCTCCCCCCCCCCAAACTAGGTGCGTCTTATCGTCCGGTGTGTCCTATAGAGCGAAAAATACGGTAAATAGTTGCCTGGGCTTGGATGAGGAAGTCAACAGCCTGGTGCAATATGAAATGGCTAGCTGGGATTGAGCTTTAAAGAGGAAACATGAAGGCAACCAGTTCGGCAAGACAGATGGACAAGGAACTTTGGGGGTCATTCCTGCCTCACAAGTGCTATGTTATTGTCCCTGCTTGACAGCAAGAAGAAGGGGCAAGCAAAAACATTGCCGTCTTTTACTGTGAAGGAAGCAGATCTAGAATCAGACCCTCACATCCAAGAGCGTTGGCTTTGCCATCATATCTGTGGAGTGACCTTGCTCATACTTGAGTTTAATTAGAGTTTAATGCATTTAAGTTTTGTGTGTTCAAGTTCTTTCAAGTTGAGGTTCAATGTGAACATTCATACCCTTGATACACTGTAGTTATCACTGATATATCGTAAAAAAAATAATAACCTAGACAGGACAGTCATGGCCCAAAAAAGATGGCTATGATTTTGGGGTCCTCAGCTGCCTGAGATGGATCCAGGATAATGGGGTACATTTGGATTTTATTCCCTACTCCCCAAAGTGCAGTCTGAGCTAGCATAATCTAGTACATTGATAGTTTGACGTTTACCCCACCAGGACACCCCACAGAATTTTCCATAGAATTCTTTTTCATGCAGAGTATGAAAAATAAATGTGCTATGTAACTTGTGCTGCTCAACTCTGCACCACAACTTAACTGCTAAAATGCTTTCACTGAGCATGTCAAAATAATTATGTCTCATACTACCTTGAAAAATTGGGTTTGGGCTATTGATTAGAAGTTTGCTGCTTTTATCTTTCTCTCACCGTAGATTTTTACTTCATCTCTGGATAAAAAGAGCAGAGTTTTTCAAGCTCTGTCACTGATTTTCTTAGTACATGTGGATATAATTATGCATGTGTGGGGGGGTATATATGCATATATATTCCGAGCTTGACACAACTCCACAGGGGCCATTAAATTATCATAATTTGCAGAGAATTCTAGTGCTTCTCAGAGCTGCTGTCGCTTCTGGTATATACAGCAGGGTATCCAGAGGCAGGTGATCATCCTTATTTAGAAGTACCACTAGTCATGTGACCAGAAAAATGGTGGAGATCTGTATTGCTACTGAGCTGCTATAGAAGGGAGATGCTGAAGCAAAGTATTAAAGCATCCTTTTTTTTATTTTCACATTGGAAACTAGCCTTCTAAGCTTCTAGAAGGTAAGCACATTGGTTTTCGTACTGAGAGATTGACAAGGAATGTGCTTTTTCTACTTAAAAGCTCTATTGTTGCAGCATTGCAAGGGTGGGTAGAGAAGGGGGGAAAGAATATTTGTCAGCAGGATGCAAAGCGTCCACTGCCTCATTACAGGAAGAAAATAGGCAGCTGTGCCTTAATTCCGTCACATCTTTTTATGAAGGGAAGTGTACATGCATTTGATGGACTTGTCATGCCAGGAAGTGGATGTGTTTTGTGCAATTAGGGAACAAAACTTTCCTGTGTCTTTAATTGCTTAAGGCTCTTCATTATTGTCATTTCTGCATAGCTTTCCGAGGAAGGGGGTGGGGGAGAATCAAGGCGCTGCCACTGTCTAAGGGGGCTAAAAGCCTGCTTAACCAAGGGAGCGTTATTTGCGATCCCTTCTGCCTTATAGCCCGGTAGGCAGACACAGCTGCCCTGTCTTTGATCTGAAATGAAGCATATGACACTTTTTTCTTCAAGCCTCCTCCTGGATCATTCGGGTTAAAAAAAGAAAAGAAAGATACTGTAATTTTTCCAGAGAGAATTGGGTGTCAAGTGGACAATGAACAGGAATGCAAAGCTTGGAAAGTCTTATGAGCACTTTTGAAATGATAGCCAGAATTGCTGCTAGTTTAACTGTCAGCGAAATAAGATGGAAAAATTCCTGTGAGAAACTACTTTGAGGTGTGGAGGGTTTAAAATATGAAGTCTTTAAAGCATAAGTGTAAAGAGAGATGTTGTGCGTGTGATTAATCTGATGGTTATAAATTCCTATGAAGCAGAGTTGTAAATGGGGTGGGAAGTAAGCAGGTCAGTATTATGCCTTTTTAAGCCACGTGAAGTTAATGTGTTTGGATATAATGTTAGGCTCAGAATCAGGAATCTATGTTTTGGGTCTTTCTCTCTTTCTTAGTCTGTAAAGCGGTAGTTGTAATGTCTTACATCATGAAGCTTATAAAGCAGTTAGTAAAATGATAAATAACAGTCTTCCCTGAGAGAACACTGTGAACAATCCTGTAGCTGTTGTGGCAATGCAACATGAAATGAACCCTCTTTAGGAATCTCAATCTGACGTATCTTCTCAGCCACAATAGCTTTCTCCCTCATTTCCCCTCATGTTTTCATTCTTACTGCAAAGATAATAGGAACTTCCATCTTCCAGTGATCAATGCTGTCTTCCGTGCTGTCTGGGGCTGATGACAGTTGTAGTTCTAGAGGGCACCAGGTTGGCAAAGGCTGATCTAATCTTCAGTGTAGTGTTATAGGAAGTCCAAAAAGTCTATATAGTTACACCTTTTTATATGGCTGCTGCTAATCACCTTGTGACCCCAATGAGGCAGCTTGGTTTTCTACATTCTTTTTTAAAAAATCACGGTACTCTTCTAGCTGATTCCTACAAAAGATGCTGCCCTCCCCTTCAATTCACTGAGCTCCCTCTCTTCAAAGCTCTCCTCTCGCATTCAGACTTCTGCAGCCTTTGCATTTTTGGCTTTGGTAAATCCCAACTTGACCCACTTATAGCCACTGAAAATGCTGTTGCTAAGACAATTTCACTGGTTAGGGCAGTTAGTGCACCAGATTCTGACATCAATTCCTTTTGCAATGGGCTCAACTCACTTCCTTCCCCTCCTCTCACCGGCCAATATTAACACACCTACTTTCCCATTTTAGGGCTTTCCCATGCATATTCTCAACCTAATTTTTGCATTTCCACATACAACCAACACTTAACGGCTTGGATCAACAGCCTATTAAATCAATAGAGCCCAGGGCACCCTACCCTCTATTTTCTTCAGCTTTTATTTATAAAAGAATTATGCTGCTCAGTATAATAAAAGTATCTATGCTGTCTTCATAGAAAATAATAAAAGTACAAACAATAGCATTCAATAAGGTTCCTAAAATCTAAGTGAAAACAGAACAATACTGTGGACAGTATAAGCCAGTATAGGCAATTCAGCATGGAGTCCTGATTTGCTTATTATTCTTTTATGCCTAGTGCAAAGTTTTGTTCCTGGCTGAAATTCATAAATATTATTGCAGACGTACAGTATTAATAAAATATTGTTCATATGATTAATACTGCAATCCTATTCACACTTTCCTGAACAAAGTAAAACATAGTAGTAAATATGGATATGATAATGCTTAGTATTAACTCCTCCACATCTTAGTAATGCCACCATAACAGGATCAGGTCCCTGTTTAAATATACGCTTTGTTTATTATTTTATTTTTTAAGCAGGGTGATACATACGTAGCTAGCTGTGAACGATTTGTTGAAATAAAATATTTTTGAGACCATGCTATTGTCATTGTCATGACGGGTGGGGGCGGAGAATAAATAGGACTGAGGCCACCCTGTGATAGATGATAGGTTGCATTCATGTTTCCCTTTCAAACAATGGCAGTTTATTGACAGGTTAACAAAAGTTCTGCCATCTTCATACTTTATTTCAATGCTGGTTAAATTTCAATGCTGGTAAAATCTTCATACTTTATTTCAATGCTGGTTTCACTCTAAGAAGAAAAATAGTGGCTGGCTGTTCTGTTATTCCGTAGCATTTATTTTGGAAATATTGAAGAATATGAATGATGGAAGATGCTACCTTTGAAAAGCACACTCTCTCCAACGCTTTCAGAACTGACGTTTTTGTATTTTCCTTCACAGTGTCTTTTTTGACCATCTTAGGGGGGAAAGCAGTTAAGTATTGCTAGACGTCTTAGCAGCAATTTAACACCAAAATAATGCTGCAGTTCCTTCTGTACTGAGCTAGGGATACCAGGTGCTGGGAATCCCAGGTGGGGAGAGTGCTGTGGTGCGCAGGTCACACTTGCAGGCTTCCCAGAGGCATCTGGTTGGATGTTGTGAGAACAGAATGCTGGACTCGTTGGGCCTTCAGCCTGAACCAGCAGGGCTCTTATGTGTGACTCAAGCCCTACTGTGGGAAGGTATGTGGAACCTCCAGCAGTAAATTACTGTACACCTTACCCATCCAAACAATGGTTTCCTCACTTGCATAGGTATTACAAATGGATTTGTAGAAAATGAATAAGCATTTTAACTTCCCTGACAATAATTTTGTTGATTGCATCAGGCGTTCACTTCACCTTTCCTCCCTCAGTCAACAATGATTTACTAGGCAATTTAAAATTTGCATTCATTCACATGAATTAGAACAAGGAAATGAACTATAACCTACCCCTGCCCAACCCTAGAATGTGAAAAAACTTAACATGGGATATTAAGTGCTTTAGGTGATGATTATGTAATTTATGTACATGGTGCTTTTCAAAGAATGAGAAAGCAAGATACAGCAGAGACCAGAGAGGAAGGAAAGGAATATGAAAACAAGCATAAACAGGGAGAAAATATAAATCTCAAAAGAGCTTTCCAAAGCTATACATTTTAGCTGGGTTCTATGAACTAATTTGATCCCTCTGCATAGTGTTGATATTTCATCCATCAGATATACAGAGTAGCTCTTGAGAGGCAGCTCTTTAGTTGCAGCATCAGCCACAGCAATTTCTTGGTCTGCAGAACAAAGAAGTTTGGTTTTGTTTGTTGGGCCATCTAACAATCTGCCTAAACTCTTCCAGTACTGAGAAGCTGGGGCTAGGAATACAAACCACTTAACGTATAAGTTTTCTCTTTTTAGAGTTTAGGAGATTCTCCAACCAGGGCATTCTTACAAGTCAGAGCCTTAACTATGTAAAAATCCAGTTTTAGTAACTGTGTTCTTAAACTGCCACTGAGATTCTTTACATTGCATATGAGGTATGATTTAACTTTAGATATGAGGCTCGCTCCAAATGTTTTGCTTATGTATTTCAGCAGACCCTGAATAACTTTGCCATTTGCCAGTGACTGAATTCCTGTAAGTTTCTCGGCAGCTGATTGGTTGTGTCTCAGGTACTGCTGCCATCCTCTATGGCTGCATACATGTCATGTGTTTGAAGTACATGGCTTTCCCAAAGTAACCTGGGAGCTATCGTTTATTGACGGTGCTGGGAGTGGTAGCTCTCTGAGGGGTAAACTACAGTTCTTTGGGGGAGTATTTTAATTGCATAGTGTATTATACACAGTCACTATTTGGTACTACCCATTTCATCTAGTCATACTAACATTCTTTTGACAGTAATGAACTTATCTGTTATAACCTTATTAATAGCTCACAGCATCTCAGGCCCTCTGTGGCTCACTTCTGTTAAAAATTTTGCTTGTGTATAGTAGCTTTACATGCCCCTTCTTGCAAAATTGTTGGCTTAGAACCAACTTAAAAGTTTATTTTCATAGCCACTGTTTCACCATATCAAAGTGTTGCACCAATTCTTAACTAGCATAGTTTCAATTTATTTGTGTGGTTTTTTTCTTCCTTTGTACCCTCACTTTATTTTCAACCCTCAAAGAAAGAATATCATTTATGAGAGAATGAGCATTGCTCAGTGTCAGTGCACATTCTTTGTTCCAGCTAAATAAACCTAGCTCATGTGACTGGGACCTCTGCCTGGGACGCTGGCAAGCTGCTCTCAGTCAGGGTTGATATTACTGGGCAAGATTAGCTTTTAATGATAGCTTCTTATAAAGACAGATTTTACTGAGCAACAGGTTTTGTGCTTAAGTGAGCCTAAAGGAGTTGGGTTCTGTCCCCTGTGGTTTCAGATGTTATTTCCTTCCTCTGAAGCATCAGCATTGGACAAAAAGGACACAGCAGGGAGGAGATACTACGGGCAATTCATATTGTCACAAAAGTTGGGTGCCTGCAAGAGCCCTGGGTCCCAGGCACACACACAGGGTCTGTGTCCCTTTGGAGAATGGAAGACCCCCAAAGGCACCGATCCAGCAGCCACCTGCTTCTCCCTGAACACACAGCAAGCTGCCACCTCTTCCATGGGTAAACCGGCATCCACTGCCTTCCTTGCAGGTGTGGGTTCCTCTCACATTTCCTCAGACACAACTTCCAGCTCAGCTGGAGCTGACTGCTCTCCCACTCCAGCCAGCTTATCCTTTTCTCCGTTGCATTCACCTACAGACTGCAACTCCCCACAGCACGAGCCCTTCAACTGCCCTCCACGATTTTGACATCTCTGGCAACCCCTTCCTCTTGGGTGCCTGGCAGCTGGACTTCCAGGTCACTTCCAGACCCCTGTAACTTCTCATCTTCCAGCAGGGCGCTCCCCTTGCACAGCATTACGCTTTCCTCCCCAAAGAGAATCCCGTTGCAATGGTCTATCAGTTGGTCTATTTCATTGAACTGCTTGTTCACATGCTTATGCCTCTGTTGGTCCACCAAGGTGAGTTGCTCGAGGAATGTTGTTGCTTTCCTCACCTCATCTGCTGATGGTTGATCTCACTGCACCACTGCTTGTCCTCCAGACCAGCTGCCTGCATAGGAACATGGCCTACTGCCAAAGTGCCACTGCCTTTTCTGTCTCTGCTAGTTTTCTCTCCAGCTTTAGGGTTGTTGGTTCTCCTCCCACCATTTTTTACTTCAGTCGCACGTCAATCCTAGGCCTTCTCTCAAGGAAACACAGATCCCACTTCTGACACCAGTGTTACAAAGGTCGGGTGCCTGCCCCTCTCTCTGCCAAGCGGTAGCAATGGTCCATGGGGTCTCAGGCACAGGGTTCGTCTCCCTTTGGAGAATAGAAGACACGGTGGAGACTGTTGTGCTTTAAGAAATATGGTTTATTCACCTATTTACACCTTCGGCCTGCATGGACAGAGTCCAGACCTTATGGCATGGTCAGTTCAAGAAGCAGTAGCACAGGCATCCTACTGCCTCCCTCTCCAAGATGGATCTCACCACCACCCCAGCAGTTACCCTGGCAACATTCCAATTCCCCAGTCTCTGTTCACACCTGGGGGCAAGAGGGAAGTTCCCTTGTATTGTTAATGGCCCTCTATTGTTCTCTTGATAGCCATAGCTGGGCCAGGTTGGTTTGCATAAGCCAGCCCAGGAATTCTCTGTCTGCCACAGCTCTGCAGTTTATGTTTTAATCCATATCCCAATTAATCCAAATCCTAGCATTTATTCATTCCTAGGGTTTAGGGGGACCCCCCCCCCCCACAAATCTATAACGATATGTTATTGGAGCAGCTGCCACCTCATTGTATCTCATACTACTCTGCTGGTACCTGTAAGGAAGAGCCATATGACATTAGGCAACAGGCATGATTCCTTCCCATGTCAATGTCACCCAACCTCAAAGGATGAATGATACAAGCAGGGGAAAGAACCACATAATTGGTCCAAGCCCCATGATTCATTTATTATTTGTATGGATTTTCCCAACCAACATGAGCTCTAGAGGCATGGAAGTGGCAGCTCCAGTACAAAACACAAGGTAACAAGGAATCCCCAATACCTTAACAAAAATCCAACAGCAGTGAAAAATATTGTGACTATAAGGGAACAAAAGGAAAAGTGAAAAGAGGTAGGAGGATAGAGATTAGTAGAAAATTACATGTTACTGCTGAGGTGGGCTAGCAATGTATAGAATAATAAGTTGGGGGGAAAGATCATAATTTTTATCTCACACTTAAAGATATAAAAGGAGCAAGGAGGCATCTGCAATACATAATTGCTAACATGTCACATCACAGATATCAATATGCTGCAAAATCAAGCTTCTTTTTTCCCATGCTGTCAGTGTGATAGAACTCAATCATAGAGTGGCATGAGTATCAAAAAGTGCTGAATTCTGTTGATACTGTATAGATAACAGCCTACTCTGTTATTTCTAGCCTAAACTGTAAGTGTGACTAACTAGGCTGAAATCCTAACCCTACTTACCTGGGAGTAAACAAACTAAATTTATTAAGATTTCTTTTGAGTAGGCATTATAGCACTGCATTGCTTTTTCAGAATGCACCATATCCACTGGGAACATCACAGTCTTTCCGCTCTGACTGTGTTCACACTCCCATTTACCAGGCACTCACTGCGTTTCCAGTGCTGGCTTTTAAAATACGTGTCCACATGATGTTTTCCAAAATGCCTATCTATCCTGTACTTTGTTATAACATACTGCTATTTGATGTATTGTTTCTGAAACCAGCTTAACGCCAATTCGCTGTGCTTAAGGGCTGTAATGTGAACACATCCTCAGCTTAGCTCCTCATCTATATATACCTGTGAATGGTAGACCCAGTGCTTTTTTCTGGGGGGTACGCAGGGGTACGCATACCCCTAAACATTTTCTGAATCTTTGTACTTTTGTCCATTTACTGTATTTCTTTTTCCTGATTTGTACTATAGAATGATGATTTTCTTGAGTCAAAATGAGAGTACCCCTAAACATTTTTAAAGAAAAAAAGCACTGGGTAAACCGATTGCAAATCTACTGTATTACAGTATTGGGTAAATTAAGATGGCAAGGATAGTAAAATACTTCATACTTGGAGTAAAGCATTTCAGTTGACAGTAATGATAATATTTGCTACAAGAGTCAAATCTTAACTGGCGCGGGGCTGAGATGGAAATGCTCACTTCTTAATTTGAGACTATTTTAGCTCTGACGTAGTATAGAATAAAAGAGAAAATGTTCAAGATTGTCATTTGCTGCTTCAGGCTCAGTCTTGCCGGGTGGTTGGCAGCTGCATGTTCATCTGAGATGCTTTTTGCTATCATTCTATTCATTCCTTTATACAGTACTGGAAGCAAAAATGCCCTGAATACAAAATGTTTTGGCCACAGTGTCAGCGATGGCTGGTGCCCTTTGGGAATGGTAGAGTGGAAGAAGGCAGGGAGACCAAGAGTAGGTGGAGCAGAACCCAGTGGCTGGTGGAGCCAACCAATCCTTCGTTTGTCCCCGTCCTCTTCCCTGGTTAGTTCAACAAGGGCAAAGCAGAGACTAAGGGGGAGGAAGCTCACAGCCATGGCCCCTTTGACTGGTATCTGGGAACCGACTGAGGTTGGTGGGGCAGTGTCCCGCCCCATGTCTTATAAGAAACACACACACCCCGCTTGAAATTGCAGTGAAATGTTTTCCTGAAATACTAAATATGCTGATAGTCAGCCATCAGCTATAAATTGCCAAGTGGTATTTCTGATTAGTGGAAGCACTGAATTCTGACATCATCATGGCAGAAGCTTCCTTTCTGACCTCTAATAGATGCTTCTAGATCATCAGCAAAACAGAAATAACCACAATGATTAATCATGCAATTTTCTCCTTCAGCTGTGGTTGTGAAAATTATTTGTCAATATTTATACACCATTTTGTACTGCACATATTATGGATAATTAAAACATGTTGCTGCAGAGAAAGAGAGCTATCTAGGCATCTCACTGTGGATGTACAAACAGATTGCTGTACTGCAAATTAAATACCAACAAACAGAAGACAAGGCCTTCTCTACATCGGTTATCTTAATTATGCTTTGCTAATTAAGCTGCAAGAAGGCCAAGGTGAGCTTATATCAAATGCTGCAGAATGTGTCTAGAGAAATTTAACTCCTTGGAGGCTGTACAATTAATCAGCTTTCTCAAGTCACCTGTCTCTACTTTTTACTTACAACTGTAAGTAAAAGTAATGGCTTCTTCCTCAGACAAGCTGGCATAATTTTTTTCTTTTTTAAAAAAGTTGTATGTGTCGTCTGCATAGCAGTGGAGGAACTTTCCCACAATGCTGGTTATGTCCTTGAGCAACACAACTGCCCCGCCCACATGTTCAGGAAAACATAGCAGCACCCAACATTTTAAACTAAGAATTATGTATGGGAGGAAGATGACTTAGTTGCTTTCTACCCAGTATTGCCCAGACTCTGGAGTGGGAACTACGTTTCCGTAGGAGTACATTTCAGTAGCAAATATTTGTTTGTTTTTTAACTTTCAACTGCTTATTGGAGTAAATGGAGTCACAGGGAAACAGAGGGAACTGCCTATAGAGACCACTGGCAGATCTGGCTCACTGAGTGGTCGTGGCTCCAGAGTTTCAGGCAGGAATCTTTCCCAGTGCCAGGAACTGATTTTGTTTTCTCTACAAAATTGCTCACAGAAATTCTCTGTGAAGTGGTTCCCTGGGTATTTTTGTGTGAGGTTGCAAAGCAGGTAACCCTGACCCATGTTCTGCTTCAGTGGTCGGCTGGGAACATTCCTTTCTCAACTAACTCAGTGCCAATCATGCTGTCTCTAGAAGATTTTGGACATATATATAATGTTTCTGCCACATGTACCTTTTAAGCTGAAATATATAGAAGTTCCTTGGTTCATTTTTTTTTTTAATTAAAAAAAAAATACGAAAAAAGGGAATGTGTATTAAAGGTATAACTATGGATGATTGTCAGAGACGCTGAAGGAAGTCAAAAAATAACTATGATTTGCTGTATGCGGGTTTAAACGAAAAATTGGATGGAATTTTATAAAATGTATAACAATAAAAATTATTATAAAAAAGAAGAAGAAGAAGTTCCTTGGTTCAAGAAGAAAGATTGTTCATAAACTGTCTTAAGCAGGAGCCGGGGAAGCTTTTGAAATCTTCCATGCACATTATAGCAGCTTGGGCTGATAAATATTAACATGCATGGCCACTAATTGTAAATGAATATTTTCCTATTTCTGTTTCTTGTTCGTGGCCTATTGCTGTCAGAGATGTTCTTTTTTCTTTAGTTGCTCTATTTCCACATCTTGTCATTGCTGTTGCAGCTGTTTGGGGTTGTCTATATAGCATATTTCTGATTGACTCTGCAAAAGTATTTCTGAAAGTCTGTGATAAGGTGATCAGCTACCACTGTGATCCTATGCATGCCTACTCAAAAGTAAATCCCACTGAGATAACTTGGGCTTATTCCCAGGTGTGTCTCATGCTCATACATTAATGGGGTTTCTTATTAGTTCTTTATAGCAAAGTATACTACCAAGATGACCCACCTCTTTGTTAATACTGTAAATGATTCAATATGCAACATACGGAAATACTTCTACTAAATGTTGGTAACAGTAAACCTATGATACGATTAGAAGAGCAGAAGATTTTGCATGGGTGGTTTTTTAATGGGGGAAAATTGTCTAGTTTATTCCTAAAGTCATTCCATTGGAGCTTTCTGGGTACAGGGATAAATATGGCCCTACCAAAGAGAATGACAGAACAACCCTATGCATGCTTTCTCAGAAATAAGCTGCACTGTGTTCCATTAAGATTACTCCCAAGTAAATGTGCCTAGAAAGACAACAACAACAACAAAATCAAGGCAGCAATTCCCAACTGAACACAGTGGGACTTACTTCTGAACAGATAGGTATAGTGTTGCACTGTAAGAAATCTATGTGAGATCTTACACCAGACACAGTGTTAGAGTTTGTAGTTGTATGTCAAGGCTGCCAGAGTATTTCTCAGGACGATTTAGAGAGTCGAAGTGTGGTTGTATCTCAGCACCCATGGACAGAATAGCTGAGAGCTGACAATGTGGCCGAGTGGAAACTCAACACGATTAACCTAAGTGTGACAGGTGAAATATCTGTTGTAATGCAAACACCTAAATGCTGCCTGTTCCCTGTCATTGTCCCATTCTTTTCAGGTAATAAAACCAGCTGCATACCCTTTAACATAGATGAAAATAGGGACATTTCTTACTCTTCCCCCAACTGACCCTCCTCCACTGCCCATTTTGCTCCTTCTCCTCGCAGAGCATTTTCTATCAGGGCAAGTTCCGCCTCCACCGCTACACCAATGGGACCCAGCACACACCCCTCCACCGCCCTAAGACAACCCACCATCACTTGGGACAAGGGCCCCAACATCCTCCCTGAGCTCGGCACTGGCAGTGGAAATAGGAACATTACAGGATCAAATCAGCAGCCAGTATGGCTTTCATAATTCCAGGACTGTCCCTGGAAAATCGGGACACTTGGAGGGTATGCAGCTGCTGGTTTCCATTTCAGGGCAACAAGCTACAAATGCAGTCCTAGAATAGTTTTCAGCTATTTTGAAGTATAGCCCATCTAATAGTTCAAAGCGCTGTAGCCATTGGTATGGCATTAACTCAACTACTAGAAACCAACTTTTGGTAATCTCAGTAGGAAAGGGATTCCAGGGAAGAGGAACAACCATTTTTACTTGGCACTTGAGCAACATTATCAAGCAGCTAGTTTTGCTTGGCTTTAGAAGTTATGATGAAATCTATGGTACATAGATAGTCAAGTTTAAGGCACGATAGGTAGGTCAAAATCATGAGTCTTGTCCAAAAGGATCCTGGAAGCTTGAAAAAATAGAGTCAGGCATACTTCAGAAGCAGTAACAACATGGTCTCTGTTAAACATTGCCTCTGGCATTACTCACTTATGTTGGTTAAAATATATGCATATGCTGTTAGTCCCCCCCCCCCATTAGGCAGTGAACAGAAAGAGCTCTGTTAGGGCTGCCTAAATGTGGATGTGCTCCCTAATACCATAATACTTGATGTAGGAACCTTTATTTTAAGATCACTTTGAGTTTTGCTGTAATTTCTTTCTGTTTACTCTTTTGGGGAGATCATAATTGTATAAACTTCAAGTACAGTCATCTTCAGTCATCTTTACACTTAAAAATTCTAGGGTTGTATTTCATAGTTCTACAATGAAATAAATGGACTTTGGTTATTCATGACCATTGATTGCAATTGCCCTAACTTCAGGATGATTTACATTACAAGCCCTACAAGTCATAATCTTCTTCTTAGGGCAGATACCCTTTTCTCCTTCATGGTGTTTTTAAACATTATTTTGTGCTCACGTTATCAATCATCTTCTATAGTTAGAAGGGAAATCAAAACCAGAAGAAAGCTTTGAATAACAAGACAACATGGGTAATAAAATGAAAATCTCCTTAAAAGAATCCAGAGGAGCATGGAAAATGTAAAAGTTAAAGCTGCTAGATGGTTCTGTGAAAAACACACAAACAAAAACAACCCAGTACTTTATTTGATGAAAAATGGCTACAATTTATATTTTAAAAATACTCTGGTTTTTGTTTCAGTAAGTCTGTAAGCCTAATTTATCAGACCGGAGCTCTGGATACTTGCAGTGTCATCGAAAAACATTTACTCAAAATCAAGTCCAATTGAGTTCAGTGAAACTTATTCCTATCTAAGGGGTTATAGGATTGATCACATACTTAGAAGAACAGGGATTCATCTCCTTCAAAAGGCTTTGGCCCTTCTACCTTGTAAAACATTTTGTTACAAGCACTTAAAAAAATATTAATAGTCACACATTTCTGCAGGATCTGAAATACTGGCAACTCCCCGTTTGTGCAGGGCTTGCATTCCGGGGTCCTTGTGTGCACCAGCAGCCATGGGTCAGCCCATTCCACCCCTTCCACCCCTCCGTTCCACCTTTCCCCATTCTGAGGCTGAAAATGAGACATGTCTTGGCAGTCGCACATCAATTGGATGTGCAAAATGGTTGCCTCCTGTACATGGTAATATCATGAGAAAGTAACTTACAAGGAAATATCAAATTGTTCTAAACTTCATCTCTTGTTTTGTTTTAAGAGCAATGTTTATGTTTCCAAACCGTAAGCTGGATGGGAAATGGGACTTTTGACTATGTCTTTCCAAAAAGTGCATAATTAATTCTCTTATTTACTCCTTATTCTGTCATGCAGTCAAAACACAATAATGATCACACCATTATTTATTTTCCTTTTGCTATTATTAGTGCATAATTATCCAGATCTCATCTTTATTGGTATGGTTTGTCAGTGGTTTCCTTATTACTAGCACATCTGAGGATGAAATAGATATCCTCCTTTCTCCAAGCCATGTGTTACCTAGTTGAGAAAGAAAGAGCTGGGGTGAAGGGAAGAGAAGTTTCTTTCTCTGCTCTGGCCAGGAGTCTGGGATTCCCACTTGTTTTCTTGCTCAGTCGTACAAAGTGAAGTGTACATTCTGCACTTCAGGACTGGATTCTTTGTTTTCTCAATGTCTGAAGAATCATGAGACAAATCATTTGAGACAAACCAGTTTTCACACTGAAATGTTAATTCTGAGAGGCAGCATAATTCTCATTGAAACTCCAAACTTGATCATTCTTATTACCTTTAGGACGAATTTTAAAACAATCCAGTTTACCCAGGCATTTGATGGCTCAAAGATGCTGTTATTTGCAGCCTTGAAATTATTAGCCCTGAGAGTATGTGATTATTTGACATGTTTAATTGTTTTTAAATGTTTTAACAGGTTTAGTTGTTTCAAACTGTTTTAATCATTTTAAAATGTTTGAAATATGTTCTTATTTTATTTGTAATTGTATTTTTAATCACTGGTGTGTCTGCTTCGCTGTACCCCTTTGGGAGGAAGGGTGGGATATACATTTAACCATAAATAAATAAATACCCCCCATAGCGTTAATTCTCTAACACACATTAAAACTCAGTGAAAGCTGCATATCCCTAACATTTCTCTGTTTTGTCCAATGAAAGCAGAATGGGTAGATCTTCACCTAGTGCACTATGATGGCTCTAATACAAAACCCTAAGGTATTTGCTTGTTTATTTTTCTGTGTGTGCTTCAGATTGATATCGGAGGATGTTGGAATGGATATCCCTTCTAATGAGACTATGCTAGACTCCAGTGCTACAGAGATGAGACCTGGTAAGACAACCTTTTAATTATTTTTTTGATCCTCCTCCTTTTCCAAACATTTTGTTAATTCAGTGAGAAGCATGTTTCTGTGCTGCCACGAGATCATTCCTGTGTTAGAAGAAAAATGTGTGAGCTTTGCTTTATTTAGCTAAGTCAATGGTTCTCTTGACAAAAGATTATAATTTGCAGCACACTCTCCTGTTCTTTGGTGTCATCAGGCATCAGCTCTTGTGATAATTAGCTACTCTGCACTTTCTTGCTAAATTTGTCTACAGTTTACAGTTGCCCTCCAGATTAACATATAGCAGTCAAAACAATGCAGTTCAAATTGCTGCCTAAAATGTGGTGGTTAGGAAAGAAGACTTTGACATACTAAGGCCCATTACTCCGCACAGCCCAGATGTGTAGGGTAGGTCTAGACAGCAGTAGCCCAGGATTCCAGATAAGACTTGCAGGGCTCCAGAAAATGACAGAGACGTACTAGATCAGTCCTGAAAGGCCCATCTAGCTATTTATCTATGCTAATCACAACACACAGTCTTTGCTGTAATACCATCTCCTCTATTCCCCCCCCCCTTTCGTCATTCAATATAAATTTAAATCCTTGGGTGTGTGAATGTAATTTTTTTACGTACATTTTTATTATATGGTCATTTTTTTCAAAATTTTGATAGAAATATTATAGTTCCATATGGTTGGCTGAGACAGAATTATTTAAATGTTATTCAACATAATATTTTTTATCTAAAACAGAGATTATGTTATCTTCACACTTATTCAGAACCTCCCAATTCTCTAGATATCAATGGTTCCAGCTCCAGAAGGATAAAACTCACAGCTCCGAATATCAATCTCTCTTTGGACCAAAGTGAAGGATCTGTCCTTTCTGATGATAACCTAGACACTCCGGATGAAATTGACATCAATGTAGATGACCTGGACACACCAGATGAAGCAGATTCTTTTGAATATGCTGGGCATGGAAATGAATTAAACTGGGAAGGTAAAGTAGCATGCAAAGTGATGAAATGTGCATTTTCTATATTATTTTTAGGAAGGCTTAGCAGTGGGAAAGTGATTCTCACTCTAGGGCTTCAGCTGTCAACTCAGCTGTGTGTTCAGAAACGAAGACAGATTCTGAGTATCATGTAACTGAACTGCTCCACATAAAGCTGTAGCAGAACGCACTGCTTTCACTATAGTAATGATTTCAAGTCAGATAATAAGATTGCAGTGTTCCATCAGTCATTCAATTACATTAATTGATTTTGAAAGACTAAAAATGAGCCTCCGGTTAAGTGGGCAGCAGACTTCTAAGCTAAAAATATTCTTTTTAATTTTAGCACTTTAAAAATGGCAGGTGGCAACTACTGTCTTTAGAAGGGGCACTCCTAGCTTATGACATAGAAAGAAATGTATCTTCTAAGATGATTTAGTTATAGCACACATGCCATAAAGAAAGTAAGATTTATTTGCTTTTGATATATTGTTTTTACTCATGAGCAAATGTAGTCCTACACACATTTAAATGGGAGTAAGCCTCAATGAAAACAGTGGACTTTACTTCTGAGTAGAAATGTATAGGATTGCACTGTTAATTGATTAAATCAGCAGCAGCAAAGCCTTCCAGATGTTGTTGGACTCCAACGCTCATCAACCTCAGCTAATAGCCATGGCTGATGGGTATTGTAACCTATCAACACTTGGGGGAGGGGCGGATACAGATTCCCCAGCCAGGGATTAAATGTCTGAAACTCACACAATTTAATGGACAAAGATTGCTTTACTGTCGGCAGTGCTAGTTACTATGATTTGTCAAAATCAGCTTTAGGCATTAACTGTTTGATGTTTTGCAGTAATTTCTTGGAACAGCACAAATGTTTCATCTTTTCTGCAGCTATCAGCCAATTGCATATCAGTACTAAGAACAATGGTGTTTATACAACTCAAAGGCATTTTCACAGATCAAGTGGTTTAAGCAACTTATAGTTAATAGACCCAGTGATTTGTCACTGGAGAAACTCAGGGCAGACTTTCACCAGGAAAGGCACCAGTCATTAGCTCCCATCAAACTATGCTCTGTTTCTGTCTTGATGCCCACTGCAGCTAAATGAAACTACCAGTTCTTATTGAATTTTTATTTATCACATTTATATCCCACCTGTTCCTCCAAGTTGCTCAAGGGGGCATACATGGTTTTCCATCATTTCTCATTCTTGTGGAATCCCACTTTTCTGCACATAGGCTGTTTATGAGCTTTGCATTGCGAGCAAAAGTTTAGGCACAAAATGCTTCTCACTTTGTAGTTTTTGCCTTGTTTGTAGAGACCAATATTGAAGCCATTCCATTTTTTTTACACATCAATGCATCCCATTACTGCATGGAACTCATGCAAGCGAGTGGTCTTGCAACTGGTATCTGTAATGAACTGAACTGCTCCACATACTGAACCAGACAAAGATTCACATGACCACCCTTAACTTCAATAACCATAATGGGACCATAGCTGACTAAATTCTATTCAGAGTAAACCCATTAAAATTAATAGATCCAAGTTACTCATATCCTTTGCTTTCTAGGGGTGGAATTCAACATAAGTGGAGTATGTGTGCATGAAACTAGGTCTGCTTGCACAGTGGGATTTCTCCCTTCCCCTCACTCCCACCCCAAACCTGTTCTGGGGTTCCCCCACCCCTCCAGAGCAGACTTAGGGGGTGCAAGGAGGGAGGAGAGGCAGGGACAGTCCCATTGCTTGAGCAGACCTTGTTCAGTGCATGCAACAACTTAGTTGCATCCTACCCACTGGGTCTACTCTGAGTATGACTAACTTTGGATTCAACCCAAGAATATTGACATAAGCCAGATACAAAAGTTGTGATTATAGTACAATACCAATAGGTCTCCTCAGAGGTTGATTTTACTCTGCTTTTGTCTGCTGTGCCATAGGAATCCAGGTAGAGACAAAGGAGTGATTTTATCTCATTCTCTGTACCATTGCTAATATCCAGCTCTTCATTCCTACCCCCACTTCTAGCAATTAGGCTCTCACTCATTTTACATTATTCCTGCAAACAATCAGTGCTGAAATGTTTGAAGCCAAGCATCAGTTAAGTGTTTTATTGGATTGCAGCCCACATTTTGTGTCTTCTGTATTTCTCCAGATGGGTACAATGTCGTCTGGCAGATTTATCAGTGCAGTAAACTGTTCACCATCTCTTACCTGCCAATAATACAGACCGTTGGATTTGATGTAGCTAGCAAACAAAATGGTTTTTTGCTTCCTAGAGTTTAAAAAGCTATTTGGGATGAGCAGTGGCGTAGCGTGGGTTGTCAGCACCCGGGGCAAGGCAAGTAATTTGCGCCCCCTAACCCCTGGATTTTAGCACTCGAGTGCGAGCGCGCCCCCCAGATGTTGCGGCCGGCCCCCCCTGCACCCCCCACGTTACGCCACTGGGGCTGGGGGCGAGCGAAGGAGCCAAGGACCCCCCTTAAGGCTCAGCAGGAATTTATTAAATTTATTATTTGCGGAGCCCCCGCGGGCCGAGGCAGCCGAAGCCCCCTCCCCTCGGGCGCCTCCCCGCCCCCTCCTCTCCTTGGGCTGTAGGTGGAGCCCGCGCTCCGAGGCGCTCCAGATCCGGGCTTGGCGAGTGCCTCTCCTCACCCCGGCCTGGTCCGGGGGCTTCCAGCTGCGCTCCGTCCTCGCCCGACACCCCCCCCCCCCGCGGCTGAGACTTGCGCTGAGAGCCAGAGCCAGCGGCGCCCCCTTCCGCCGGGAGACCCTCGCCCGCCCGCCGGCTTCCTCTCGGAGGGTTTTGGGGAGAGCAGGGCGCGGCGAGGCCCCTCGGAGCTCTCCTCCCTCCCAGTCGGCAGAAGCAGCCGCCGCCTGTGGCTGGGCCGAGGGGATGGCGTCGGCGTCGGGGTGCGGAGGCTGCCCGTGCCCGGCCAGGCGTTGGTGGTGGCGGCGGCGCTGCTGCAGCGGCTGCTCCTCCTGCGAGCAGTGAGTGGAGCGCTGCCGCAGTGGCGGCGGCGGCGGGGGGCGCGCGCGCGCTAGGGCGCAAGGCTGGCGGTGGCGGCGGGGAGCCCGGCGGAGGAAGGAACTTGTCCCTTCCCTCTGGACTCGCGCCCCCCAGATGTTGCGCCCGGTGCGGCCGGCACCCCTGGCACCCCCCACGCTACGCCACTGGGGATGAGATATCAGCTAATATTTTTGGACTACAGAGTGCTCCTATTTTGAAACAGAAATATTACAAAGCTGTTCAGAAAGAATGAATGTAATGCAAGGAGAAGCTGAACTGTGAAGCCAGGATATGGGGCATAGTATCCAAAGCAGGTTACTATTTCGGAACCTGAGCCAGAAGATCCCACAAACGCTTTTCCCCTTCTCTGGCAGTAAAAATGCGGTAATAGTAAATAAATAACAGTTTGCTCCACTTTCATGGCACCCGGCATCTGCTGCCTGAGGCGGCTGTTCTTACTCTGCCTGGGAAATATAAGAGCAGATAAGAAACCTCCCTCTTAAAATGATTCTGAAGACACAACCTAACTCACTAACTATGTGGATGGAAGAATTACTGGGCCTAGTTAATAAGAACATTGAAAGTCCCTGCTGAGTCAGGCCAAAGGTCCACCAATCTCATCATCCTGTCTATTGACAGAGAGCAAACAGATGCCTGAGAGAGGCCCACAAGCCAGGTGTGTGAAAGAGCAGCTGTGAGAAAAAAATGATGCAAAGCAGTCCAGATTTTTAATTAGTTTGTCTATTTACTGCAAAAATGCTGACCGAAAAGGTTCCCAATGCATTTTGATTAGACTTATTTCTAAGGTAGCCTTAAAAGGGACAAATGCCTATGTTAGACTTATATTTAAAGGAAGCTTATGTCACTAATGCTTATGTGCTTTTTAGAAGCATGTTTAGTGGGACAGCAGAGCTAAAAATATCGCCCATTGTCATTCTCCCTCACCCACACATACTTAATCAGCATCTTTAAGGAAATGTTGTCACCTTCCAGCCCTTGTCCAGGCCCATTTTAAAAAGAACTACTTATATGGAACTATCTGTGCTCTGTGCACAGATTGAGTTGAAGCACAGCTAGAAGAGGATGCACTGAGCAGCTGCTGAGGCAAATAGGAAGATGCAGTCATGATGTCATTGGTGTGTGCCTGACAGCAGTGTCTTAGCGGCATCTATTCTGCTTAGTTTGCAGCCTGCCTTCTCAACTATCAAACTCAACAGCAGCCTCCACTTTGTGCACATTCCCCTGGCTGCCACTCGGAGGCAGCAGCTTGATGTTGCTGTCTACTGCTTGCTCAGGTCCACTGTACCTCCTAGGGATAGTTCTAAAACTGATAGATTCTCATCTCTGGGTCAGAAGGTGGCAACTCTGGAATTATCCAGCAGTCAAGGTCAAGCTGGGAGGCCCTTCATTTGTTACTGTATGGTTGGCTGTGCCTCAGGAACTAGTCTTTAGGCTTGGAACGAAGGCATCTCATAAGGAATGAAGATTTGGGTACAGGAAGATAAAGCATCTCTACTTTTAATTGTTGGGTAGGAAAAGCAAATTTGCCAGATTCAACTTATGACACATAGGTGGGCTGAAAATCTGTAGTTGCTGAAATTCTGTTGACTGCCCTTATACAAGCAGCCTCACCCAACTTTGCAGAGGAGATGTTGGCCAGCCTTTGGAGGCATAACATGTAGTTCCACTCTACACTAGCAAAGGTGATACAACCCATTGATGGTACCTGTGTGTGAGGTAATAAAAATTCTACTTAAGCCAATTTGCATGTGCAGCACAATCATGTGATACAGATCTCACTGAACAGTATCACTTTACAATGCAGCTGCAGGGATGCTGTGTTTGAATCCTCATAAAAACTGTGTTCTTGAGTAATGCATTATTTGTGAGTCTCATTCTTACCTGTTTTTCAGCATACACCCCCACCTGCAACATGAGTGCTATCACCCAGCAAGAGCTGCACTACATGATTTAGCTGCAATGTGTAGTTTGAGTTGAATTTAGGATTGAATATTTAGAAGCTAAAGACTGCTATAAAGATTGGCTATTCCCTGAACTGTATATTGGGAACACCCCATGAATTTTGAATGCTCTTCAACTGCAGCCTCTACCATATGTAGGCCCAACCTCATCTATTTTGTGGCTCATTTTCTGGGAACAGCCCAGTAAGTACAACCAGATAGCCAGATGTCCAGGCTGAATAAGGATAGCTCTGTAATGTGCCATATGTCCCCCCCCCCCCACACACACACAAGTGAAAGAGCCAGCGGCTACTGTCAAAGGTTGGATCTACTAACATATGGCATACACAACCACGATCCAAACACTTTATTTTAGGCTCAAAATAATTGATGTCCAACTTAGTTATTTCATGCAGTAATGCACTGCTAATCCAAACCATAGATAAACATTATGTATTTGGCTCTCTCATCTGGGATTAGTTTTCTCAGTAATTGTGCAAGAAACAGTTCCATGTTGTTTTTATAAGCAAGGTAATAACTGGAAGGGAAGGAACAAAAGTCAGTCTAAAACAACTGGTCCAGAAGGAGGCCATTCTATTTTCTGAAACGCCATCTGTAGAAAGGAGCACACAAGTAGGAAGTTGACAACCTCAAATTTACCTCCAGACATTGTAATATTGTGTAATAAACAGTCTTATACAGTCCAACATAACACAGGCATTTTCAATGCAGCTGATGTTTCTTCTTGGATATTCACATTGTCTGTATGGTTCAAACTCATTTGCAAGCTAAACCCATCACCCCTGTATTAAGTCATACTAAAACAGGAGTGTAGGTTTGAAATTACAGGGCCATTCTGATCTTAATTTTTTTTAAAAAAGAGTTGAGAATAGTGTAATTAAGTTCATGGCAGGAGGCCATGGTCTCATAAGTGAAAACATATTTGACGATGTTTCTCCAGATGTCAGTAATAACCTGCCACTTTATTCTCTCTTTCACCTGCCTCTGCACTCCTCAGAAGAGCAGCCGGCCATTAAGGAAGCTTCCCAAGAAGAATCTGAAGCAATCCCAGAATATACTGCTGAGGAAGAGCGAGAAGACAACCGGTTATGGAGAACAGTTGTCATTGGAGAACAGGAGCAGAGGATCGATATGAAAGCCATTGAGCCTTATAAAAGGGTCATTTCTCATGGAGGTAGGATTGTTCTAGTAGCATGGAACAAAAAAGCCATTCACCCACCCCAAATAGAAAACAATACTCCTTTTATTAATATTCTTATCTCATAAGATTCAAATTTAGATTAAGTTTTCATTAAGGAAAGAAACAGGCCTGGTTCTACATGCCCAGTGAAATCCTTGTTGATTGAGAGATCTATTCTGAAACTGTAGCAGCAATCTGTTTACCATTAATTTCTTTTATTCTATGTTTAAAACACTTCATTTTCCAGGACTAGCTTACATAGTTACAAAGGAAAGGTTTAAGGAAGGGAAAAAATAGTTCATAGTGCATTTATAGACTTAAATATTGCAGGAACAATTGACTCACTTGTGTTGATGTTCAAGTTATTTCTGCCTGCCAGTGAAAGTTGTGACCTTTACTCAAAGAACATGGCTGCCTTTTAGATTTTTAGTTGTATTGCCTTGTGTCCTAGGTGAATCAGCTCATTCCAGAGCTGTTGTAAGTGGATTGAGGATGACAGTCATCCTGTCCTCACTAGGTCGCAGCACGGAGAGGCTGATGTACGCTTTTCAAAGAGCGAAGGAAGTAGAATGGAATTGGCTCCTGTGACACCCCGCCCCCTCTTCCAAGCATGAATCTGTTATGCTTTACAGGAGACAGTGAGGAGAACAGACAGAAGGACTAAGGCAGGAGAGTCAGTGTTCATGAAGCCTCAGCCCTGGAGACACTTTCCAGTCTTAGCTAGACTTCAGTCCTGGAACAAGTTGAGCTAATAACAGTATATTATCGGCCATGTGCAGAGCATGACTGAGTAGCCATAACCAGTTCCACATGCCTGTTTATTATTGGGAAGGTCTTCAAGGCAAGCCTGAGAACCCGACAACTCTGATTTTAGCACCCAACTAATGACGTAGGTGGCGCTGTGGTCTAAACCACAGAGCCTAGGGCTTACTGATCAGCGGTTCGAATCCCCACAATGGAGTGAGCTCCCGTGGTTCAGTCCCTGTTCCTGCCCACCTAGCAGTCCGAAAGCATGTCAAAGTGCAAGTAGATAAATAGGTACCACTCTGGCGGGAAGGTAAACGGCGTTTCCGTGCGCTGCTCTGGTTTGCCAGAAGCGGCTTAGTCATGCTGGCCGCATGACCCGGAAGCTGTATGTCGGCTCCCTCGGCCAGTAAAGCAAGATGAGCGCCGCAACCCCAGAGTCGTCCACGACGGGACCTAACAGTCAGGGGTCCCTTTACCTTTACCTTTAATGACCATAACAGACTGCATGAAATAAAAAAAAAAATTCCATTAGAGATTTTGAATTGCTTCCTGTTCTGTGTGACTAAAAATGTAATGCTGCACATAAACTTTTGGCTTTGCATGGGATTACAAAGTAGAACTATTGAAAGTGGGCTTGTGTAATTGTAGTGGCACATCTGCCACAGTATGGCAGCCTCAGAGCCAATTAGAAGTTAGGACCCATGACAGCACCATATGACAGCAGTTGCTTTGTGAGACCATGAAGATTTTCTCATTTCTATTAGCAGGAAACCTCTTATACTTTACAAGAACCAGAAGTTGTTGGCTTTAAAAAAAATAAAATTGATATTATTTTTTAGTATAATCCGTTCATTCACATTATTGTCTATTTTAATATGATATTTATTTGTACTTTCTTTTTATGAAATTCTTTATGCCTCAATGGATAATGAATTTAGAATATTTGCTCCTTAATACTATTTTCTGGACTGGTGAGTTTTATAAAGTTGTAGAAAGGTTGCATTATTCCATCCCCTTCTGAGAAGGCTTATTGTGGCAAAGCTGGAAAGCTTCTGCTATGAAAGAATTATCGACTTGTGGTAAGAGGAGAGGTTTTTTTAATTGGTGGTAGCAGTGTGGCTGAGTGCCCCACTTTGCAGTGCTTTAAAAAAGAAAAAAAGGTATTCCATACCCTTGAGTACCCCCAGAAAAAAGCACTGCCCAATCTGGGGTTGTTTTTGTTTTGTTTTGGAGTGGGGAGGTAGTGGAATGCAAAGGCATTCTTCAGCACCACTGTAATTTGTTGCAGATGCCTGTGATCTGTCTGCCATTTGAAATATCCATAGCACTCCTACACTAATCTCCCACAGTGGGTCAGTGTGAAAATTTTCAAGGCAGGCTGCTCACAACTGTTCAATATGGACACTAGGTAAGCCCTGATGGGGGAAAAGCTGGGTTCAATCCCAGAGCAGGCTGATTATGGCCTTATTCTGCAGACACTTTTGAAGAAGATGGAGCTTTATTTTTATTTTATTCATTTATTAAATTTCTATACAATCCTTCCTCCCAATGGTGCCCAGGGTGGCAGCAACAATAAAGCAGCAAGACAATCCAATTAAAAATAAATTAGAGAAAACATTTAAAACATTCTATAACTTTAGGAACATCTAAGACAAAAGTTCATTTGCAACTCTCTAGAATTGTATTCCTTAAACATATTTTGGATGCTTTCAGACTGTCATTATTTTCAGATGGGATTCAATCACATACCAGCAAATTTGTGTTGTACAATTACAGTTGATTGGGAGATTTTGCATAACAAATCTGCTTACCCAGAAAGATCAGACTTTTTGCAAAAAGGAAAGCGATGCGTTGTGGAACAACACTTGCTTCGACACAATGCCATCTAACCCTCCCATTAGCAAATCAGAATGAAAGTTCATTAAATAACCTATGTTGTTTAATTTCCCTTCAGACAAATCAGGAATGAAGAAGAGGTCTGGAAGCATCCTTTGTGACTTTTCTTGCCCTATGCAAAGAATAGAGCTGTGACCTTTTGGGTACATAAGACCTGCTCTCATGCACTTTCTGCTCCCAGAAAATACAGAGTGTATGCATGTACATAGTTATTCAGCAGCTGTGAGGCCGGCCAGGTTGCTTTCTCGAGATTGTGCAGTTAAGCATACTTTATGGGAAACAAATGGATTTTTGTTTCTTCCACAGGATACTATGGGGATGGTCTAAATGCCATCATTGTGTTTGCTGCATGTTTTCTGCCAGACAGCAGTCGAACTGATTACAGCTATGTCATGGAGAACCTTTTCCTGTGAGTGATGAGGCATGAACAATGTGGTCATCATGTCTTTGAAGTTAATGCCTGCAACTGTGTTGTGATAGATAACAATCTTATTTGAGAGATAAGCTGAAGGTTTAAAAGTCACCTAAATGCATCAGAAATGTGTGTTCCTTTGACATTTAATGCTTCTCTGTGAAAGATGTTTGGTATGTGCACAGAAAGCAAAACGAAAAAGAATAATAATAAAAAAAGAATTAGAGCACATAGATCTGCATGCCTCCTTCCTGCTATTCTCCAAGGTTTGTAATATGTCTATGCTGTTTTCAGTTAGAATCACCCAGAGATGACAGACCAAGACCCATAATAATAACTCTTTTTCTCTTGCTTCACTACTGGTGATGTAATTTGTCCTAACTGAATGTTTGAAGGACTATTCATACATGATAGCTCATACACAAAGCCAGTGAATGCCATCTTCCAGCCTTTGACCCTGGTACTTAATCCCATATATTGACATGGCGGCTGCTTCTCGTGACTTTTTCCTATTCCACTTGGATAGTAGAGGAAAGGAGGAATGAGGAGAATCATATCAGAAGAGGCATGCTAGCTAAATTGGAAATGGGGCTTATGAGATTGCCCCCCCCCAATGCACCTCAGTCCCACTCACTAAAATTCCTTCATGCTGCCAACTTATCATAAGTGGAGGAGCTATGGCAAAGTGACTCCTATGTCATCTACTCTTAAGTATGAATTCAGCCATTCTCTGGTTCAGATAAGGAATGGCTTCCTTGATCTCCATTTAACCTGCCAGTGCTGAAATAATAAAACTTCAGTCTCAAATGTTGACCATATCATGGATTAAGCATGAGGCAAGTCTTCTGGTTGAATTTCCAGACTAAAGCCCTGCCACTCATTGTGTCCTGGGGTTTCTACACTTATTTTCTGACTTTCCTCGCAATGGAAGCAGGTGTAGACATTTCCCTGCTGTTTGTTTGAGCTCCCACTGTTCTAAAAAATAAAATTAGTATGGCCCTTTTGGTTAAATATCCCATACACCTAGAGGGTATCTGTGCCAATTTTGACGTGTGCCACATGTGTAGTTATTTAGCATATAAATGTAGCACATGTGGGGTTGGATTGGTACATATGATACTGCGGAGGCGGATTTAGGGTAGCATGACCAGTTCGCCCACACTGGACACTGACCTGAATGTGGGCTGCAGGGGGCGCTGCAACAATGATTTAGAATGGAAGTGGGGGGGGGGCGCTGCTGAAATATGAAAGCCCAAGGGCAGATCTACACTTGTTGTTTATTACATTAAAAATGCATTATTAAAATGTGACAGCAGATGAAGCCACTGGCAATGGGAAACTGCTGTTAAGCACTATAGAATGTTAGTTTAAAAAATGTTTAGAAGACAAATGTAGATCCAGCCCAAGTCTGCCACTGACTACAGGAGCCCTATTAGTTAATAGTGAAATTTATGAAAACTTTAGCCGTTGCTTATATCACAAGATTGTACTCTTTTGAAGAGCAAAGAGCAGGTTTTAAACAAATTATTCATTGTTCCCCTCTCCTCACTCATTTTCTGTCTCTGTTTCCTTTCAGATATGTAATAAGTACCTTGGAGCTCATGGTTGCTGAAGACTATATGATTGTTTACTTGAATGGAGCCACACCAAGGAGAAAGATGCCAGGACTGGGATGGATGAAAAGATGTTACCAGATGATTGACAGGCGGTCTGTAGCTCATGGCTTGCTTTCTATCTATTGTGTCTGGCTTGCCATACCTATTATTTGAAAGCCCTCTCCCCATTTCTATGCAGGAGCTAGTTTCACACTTCCCACCAAACTCTAGAGAAAAAGGGCATTTGGTGTGGCATGCCAAAAGTGCATAAATCCTGGGCAATATATATTGCTTTGAAGGCTTAAATGTGTTTCTTTTCAAACACAGGTTAAGGAAGAACTTGAAATCCTTCATCATTGTTCACCCCTCTTGGTTTATCAGAACAATTTTAGCAGTGACACGGCCTTTTATAAGGTAATAGTTCCAAACTCTTACAAGTGCTGAGATGGGGCCTGGTCAGAGGGAAGCCATCAAATGGTTTATTCAAAATACCTCCAAGGGAAACTGTTACTGTGTGAAAGCTGATGGTATGCTGGTAAAAAGTGTGAGCTGTGAGCCAAGGAGTCCTTATCCTAATGTTATCTCAGCAATGAGATTAGTAGTTGATTTAAGGCAGGGTGTCCAGTTTGGCCTGAGAGGTCATTCCCTCCAAAACTAAGGCCAGCTGGAGACATCAGCTGATGGGGTTCTGTTCTGTATTAGGTGCATCCAGCAGTCACTCACAGGAAACTGGTGCATAGCCAAAGCATCACAATTTAATCTCCCACTCATCAGCTGATGAGCATAGGGCTAAATCCTGCAGTGTGTTCCCTGTGGGGAATGTGCTGGCAAAGCAGAACCCTCCCTCCACCCTTGTGGGTCAACTTTTACAGGCGGGTGTTCCTAGGCCTAAAAGGCTCCCCACCCCTCAGGTGAATCATTACCATTTAACCTCATCCTTCCCCTTCTACAAAATGAGGGTAGCAATGTCAACCCACATTGCAATGCTCATGTATGGGCTCCTAATCTCCATGATGCTCCTGTAAAAACACTAAGTATATACTGAAGATACAGTGAAGGAGTGTTCACATGTGAAACTTAAAGGTGATTGATTCAGCTTTTTGTTATTGAACATGGAAAACTATCATGGCACTCGGTATCTTGCATATTTGTGAATGTATCTTATTTATTTAATTAATTAATGGTACTTTTGTGTTTTCAGCTCAAAATTCAGCAGTAAGATAAAATATGTGAGCACTTTGGCAGAGCTCAGTGAACTAATTCCAATGGAATATGTAAATATCCCTGAAAGTATTGTCAAGTAAGTGAAAAACAATAAGAGAATAATAATTAGAAATGTTACCTTTATGAAACTAAATAATTACTATTTTAGGGAGCAATCTTATGCTCCCAGGAAGGTAGGCCGAGGGGCTACTGTATCCAGTCGCCCCTCTGGGGGTGGAGAAGGAGGTGGATCCACAGAGACGTCTTTGTTACAGCAGCAGAAAGATCAACCGCCATCACTCTGGTGGAATTGGCTGGGAAAAGGTAGGTGAGGAAGACTTGGACCAAAGACCCAAGGCCCTCCCTATGGCCCTGACATACTCCCACACACAAACCCAAACAAGTGAGACAAACTACACCAGCCCTGGAGCTGCTGCCATAGTTATTTTCCCTCCCGCTGAAACCAATGGAAGGGGGTTTGTTCAAAACAACAGAGGGGGAAATAAAGCTTCCCCTGTTTGTCTGCCCTTGCTGGTGGAAGACCCAAAGGGTTCAGAGATGGTTCCTCTGCCATGGACTCCCCCCCCCCCCGCCTGCCACACCTCCATGGGTACCTAGTCTGCAACACGCTCCCCATTCTGATCCAAAGGTGCAGTCAGGCTCAGGGGCTCAGTCCAGATTGGCAGCTCCACAACGGCTTTTTCTCTAAAATACATGTGGTCAGTTTATGAGTGTGTTTCCCCGCAAGTGTGAACAGTGTAACATGTAGTTAGCTCTAAAGCATGAAGATATGAACAGGGTAAATGAACTTTGTTGTAGATTAAAATTGTGTGCAAATGGGGGCATCACCTCTTGCATTATTTTATTAGAACTCATTTTGCACAGAAGCTAAGACACTGGGCTGTGAAGATGGAAGTCCCTGATTTAGATCTCACCCCTGCCATATAATTAATTAGGAGGCCTTAGGCAAGCAACCATTTTTCACTCTCTGTCACTCCCACATTCTGTATCTCAGGATTATTACTACTAGTAATAATCATGCTTTGCATTTACATAATAACATTTGTGTATATATATATTGTCTCTTTTGACATATTTTTTTTATAAATGAAGCTAGGAGAGCTCCTAATTAGCTTGAAATATGTGGAGACTTCAGATTTTGAATATAAGTCCTGAGAAATATGGTGGAAAATAAGGAAGTTCTGTTCTGAAAATATTATCTTGCTAATTGTTGGGAAATAATAAAGTCAAAAGGGGATGATAACCAGAGATAGCATGAATGTCACAAATTAGGGTGTTCCATTAATAGATAAATCAGACTGAAAATTTGGAAAATAGCAAATTGCTAATCTGAGGAAATTTAAAATCATAATACTTCCAAGGTTCTTATCTCTTTGGTTTCTTTGTTTCTTTTCCTACTGTATCTATTTCTCTCATTGAAAAGTCCTCTTCTTTATAAATAATAGCTATGTTATACCATGCGGAAGACCTAGATTTGGCATGTTGCAATCAGCCTCCCTTCTCCTTTTCCTATCACCTGACAGGCAACTAAGATGTCAGGTTTTTAAACAGACGATATATATTTAAAATGTACCCAACACTGCAGATACTAAAGAGTTGAAATCCCCTGATTAAGGTTTAGAACATCATAATAAAAGATGTTGGGTAAAGCCCAAGGAAACATGATCTGATGATACATGGACATGTTTACATTTCATCTAAAGATCATCAATGTAAACAATGAAAACTGGGCTCTACTGAGGTGCTATCCCATAGGCATTAAAAGGGAGGTGGAACCAAGGTAGAAAGGCATATGGACCCACTGTTATACAGTAAAATATCTACATCTGGTGCCTTATTTCTGAACAGATAAAGATTCTGGAAGTGTAGCATTTCCTCTGTTTGACAAATCCTTGGACAACCATATCAGGTGTTGAAATAATCATAACTTCTTGTTCTCGCTCCAAAAAGCTGGAATAACATACCCATGTCTGTGTGCATAGTGGCTCTGGATGTGAACATGCAGAGCCTCCAGCTCTGGTCCAAATGAGCATAACTGTGTGGATGCAAGTCCACATTTTGATACCATCTGCACTCACATTGGCAGCAGGTACAAAACCCAGCTTCTGCTTCCCTGTTGGTCCAAGAAGCATTTTTTCTACTGCTGCCTGAAGTTATAATCCAGAAGAGATTTTCAAAGACACAAAATCATTATTGGAACATTAATGGTATCTTGGGATTCTCTCTTTGGTTTGCAAAGCTGTTGTGGGGAAAAGAAGGCATTCCATGCCATTTCCTTCCTACAGCAGGTTATCTCCCATAACTCTACATTTAAACTAGCTGATGTATTAATAATAGATTCCTTGTTCATTTAACTATAGAGGTGAAATACTTGGCATAAAGGTGGCAATTGCATATCATTTGACCTATGTTTTTGTCCTTCACCCACTTTTATCTTGAAAGGTATGAAGAAGACAGGTCCTTTCAGAGAAGAGTAAGGTAACACTCTTGCTCTGCTGCAGCTTGTGTTGATGTTTCTGACTGTGAGGAAGTGCAATGGGCTGACTATTACAGGCACAAAAGAACTCCCATAGCTCTGTATAATGGAACTCTGTTGATGAGTTCCATTGAGTTCAGCCTTGTTTATAACTAAAGAATGCTAAATTGGAAAAATAGGTGACTTTGCCTGCAGCTGCTAACTTAAATCTCGTTAGTTACAGCACTGTTGCCATCTTTGTACAGCAATGCATGCCACAGACACCCATGCTCAGCTACCTTTATGTGCCCACTTCCAGAGTAACTAAATATATGAAACATGAAACTGATAGGTCAATGACACCATAGGGAACTGAAGATCTATAACATTGGGGCTGAATTTTAAAAAAAGCATGTACCTTGCTTGATCTTTGCTCTGCTTTTGGCCTGCTTCTGTCTTATGCTCTGCTCGCTTCTTCTTCTCCTCCCCCCGCTGCCCCCTGCCCTGGAAACATCTGTACCTTTTACTCATGCAGACTGGATGAAGAGCTGAGGGAAGCATCAGCAAAGTAAGACAGCATTCTGGTAATCAGTGGCATTATATCTATTTCAAGGAAACAGTGCTATTTTGTACATGCCTACTCAGCAATAATCCCATTGAGTTCAATGGGATTTATTCCAAGGTTGGTGTGTACCATTGACCTCTATGCACTTATCACTAAGCTCATTCAAAAATCACAGCCACACTTCATATCCTAAGCCAGCTTTCTCCAACCCAATGCCCTCCAGATGCTTGGGACTATAACTTCCATCATCCCTAACCACTGGCCAGGCTGGCTGGGGCTGATAGGAGTTCTCACCCCAAACACCTGGAGAGTACCAGATTGGAGAAAATACTTGATAAAAATAGGTCCCATTGATTTGAGTGAAACATACCTCTTAATCAGATTTGCTGTGCTGATAGCTTGGAAAATGTTCCTTAAATAAACTGTTATTTTTACTTGGATTCCTTGTTGACCTTTGTGAAACACACACACACACACACACACACACACACACACACACACATGTTTATACTTATTTACTTCGCTATGCAGGCCTCTAATATAATATCTGGCAAATTGCTTGAAAATAAATACTTTGTAGGAAACCAGTTGATCCTGTTCACAAACTCTAAATCAGACTGAGCCAGCTGAAGATCATTGGGAATTATCTAAAGAGTACATTCTCACTGACCTCCAGGTCTGTCGTTTGTCATAGGTAGCCATCTTGTGGTTAAGAGAATATAGCATAGTATTTCTTGTCACAAAGCCACAGATCTTTAGATTTGATGCTGGTAACAACCCTGACAACTCTTATGTTAGAGGAAGTGGTTTGGCTATGCTTTGGCTGTCACAACTATTGCATGAGCTTTAGAAGCCTTTGTTTCTTTGAGGTTAACTAATGATGCTGTTACAGAAGCTGTGCGGATCAAAGTCTACCTTTCCAAAAGCATAAGCGGCCAGAAGATTACTTTATTACACAATTTTGAGCTCTACCGCTAAGTTCTAAAGCTTGTAGTCACTTTGAATGGTGCTTAGAACTGGAGCGAAGCCAATCTGCAATCCTGTTTATACAATGTAACCCCAGTAACCCCAGCACCATTCATGATGATTACATATGAAGTTTCCTGCATTACATCAACAAAGCTGGCTCCATGGTGGTTGGATGTATTTACAGTGGCACACAGCCACCTCCTATATTGTTGATGCTGCTTTGCCACATCTGGCCGGGGTGGCTAATATTGGTACATCAGCACCTGAGATTTATAGAAGGAAGCGTAATATTTTAGTGAATAGAAACTTTTCGGATGTAGCACATACCCTTTTTTATGCATGCTTATCCAGAGCTAAGCGAATAGAATTCAGCTTTACTCCCATGTGGGGGACTCCCTGGTCCTGAATGGGGTAACTCTGCCCATAAAGGACCAAGTGCACAGCCTGGGGGCCATTTTGGACTCACAGTTCTGCATGGAGGTGCAGGTTAACTCTGTATCCAGGGCAACTATCTACCAGCTCCATCTGGTATGCTGGCTGAAACCCTACCTGCCTGCGCCCTGTCTCGCTAGAGTGGTACATGCTCTGGTTATCTCCCACTTCAACTACAGCAATGTGCTCTACATGGGGCTACCTTTGAAAGTAACTCAGAAACTACAACTAATCCAGAATGCAGCAGCTAGACTGGTGACTGGGAATGGCTGCCAGGACCATATAACACCGGTCCTGAAATATCTACATTGGCTTCTGGTATGTTTCCAAGCACAATTCAAAGTGCTGGTGCTGACCTTTAAAGCCCTAAATGATGATCAAGGGTCTGGAAACCAAGCCTTATGGGGAATGGTTGAAGGAGCTGGGTATGTTTACCCTGGAAAGGAGAAGACTAAATGGAGCTATGATAGCCATCTTCACATATCTCAAGGGCTGTCATGTGGAAGAGGGAACCAGCCTCTTTTCTCCTGCTCTGGGGGGTAGGACTCAAACCAATGGTTTCAAGTGACAAGAAAGGAGATTCCAACTAAACACCAGGAAGACCTTTCTGACAGTAACAGCTGTTCAACAGTGGGATGGTCTTCCTTGGGAGGTTGTGGATTCCCCTTCACTGGAGGTTTTTAAGCAGGGGCTGGGTGGCCATCTGTCATGGATGCTTCATTTGAGATTCCTGTATTGCAGGGAGTTGGACTAGATGACCCTTGGGATCCCTTTCAACTCTACAGTTCTATGATTCTATGATAAATGGCATTGGCCCTGTATACCTGAAGGAGTGTCTCCACCCCCACCTTTCAGCCTGGACACTGAGATCTGGCTCCGAGGGCCTTCTGGCAGTTCCCTCACTGCCAGAAGTGAATAATAATAATAATAATAATAATTTTATTATTTATTTATATTATTATTTATTATTTGAAGTTACAGGAAACCAGGCAGATGGCCTTCTCAGTAGTGGTGCCCGCCCTTCCATCAGGTGTCAAAGAAATAAACAATTATATGACTAATAGAAGACATCTGAAGGCAGCTCTGTATTGGGACGTTTTAAATGTTTCATTATGTTTTATGGGAAGTTTTTAATTTTTGATGTTTTATCATGTTTTTAATATTCTTTTGGGAGCCACCCAGAGTGGTTGGGGATGCCCAGCCAGATGGGCAGGGTATAAGCAGTGTTATAACAACAACAACAACAACAACAACAACAACAACAACAACAACAACTTTATTAATTAGATACCCATCTGACTGGGTTGCCTTAGCCACTCTAGGCGGCTCCCAACGAAGTATTAAAAGCACAATAAAATATCAACCAGTGCTATTTTTTTAGAAAAAGAGGTGCCAGAACTCACCATGAACACCTCCTTTGTTCTCTTATAATGACAATGGCACCCACCTGAGAGGGGCGCGAACTGAATTCCAGTGAGTTCCAGCTGAAAAAAGACCTGGGTATAACACTGTTATAACCATAAGTAATAGTAGTAGTAGTTGTTGTTACTACTACTGCTACTACTACTACTACTTCCAGGCAACTGTCTATAGGAACAAGTTGTTAATGTATTTAACCTTGCATACCCTTAAGACTTTTTAAAGTGGCTGATTCCAATGGGATGGCCATGTTAGACTGTTTCAACGAAGAAAGTGTCTTCTGGCATCTTAAAGACAATCAGGTTTATTATGGCATAGAGTTTTGTGGGTTCAGCAGGGAGGGCAATTCTTTTTTCCTCTATAATCACTTCATGCATCTGAGGAAGTGAACTTGGCCCACAAAACTGTATGCCTCACCTCAGTATATTTCTTACGTTTAAAATAAATGAATTACTTCCCTAACTGTCTAAAAAGAGGGTTGTGTGTTTTTTTTTACTACTGTTCATTTCCACTTGCCTTCAGAGCAAGCTGTCTTTCAAATGAGCCAGAAATAACTTCAGTCCAGCAGGAGTAAGAATTTACAATTAATTATGGCATTATATTTCCATTTTATTTCATGATCATGCAGTGTAAGAGACGCTGAAGAACTGGGTAAACTCCAGGTGGTCTGTTCCAAATCCATATACTTACATGGTTTGTCTAGCTAGCTTTTTCTAGTGCTGCTAGAAAATAACTCATTATTTTTTAAAAATGCAATGGTACACTTTTAAATAATTCACGTTTTAAAGTGGTGCACTATTCTGTGCTGCCCACATATGGGAAAGATCTCCAAACATCACGTTGAAATGGTAAACAGGTTAGTCCATGAAACCTATCTGATTGACTTATAGAACACAAGTAAAATGATTTGCAGCATTCTTATACTTTTAATGATGTCTTTCTAGAGTCTGCCCAGTCCTCCTTCCAAAGTCTTTTCCATCCAGGTCTCTTCCCATTTGCCTGCATTTGTAGTTTGAATATCAAATGCTTTCTTCAAAAAAGCAGATGCATTTTGCATGTTTTGAGTTTCATTCTCTAGTTCAGGAAATAGCTCTCCAGAATAAACGTTTACTTCTCAAGGTAAATATCAGCAATAAGACTGCACTTGGTTGTAGTTCTTTATTCCACATTGATATAGGATAGGATAGGGTAGGGTAGGGTAGGGTAGGGTAGGGTAGGGTAGGGTAGGGTAGGGTAGACAAGATGTCATAGTGTAAACAAACCAAAGGTCCAGGGCCCTAGTATAAGAAAGTCATCACTAAGCACCATTGAAATCAACAGGACAGATGAATCGTAACTAATTAAGACCCATTAATCTCAATGGGACGTAAGCACAACTTGCTTTAGGGTTGTAAGGTATAGATTCTTCTTGCTTCTCATTTTTGACAGTGCCTATAAATTTGTATTGATTGAATTGGACACTGGTTTTTGTAGGGAGGGTGTGAATGAATTTTTTCTCTGTGCATCTTTGTAAAGTTCAGGCAATGCTGTATTGGTCTGAATATAAGCCTCACTTTTCCCCCAAATTGCGACCGTGAATTCTGACCGTGAAAAGTTAAAGTGTGGCTTATATTCGCAACCTTACTGTATGCAGCCAGGAGCGCGGGGCAAACAGTGCCAGGAGTGCGGCAAAGTGGCACCTGCCCTGTGTGTAGTCCCCCGCCCTCTCCCCCAAGGCCAGGAAGAGGAAAGGCTGACGGCAACGCAACACAGCTCTCCTCCCCCAGGTATGCAGCCAGGAGCAGTGAGGAATGGAGCTGCTTATATTCAGGGTCTTTTTTCTTTTTTTCTCCCCCCCCTCCTCCAATTTTAAAGGTGCAGCTTGTATTCAGGTGCAGCTTATATTCAGGCCAATACAGTATTTAAAAAGAATGGGCATGCCATTCTTGTTGATCACTGATTATCCTGGATGACATTACATCTAGGAGTAGTTCATAAATAAAGACTACAACTCTTTCAGACTACCAGAAGAGTAAGGCACTAACTCTCCCCTATATATTGCTTTCTTTGTTTCTACTGCCTTGTGCCATAACCTCTCCCCACTATAAATTGGGGAGCTCAGTACCTTGTCTGGGTACCTGCATACCTTCAACATAACATTCTATCATTGCTTCTTTTTTCTCTAGTGGACACTATTTCTTTTTTAAAGTCCTCCTTTACATTAGCAACATAGGGAGAAGTGAAAAGGGATAGCCAGAAACAACCAAACCACACACACAAACCACATGTGTAAAAATAAAAAGTTGAACACCATACCCTCCAACATGTTGACTCCCAAAACTGGGACACACATCTTCCCATCCATGCCCCACATGAGTCATGTGACTCATGCAAAATGGATGGTCAAACCATCACACAAGTGCTATAAAACAGGCAGTTACTCACTTTTATTTTCAGAAAGGTAACCTATTTAGACTGGCTGCTATCAGATTTTTCAAGGTAAAGGGTCATCCCAGCTACTTTTGGGGATCCCAATATGGATACAAGCATATAATGATGATTTAGATATGATACACTCAAGTTTCTTGAGACGTATCTTGGGGCTCTCAAGTTCAATCAAGTATGAGACGATGTGTGCAGCACTAGGTATACACACGATGGAATGTTGGGTGTGGGCCAGCACTATAAAATATGCATTGGCATTTCTGTTGCCAACCTTCGAGTCTGCTCTCTGACTTACTTAAGGACTTTTATAAATTCAGAGGGTTCCAACTCTTACATTGCAAAATCAGATCTATTGGTATTAACTTGGAACCCTTGTATAATTCAAGTGAGCAATATATCATAATATTCAATCAAGATTAATGGACATTGAAAAACAAGACATCGAGTCAGCTGTAAATAAAATTTGCTCCCCCAAGATTTATGGTTTAAATCCAACAGATAAAGGGTCACCTATATTTCAAAATTAATAATTCCAGTCCAACGCATGGCCCAACGGAACATTTCCCCGTCACCTTTTGTCAAGGGCAGATATTTATACATTCCCAGAAACGATAGACATTCTGGATGTTTTTTGAATGTGCCAGACACAGTAGAACAAATTCTTTTCTACTGTCCATTGTACAACCAGCTATGCAAACGTGTGCTATCCCCTTTTCTGGGTAGTCTAATATCATGGCACAATGAAAATATCAAATTCTATTTGTCTGACATGACCTGGAAGTAACTGCAAGGGTAGCTGAGTTTTTATGAATAGTATCCCTTATAGCGGTGAATGACACTATTTAGTGGGAAGAAACTCCAATGAAAACCCTTGTTATCACAAAATTTTATTTGTATATATTTTAAAATTTTATATATGCATGTTTTATTTACAATGCCTAATAAAGGTTTGGTGAAGTAGTATCTATGATCTCATCAAGTATATTTACATTGGTGTTGACATTTTAATAAAACTATCCATCACAATATTACCTGAGTAATGTTTAGGAGTGCTAAAGTGTTGTGCATGTTTTATTCCTGTTCAATTGCATGTTTGTTCTTTTTGAACAGTTGACTCAAAAGAGGTTCATGGCATGATAAGGGCATCCCTGAAGAAGGTGGGGAAAGGTGGGGCCCAGAAAATGGTTGGGGTGTCTGGCTTGGGCCACGGGACAAAGACTACTTGGGACTCCTATGAACGCATCCTGCCCTGTGCTCTTTAGAGGAAGATACATATGCACCAATAAATATATACCATACTAAATGTTTTCTTCTTCTTTTGTTTCCCTAAAGGATTGACATGACAGTGAAAGGAAATCCCTAACTTCCTTGGCAAAGTGCAGAAGAGAATTTTCATTTGTTTGGTGTGCCTGGGCCTCGAGGATGGGGACAATTTGGGTTTCTCATTTGAGCGCAATCCTCCAGGATGACCCCTGTGCACCAGCCTCATTTTGTTTAATGAGGCCTGTTGATGCAAGAATAGTTCCTGGTAGATTGCAACCTTTGTTCTCTGATCACTCAGTGTCATTCAGAGTTTTCTGAAGTAAAATAAATATATATATGGAGGGCTGCTGCTGCTGCCAAATAGGCAGCAACGTGCAGATTCCTTCAGAAGTGTTGCCTACAATATGCATTTTCCCCCAGTTCTGAATTTTGCCATCAGTGTGCCTCATCCGTGATTTTGGACGTTTGATTTATTGTTCCATTTTGGCTTCAGCGTATTAACATATCTGTGCCAAGTTACATTAGAAATGTTAATTTCCCTATAACCATGCCCCAGTCCAGTGGCTCCGGTGCATTGGGCTCAATGGGCTCAATTAGGCATGCAGAATTCTGTGCAAGGAGAGGCTCAGATTACTAACTTCCTTGCTTTATGAAAGAACAAACACACATTGCTTCTTAGAAGAATTTGGGGAGCTCGAGCTCACATGGAGCGTTACAAGTGCTTCAGAGACTTCACTGATCTTGGTTTGCCACCATTAGCTATAATTCCGCTCCTTTATTCCCCCAAAAATTCTTAGTATTTTCCTTTCTTTCACTATATCTCAATAGCAGGTACTATGCAGGACTATTCTTGATCACAACAGTGCCATGAATAACAAGGATGGAATTTCCCCCCCTTAATTTTATGTGTTGTTAAGGAAACAGGAAGTCCCCAGAGGAGGTAATGCTTGCAGAAGCAAATGCTACTCCTTGTATGAATGAGAATATGTATGGACCTCGGTGAAATCCCAGACTGAAAGGCAACATATGCTGAGGTCGTCAGATAGTATGCTAAGATAACAGCCCCAAAGAGAAAATAAAGGTTCTCTTTTAATTTGATTGCGGTACCAGTTGTCATCACTAACAAAGTACCAAATTCAAAACTTCATGCTAACTAAAGTACTGCACAGTAACAATCACCCCTCTGTTGAGAAGAAAAACCCTAGCAATTCTAAAACACACTCATTTATTTTCAAATGGTGGTGACAAATTAATTAATTTGCCAGACTGAAAATAGAATGCTGAGTTGTGCGGGTCTTATTTAATCAAAAAGTGGATGCTATTAGACATAACATGTTCATAGTAGCTTTTTGTAATAAATTTAGTCACTAGTTATTATCATCTTACTCCAGAATATAGCTTCAAGTAGATTAAATCAATATCCTGTATTACTAATCATCATTTGTCATTAGTCATCCGTAGTCGTTATGACAGGCAGGGCTGGTAGTGGTTGCCATTATCTCCATTTACATATAATTCACATTCACCTTGCACAATACATTGTTTTATAGGGAAGGGACCAGTCTGCTGTCCAACATGCAAGGGGATGGGTGGCAGAAAGAGGGAAGCTGGGACCTTCTGCGGTCCATCATCAAAACCATCACTGTTGGCAAGGGAGGTTTCCCCACCATTTAAAATAATTCCAAACCATTTTCCTCATATGAAGAGTCGCAGCAAGTGAAGAAGTTAACCAAGGGACACTAAATCTTCCTGTCTTTGGTGAGTCATGTTTTTGGAGTGTGTGTAAAGCTTTGTATCCCTTTAGTTGTATCTGCAGACCATTTATTTTGTCCCATAGAATTCGGTGGGTGCCACTGAAAATTGAATCAGCCCATATCTTCATGACTGCAACCCCTTTATCTTTCAACTTCTGCCACTAGTGTGTGTGATGGAAATTGAACATTGGGAATCCACTTACATATATACTGGTTTCGGAGCCAAAGGTTTGCATTCTCCAGCAGAAGGAGCCTTCTGCCAATCCAATAGAAAGTGTCTTCTTCTAATGGAGGTTAATAATAATAATAATTCTAATAATGGTCTCCATCCATCAGAGGAAGAAAACCTTCCGATCCAACACAATAAGTTGGATTGTTTAAAAGGATTGAAATAGGTTCTGTCAACAGAAAGAAATGAAGGAAATAAGTGTATCTGAGGTTCCTTGCAGTGTATCTGAGGTTCCTTGTTTGACATCAGTTTTTACGCTGCCTGTGTTTCTTCCTTAATCTAAGCTTGAAGATGTTCCAAGAACAACACATGCCCTGTGTGGTGCCAGTCCCATAAAGTGCTGAGCACTGATTCTTATATAAGAGTGGAGCCCAGCTTAGCACTTGACATTTTATGTCATCCTGTAGAATGATAATTTGAAAATTGGATTGTTCTTTAGAAGAAATTCTACTTCAGATGCCATGGTTTAACAGACAGAGGTTTGAGTTACCTTCCAGATGCTGAGAGTGTTCCCAGTCTGAAATTTCAATGCCTCCCATGCCATGAACTCGTATTCTTCACAGACATTAGGACTATGCAATGCAGTACAAGAATGATGGTGAATATTGGTCTTTTGCCCTTGTACTATGTTTGTAGTAGGAAGCAAGCATTTTGAAAGGTATGTTAATGTGCAATTTTGCCATGGGGTTCCCTTATAAGATCCTTTTACTATGAAGATATTAATAGGAAAATGAACCTTGTGGTGACTCTTCTACCTCAGAAACAGTCATATGAATTATCTCCCGATTGTGATGAAAGAAGAACATTTTCCCTGTTTTCTGCTTAGCCTTGGATTTGAAAACTCATAGAATTAATCAAAGTGATATAGGTTCTTAGATCTAGAAGTAAATTCAGAACTGATGATGGTCATATGAGACAATGGTAACAGTGCAGGGTTCCCTCCATCAACACGTTTAATAGATGCAGTACTTTTCTCAATCACTTGCTGTGCTAATGAGCACATGGAGATTATCTGTCTGCAGAGGGACTCCCATTACATTTAGTGGAGGGAGCTGTGCTGCACATACATTTTGTTGTGTGTTTGCAGTTGCTTCTCTCTATTGAAGTAAATGGTCACAAGAACTCAGTATGTGCACTGGTATATGGAGCTCTGGACTGGGGTAGATATCTACAGGGTGCTTGTTCTTATGCGTTTTGTCAACTGCACTGTGCTATCTGCTACAATACTATCTGCCCTGTTGAGCTAATGGAGCTGACAGCTCTGCTGCTTTGTACTAAGCTCTTGCAATCTGAAAATATTAACACTGTACCTTGTTTTGGGGAGATGCTGTGTGATAATTTAAATAGTGCAAGTCTATGATGTTTAAATGTGAAAATGTGTTTTCGAAAACATTTTAGTCACAATATAACACAAAGTTGTGCTCTTATTCCCCCTGATTTCACTTACATTAATTGTGCCTAACTCGTGTTGGACTGTGGCCCTTGGGATTAGCCCTTTCAAGTTGGGTTGCCAAATAATAAGCCCGGCATGTTCTTATGCCTTTAAACAACTGCTTAATCTGCAGAAATCAACAAGAGATGAAGCTTTACATAGAATCATATAATAGAATCATAGAGTTGGAAGAGACCACAAGGGCCATCGAGTCCAACCCCCTGCCAAGCAGGAAACACCATCAGAGTACTCCTGACATATGGTCGTCAAGCCTCTGCATAGTGATAAACATGCATAGTGATAAACATCATCAGCAATTTTACTTCCCAATGTTTTTGGCACTAACATTCCAGTGTTCAAAATGGCAATTATTTTTAGATGTTCCATCTTTCTTACGTATTGATCCAATGCATGTTTACTCAGAGGTAAAACCCACTGATCCTGTGAGGCTTATACTCCCTAGTAAGGATTGCAGCCTTACAATCCAGTCCTGGGCAGAGTTACTCCACATATGACCAGGCTACTTATGCCATAGCTATGAATTACTGACATTATTTGCCCCTTGTCAAATAATGGAAAATATGGTGACATTATTGCAATTTGCTTGTAAGGCAATGATGGTTAAGAAGGTGTATAAGACAAATGTCTTGTTAAAAACAAATAGTCTGTCTTCTTCAACTTAAAGAACAAAGTGCTATTTGCTCATTAATATATATTTTTAGAATTTTATTCTTTCCAAAAAAAGTGTAAGTATGTCAGTTGCCTATTATACTAATTACTACCTAGCAATGTTCAGCAAAAACTGTTATTTCTTTTAAAAATAAATACAAATACTTACACTCAAGTAAACTTTTTAATACATAGAATTTCCCTTCATCATGTATCTAAGTGCTCATAATTAAGCATTACTTAGGGCCTTTCTAGGTTTTCTTTGTGTGGTTACTGTGTCAGATTCAGATGTCAAAAAGATATGTTGTGGGTTAATTGCATTGTTATGATTATTTTATTACTGAGCAAATTATATACCCCCTCTTCAGTTAATGGACCAGCAGAAACTACATATTTGTGCAGTTTGGACTGGGAGCACATTTATGGAACCTATTGGCTCGTGCCCTTGAGGTCACTGGTGATGAACATGACTCCCCCATTCTCTCCATACAATTTTGTGATATTTTAAATATATGGAGCATGGTACAAAAAATATCAGAATACCCTGCTGGATCATTATCAAAGGCCCGCCTATTTTAGCATCCTATTTTTACAGCGACTAACTGGATGCCTCTTCCGGGAAGCCTTCTGCAAGCAGGACCTGAGTGTAACTACACTTTCCTGTTCTGCAGCAACCAGTTTTCAGAGGTAGCACAAACTGTTGCAGCTTGTAGCCATTACAGATAGAACTATCCTCATGAGTTTGTCTAAACCCCTTTTAGTACCATCCAAAGTGGTAGCCATTACTATGTCTTGTCGCAGCAAATCCCATACATTTAACTATGTGCCATATGAACAAGTACATCCTTTTGTCTGCCTTGGATCTTTGTTGGGTGACCCTGGGTCTTGCAAGAGAGGAAGAAAAATGTCCACTTTATCCACACCAGGCATCATTTTATACACATTTATCATGTCCTCCCCCCCCCTTGCCTTTTTTAAAGAAATAAAGAGCTCCAAATGGCCCAATCATTCCTCATAATGGGTATTGTTCCACCTCTCTGGTTATTTTTTGTTTTCCAGCTCTGCAATGTCCTTTTTGATGTGTACTAACCAGAACTGAACACAGTAGTCCAAGTGCGGTTGTACCAAATAGCCAAAACTAAGGAGTTCAAATACCCTTTGATCTTAGTAAGAGTGATTTAGGCATATAATTTAACTCGATTAAGATAGTTGGACTTTCAAATACTTCACTTTAGCTGGATCATATCTTCATGCTACATGTTTTAAAATTCTTTACTAAAAAAAAAACTTTTGTAGAGGCTATTCACCTTTTCACCTGAAGGATCTACTACCTTCCCTGCATAATGTCAGGAATGGGGTATTTCGCCACTAACCCTAGTGGGGCTGGGGGTAGTGGTACGGCTACTATTACGAATGCTAATAAGAACAATATGGATTTCTCCTGTTATCTGGAAAGGCCCTAATGCACTATTCATTTTGTTCAACTCTGCTAACAAAATTGTTTAGATTAAGCAATATAATATGTAATATCAGTATATGTATAATATGTATGTATGAATCAGAAATAAAGAGCTTACAATCCAGTAGCAAAAAAAATGTTTTACCCTAACTTCTTAAAGGGAAATCCTCTGTATGCTTCAGTGCCTGGATCCAATTGGGGGCTGGATGAGGACCAATAAAGTGAATCCCAGGAAGATGGGGGGCCTGTGGGTGGAGGGCTCCCAGATCTGGGAATTGGGCATTTTGCCTCTTCCGCTTGGGCTTGCGCTCCTGAAGAAGCAAGAACATAGTTTGAGAGTCCTCCTGGATCCATCATTGTCACTGGAAGTGCATGTGGTCACACTGCCAAAGAATGTTTTTCACCAGCTGTGGCTTTTCCTGGACACGTACATCCTTGCTGTGCTGGCCCCATGTGAATGAAAGTTATATAGAGATTGCCCATATGGGATAATTAATAAAAGAATTGTGCTTGATACCTACATCCAGATATGTGGGGCAAGCAAATTCCAGGAAGAGAGAGAGCAGAGTGTTAAAGCCACAAAAGCAAGCAGCAGCGTGGCATAGGGATTTAGACTGTTAAACATTTTAAATATCCTGTTTAAGTTGCTTACAGTGTTTCCCATTTCCACCCCTCTCACAATGAACAGACCACACCAATAAATTGCTTTATTTACAAGCCCCAAAGATCAGATTTGTGAATTATTGTATGCAATGGCAAGAAGAACACAAATATAACATTATTGGTTTACAAAACACAGAAAAATACTTCTGAGCACGCAGTCTGGGTTTGAAGTGCAGAAGCCCGGTTGGCTGGTTGGCTTTACATAGTAGAGAGTGAACAAAGGAAGTTTCACTTCCTTCTTCACCAGAGATGAGGAGGTGTGACCTAATTGAGTCTAGGAATACACTTCTGTGGTCTTAACCCTTTCGTAAATTAACTAGCCTCCGTATTTTTTGCTCCATAAGACACACGTTTTTCCTCCTAAAAAGTAAGGGGAAATGTCTGTGTGTCTTGTGGAGTAAATGCACGGGACGGCAGAGGGATCCCTTGGCTGTCGCAGTCGCAAGTTGAGGGATGCCTCCGAAGTCGGAGCCATGGCCCCCATCTGTCGCTCGCTGTGAAGCAAGCAGAGCAAGAGCCACTGGCATGCTCTGCGCAGCTCTCGCTATTCTTGCCTTAAAGCAAGAGCCACGGAGAGCATGTCAGCAGCTCTTGCTCTGCTAGCTTTGCAGTGAAGCAGGAGGAGAGACGGAAGGGAGTCCCTTCCGCCCCTCCTCCTGCCTCGCTGTAAAGCAAGCAAAGCACCTGTCCCCGTGTCTCCTCTTCTTCTTGTTCCGCATCGCCTCACTTTGCAGCGAGGCAGGAGGAGGGATGGGCAAGCAAAGTGAGAGCTGCGCAAAGCGGGACAGAAGCCATATAAGCGGCTCTCACTTTGCTTGCTTTAAAGCAAGAAAAGCAAGAGTCGCTTACACGCTCTGCGCAGAATATTTTTTTTTCTTGTTTTCCTCCTCCATAAACTAGGTGTGTCTTATGGTCAGGTGCGTCTTATGGAGAGATTTTATGGAGGGGAAAATACAGTATATTTGACTGCAGTTTCCCACAAACTCAAACATTGGTAGCCTCAAGACTCGGTTGCTGTGTGGTGCACTGTAAGTAGATCTGTCCTTAATATTGGTTTGGAATATTATCCTGCAAGGCTCTAAACAACTTGGGACCAGATTATTTGAGAGAACACCTCCCATGCAGACCTGCCTGGTCATTAAGACCAGGAGCCGTCTTGGTTCTGCCTGCAGACAATAGCATCACACTGGCCTTAATAAGACTTCTTTCTAAGTAAGTGAACATATGATTGGAGCCCAATCCAGTGTAGGATTACGTGTGCCTAAACTCACTGAAACTGCAGAGAATTTGGTTGCACGTTGCTTTGAAACAGATGTTTCCATTTCAGCAGTCACTAAGCTGCAAGAAGACTGATATAAAGTAAAATAAGTGGGCCCAATTCACACTAAACACAAGTCTCTTCTGCTGAACTTTGCCAACCTAACCATGCAGGATCTGCAACCTACAGGAGTGCCAGGAATGCGTTGGGGAGGAAAGGTCAATAGCAAGGTACTGGCAGGAGATCTGTGTGGGAAGAGGAAGCACAGCTGTGTGCCTGCCAGTTCTTTGCACAAGGATAATTACAGGATAATTCATGGAAACAACAGTAAAGTATTTGCTATGTCTAGTAACTAATATTTATGCCTGCCCCTCTTACTGCCTGCTGCTTCACTTTCTCTTCCCTTATCTTTAGTGCATCTGTGAGCATGGGGGGCATGTTACAGAGGTGGCCTCTTAAATTATCATTCATAATCTTGGTCTTTCATTTCCCTTCTGAGTAATTTCCTTGAAATCCAGGTGGAGTGGAGGAAGTGCAGCTTCAAAAGAGATTAGAGCTCCTTTAGTTGTGTAGAAAAAGGAATTTTAGCAGGTGAAGTTTCATATGCAGCAGGACAAACTGCCTGGCAAAATCTCCCCCCCCCCCAACTTTTTAGACTAGGTTTGACAACACAAGAGTCTTTTCCTTTGCTGTGTGCATTAACTTTATTGAGATGTAATTTCTAATGTGCAATTTGAAGATGCCCAAGATTCTTGATTAGAATAGCTATCTTGGCTGCTGCCAGAAGCAGTAATACTTCAAGAATCTTGGGTTACTCTGAGAGTAAACACAAAACTTGCTCTATATTGGATTGTTCCCACAAGAAAACTTCCATAATTTTTAAAAATCCTTAATTTCTGGTTATTCTGTTTATTCTAGTTATTCAGAGAAATAATTTCTGCCAGGTCAGATTTTGTTAATCTTGCTCAGCATTGCCAGAACTGATGTGCAGCCATTTTTTAAGGTGTTTGCCAGGGACACTTCACTTGGCTCCTTCTGCATGCAAAACATCTGCTCTACCAGCTGATCTCTGGTCCCTTCCCTGGCATCAGGGTCCTAGGACAGGAGCATCTCCTCCCCCATCGTTCTGCCCGGACACTGAGGTCCAGCTCCGAGGGCCTTCTGGCGGTTCCCTCACTGCGAGAGGCCAAGTTACAGGGAACCAGGCAGAGGGCCTTCTCGGTAGTGGCGCCCGCCCTGTGGAACGCCTTCCCATCAGATGTCAAAGCGATAAACCTGACATTCAGAAGACATCTGAAGGCAGCCCTGTTCAGGGAAGTTTTTAATATGTGACATTTTAGTGTATCTTTCATCTTTGTTGGAAGCCGCCCAGAGTGGCTGGGGAAACCCAGCCAGATGGGCAGGGTACAAATAATAAATTAGTAGTTAGTAGTAGTAGTAGTACTCAAGTTTAGCTGTGAAGTCCACTATTATGAAGTCCACAAATTTAGAAGTATTATGCATGCCTCGTGTGTTGTTCATGCTTGTGACTACTACCCAAGACATAGGTTTGTGATCCTAAACATGCCCATGCAGAACAAAATCTTACTGAATTCAATGGGACTTGCTCTCTTATCAGCTGCTGCTTGAGAATGTCAAGTTTCATTTAAAGCAGGCGTGGGAAAGAGAGTTGATTTCCGCCCTTCAGTTCTGCACATACAGAGCTGCTAGAAAACACCAGTTTCCTGGGGAAACTTCCTTACTTTTGTGTTAAGAGATTTTTAAGGGCTTGTTTCCTGGTATTACCGTAACTACAAACCACTAGCTTGAAAGAGAGCTGCCTGCTGGTTGATGACAGTGTGGCTTGACTCTCAAGTATATCATATTGCTTTATGCTTCCCGCCCCCTCAATAAATGCATTAAAATACACTGCACGCTTTATACATGCCTCTAATATCTGGTGGCGCTGTGGGTAAAACCGCAGTGCCTAGGACTTGCCGATCGCATGGCCGGTGGTTCGAATCCCCGCGGCGGGGTGAGCTCCCGTCGTTCGGTCCCAGCTCCTGCCCACCTAGCAGTTCGAAAGCACCCCTAAGTGCAAGTAGATAAATAGGTACCGCTTTATAGCGGGAAGGTAAACGGCGTTTCCGTGTGCGGCGCTGGTGCTGGCTCACCAGTGCAGCTTCGTCACGCTGGCCATGTGACCCGGAAGTGTTTTCGGATGGCGCCGGCTCCCGGCCTCTTGAGTGAGATGAGCACACAACCCTAGAGTTGGTCACGACTGGCCCGTACGGGCAGGGGTACCTTTACCTTTAATATCTGGTAGATGAAATAGAAACATGTAGGATTCTCCCCCTTTAAAAGTAAAACAAAAACAACAACAACAACATTAACAATAAAAAACCTCTCTCATATGTTTGATGATGTGGATTCTTCTTTTTGGGTGATCACTTGTAGCCAGGTAAGATTGTCTTCCGTAAACATGGCTTACAAAAGTGAGTCCATAAGTGACTCTGGAGGCCAATTCTGGATCCACATGTGCTTCCACAGTGGGGACTTAGGTTTCCGGGCGGCAGTTGAGGGTTTGCCAAGCGTGCCTTCCTCTTAGCGTGTTTCTCCCTTTCGTCCTGAGTTTGAGTGTCTTCAAAGCCCAGGACACCTTTGGTAAAGGCTGTTCTCCAACTGGAGCACTCGCAGGTCAGTGTTTCCCAGTTGTCGGTGTTTATACTACATTTTTAAAGATTTGCCTTGAGAGAGTCTTCGAACCTCTTTTGTTGACCACCAACATTACACTTACCATTTTTAAGTTCAGAATAGAGTAGTTGCTTTGGAAGACGATAATCAGGCATCTTCACATCATGACCAGTCCAACAAAGTTGATGTTGAAGAACCATTGCTTCAACACTGGTGATCTTTGCTTCTTCCAGTACACTGGCATTAGTTCGCTGGTCTTCCCAGGTGATGTGTAAAATTTTTCGGAGGCACAGTTGATGGAATCTTTCGAGGAGCTGGAGATGGCGTTTTTAAGTGGTCCATGTTTCACAAGCATACAGTAAGGTTGGTAGTGCAATAGCTTTGTAAACAAGCATTTTGGTTTCCCTGTGTATGTCCCAGTCCTCAAACACTCTGAGCTTCAATCAGGAGAAAGCCGCACTTGCAGAGCTCAGGCAATGCTGGATTTCGGCATCAATGTCTGCGCTTGTGGAAGGATAACTGCCCAGGTAGGACTATGACCTTCAATGTTTAAGCCACTATAAATCTGCTAACTTTTGAACTCTTCATTTTCACTTTAACAGGCTAACTTTGCTACCTTCAGGAGCTTGGCTGGATGGCATTAGCTACTCTTGAGTTTCATTACAATAGGGTGATTAACAGCACCATCTTATACATGTTTATTCAGTAGTAAGTCTCACTAAATTAAATGGGACTTGCTGTCTAGCAAGTGAATGTTGGATTGCAGCCTAATGAATCCTATAGTGTTAGCTGTATTAAGCAGATTTCAGCATGCAATGCCATGCTCAGGTTAGAACTTACGGTAATCCAAACTACTTACAAGTAGCTTTCCATGAAAGAAACAGCTAACTTCAGTAGATGGTGCTGTAGCTACTGACTGGAAAGCTGATTGCTGGCTAATAGGAGAGGATAGTTGGTTAAAGTTTCATCTGTGAGTGCTAATGATGAGATATGATATCCTGATAGCTGGGGATCTTTTTCCAGTGGTTGGAAACAGGAGCCCTTCAGATGTTTTGATCTACAATTCCTCTTAGCTTCAGCCAGCTTGGCCAATGGACCATTGACATGAAGGGAATTATAATTATTTTTATTTTTATTATTATTTTTATATAAATATTTATTAAAATTTTTGAATACAAATGCACAAATAATAAACAACCTTACTTATATCATAACGTGGTTTCATCGCTTCTTTGGACTCCCTCATGTCTCCCGCTCCCATTTACATCGTAAAAAGGTTTTTCCAAGCAAATTATCAACTTGTTTATGATCTTATATCCACTCATTTAAATATAATCTAGCAATTCTCCAAAAAATTTATGTTTTCTTTAATCTCACTTATCATCAAATTCAAATCTAATTTAGTGGTGGCCAATTTTTTATAATCTAGCATCCTTCTTAACATTCAACCAAATTGCAATGTTTTTGTAAATACGTCTTAAATTTCTTCCAGTCTTCCTCAGTCCTCTCTTCTCCCAGGTCTCGGATTCTGCCAGTCATCTCGGCCAGTTGCATATAGTCCATCAGCTGCATCTGCCACTCTTCCAGTGTGGGTAGATCTTGAGTTGTCCAGTTTTTAGCGATGAGTATCCTTGCTGCCGTTGTTGCATACATAAAAAATGTTCGGTCCTTCTTTAGCACCTTCTGGCCGACAATACCCAGAAGGAAGGCCTCTGGTTTCTTAGTGAAGGTATACTTAAATACCTTTTTCAGCTCATTATATATCATTTCCCAGAAGGCCTTCACCTTAGGGCATGTCCACCAGAGGTGAAAGAATGTTCCTTCATTTTCTTTACATTTCCAACATTTATTATCAGACGAATGGTATATTTTGGCAAGTTTAACTGGGGTCATGTACCATCTATATATCATTTTCATTACATTTTCCTTCAGAGCATTACATGCGGTGAAGTTCAGCCCAGTGGTCCACAACCTTTCCCAGTCCTCAAACATAATGTTATGCCCAATGTCCTGTGCCCACTTTATCATAGCCGATTTAACCATTTCGTCTTGTGTATTCCATTTTAACAGCAAGTTATACATTCTAGATAGTACCTTAGTCTTTGGTTCTAACAATTCTGTTTCTAACTTCGATTTCTCCACCTGGAACCCTAACTTTTTGTCATTTTTAAAGACTTCTTTAATCTGAGCGTAATGTAACCAGTCTCGCACTTTATCCTTCATTTTCTCCAAACTCTGCAATTTCCAATTGTCTCCATCTTTTTCTAATATTTCCCAATATTTTGGCCATTTGGCCTCCATATTGGGTCTTTTTCGGGCCTTAGCTTCCAGAGGCGAAAGCTATTATTGTTTTCCAATAAGTCTTTGTATTTTGTCCAGACATTAAATACTGCTTTCCTAACAATATGGTTCTTAAAGGCCTTATTGATCTTAACCTTGTCGTACCATAAGTATGCATGCCAACCAAAAGCATTGTTAAAACCTTCCAAATCCAGTACGTCAGTGTCTTCGAGAAGTAGCCAGTCTTTTAGCCAGCAGAAAGCTGCGGCTTCATAGTACAACTTTAAGTCTGGCAGGGCAAAGCCCCCTCTTTCTTTCGCGTCAGTTAATATCTTAAACTTAATTCTGGGCTTTTTGCCCTGCCAGACAAATTTAGAAATATCTTTCTGCCACTTCCGGAAGCACTCCGTCTTGTCCACAATCTGTAATGTTTGAAACAAAAATAACATTTTTGGCAATACATTCATCTTAATAGCAGCAATTCGGCCTAACAAAGAAAGCTTCAATTTTGTCCAACTGTCCAAGTCTCTCTTAATTTCAGTCCAACATTTTTCATAATTATCCTTAAATAGACTCAGATTTTTTGCTGTTATATTCACCCCTAGGTATTTTACTTTTTTAATCACAGTTAGTTCTGTTTCCCTCTGAAACCGTTCTGACTCTGTATCTGTCAAATTTTCCCCCAGCACCTTGGTTTTCTCTTTGTTTAATTTAAATCCCGCTACCCGACCAAAGTCTTGTATCAGTTGCAATACTCTTTTCGTACTAGATTCCGGCTCCTGCAAAGTCAAAACTAGGTCATCTGCAAAGGCTTTAAGTTTATATTGTTTCGCTCCGACCTGAATCCCTTCCACCAACCGGTCCCCTCTGATCATATTCAAGAGCACCTCCAGAACTGAAATAAATAGCAGAGGGGAAATCGGGCAGCCTTGTCGTGTTCCTTTTTCAATTTTAAACTCTTCCGTAACCACATTGTTAACTATCAGTTTAGCCTTTTGTTCTGAATATATTGCATCAATCCCATTCTCAAAGCCCCGTCCCACTCCCATTTCTTTTAGATTTCCCTTCATAAATTTCCAAGAGATATTATCAAAGGCCTTCTCCGCATCTATAAAAATTAACACTGCTTTTGTATTTATGTCTGGTTGCAAAAGTTCCAAAATGTCAATAATGTTCCTTGTATTAGCAAACATGTGTCTACCTGGGAGAAAGCCTGCTTGGTCTTTATGGATTACCTCGTTTAAAACTCTTTTAAATCTGCTTGCCAAGACGTCTGCAAATATTTTGTAATCCACATTTAAAAGGGAAATGGGACGATAGTTCTTGAGTTGTGTCTTTTCAGTTTCCAATTTTGGTATCAATGTGATGAAAGCTTCCTTCCACGATTCCGGCGCCCTCTTCCCCTCCATAATTTCGTTGCAGACCTCCATCATTGGTTGGATCAAGTACAGTGGTGCCTCGCAAGACGAAATTAATTCGTTCCGCAAGTCTTTTCGTCTTGCGAATTTTTCGTCTTGCGAAGCACGGTTTCCCATAGGAATGCATTAAAAATCAATTAATGCGTTCCTATGGAAACCGCCTTCAGACCAGGTCCGGGGACAGTCTGTCCCCCGACCTCTTCTGAAGGCCGGTGGGGGGCGAAAGTCTTTGCTCCCCCCCCCCTGCCTGCCTTCCCGGGAGAGCGGAGAAACGCAGCGCTGCGTTTCTCCGCTCTCCCGGGAAGGCAGGCAGGGGGGACAAAGACTTTTGCCCCCGCCCGCCTTCAGAAGAGGTCCTGGACCTCTTCTGAAGGCCGGTGGGGGGCGAAAGTCTTTGTCCCCCCTGCCTGCCTTCCCGGGGGCTTTTAAATCGCCCCGGGACAGCGGAAAATTCCTCCGCTGCCCCGGGGCGATTTTAAAATGCTGGTGGGCGGCAGCGAAGGCTTCGCGGGCAGCAGCGCTGCCGCCCGCCAGCATTTTAAGATCACCCCAGACAGCGGAGACTTCTCCGCTCCCGGGGTGATTTTAAAATGCTGTCCGGCGGCAGCGAAGCCTTCGCTGCCGCCCACCAGCATTTTAAAAACCCTGGGACAGCGGAAAATTCCTCCGCTGTCTGGGGTGATCTTAAAATGCTGGCGGGCGGCAGCGCTGCTGCCCGCGAAGCCTTCGCTGCCGCCCGCCAGCATTTTAAAATCGCCCCGGGGCAGCGGAGGAATTTTCCGCTGTCCCGGGGCGATTTAAAAGCCCCCGGAAGGCAGGCAGGGGGGACAAAGACTTTCGCCCCCCACCGGCCTTCAGAAGAGGTCCTGGACCTCTTCTGAAGGCCGGTGGGGGGCGAAAGTCTTTGTCCCCCCTGCCTGCCTTCCCGGGAGAGCGGAGAAACGCAGCGCTGCGTTTCTCCGCTCTCCCGGGAAGGCAGGCGGCGGGGGGGGGGAGCAAAGACTTTTGCCCCCCGCCCGCCTTCAGAAGAGGTCCAGGACCTCTTCTGAAGGCCGGTGGGGGGCGAAAGTCTTTGCTCCCCCCCCCCGCTGCCTGCCTTCAAAAGCCGTCCGGGAAAGCGGAGAAAGCGTTTCTCCGCTCTCCCGGAAAGCAGGCAGGGGGGAGCAAAGACTTTTGCCCCCCGCCCGCCTTCAGAAGAGGTCCTGGACCTCTTCTGAAGGCGGGCGGGGGGCAAAAGTCTTTGCTCCCCCCTGCCTGCCTTCAAAAGCCATCCGGGATAGCGGGAAGCGCTTCCCTGCTATCCCGGACTGCTTTTAAAATGCTGGCGGTGGGGAGCAAAGCCTTTCGGCCCCCGCCGGCCTTCCTGGACCTCTTCTGAAGGCCGGAGGGGGGGAAAAGGCTTTGCTCCCCACCACTAGCATTTAAAAGAGGTCCCCGGAGATTTCCCTATGGGCTTTCTTCTTGCGAAGCAAGCCCATAGGGAAATTCGTTTTGCGAAGCGCCTCCAAAACGGAAAACCCTTTCGTCTAGCGGGTTTTCCGTCTTGCGAGGCATTCGTCTTGCGGGGCACCACTGTAGTCTTTTAATGTCTTATAATACTTGGAGGTCAGGCCGTCTGGCCCTGGAGATTTGCCCAGTTGCATGTTCTGAATGGCTTGTTCAATCTCTTGTCGTGTTATTTTGTTATTCAGGATTGATCTGTTTTTTTGTGACAACTTTGTTAGTCCATTTCTTTCCAAAAATTGTTTAATCTCAACCTCGTCTTGCGGCCCTTGAGTATATAATTTTTTGAAATATCTCTGGAAACACTTTCTGATTTCCATGGGGTTCTGAATATTTCTTCCTTCAATTTCTAGATTTGTAACTGTATTTAATTTTTGTCTCTTCTTCAACTGCCACGCAAGCAGTTTCCCACATTTATTCGCCGATTCAAAAGTTTTTTGTTTCATTAATTTAATCTTCCACTCTATTTCCTGGTTTATCAGTTTAGAATATTGTGCTTGATAAAGTTTAATTTCTCTCAGAATCGGCTGTGACTTCGGGTTTGATCTTAACTTCTTCTCCAATTCTTTGATTTTCTGCAGGATCTTGTCTTTCCTTTCATTTTGTGTCCTTTTCTTTACAGCGTTCTGTTGTATCAAGAACCCCCTCATCACAGCTTTGCTTGCATCCCAGATAGTTCTTTTTTCCACCGTAGTGTTCATATTTATCTCGAAGTAATCCTTCAAAGCTTTTTGGGCCTTCTTAATAATCTCCTGATCTCTAAACAAGTTGTCATTCATCTTCCATCTAAAGGAACCGGTTGGCAGTAGTGTCATGTCCATCTTCAGTGCATTATGGTCGGAGCAGGTCTTTGGGCAGATTTCCACTTTTCTGACCTTGGGTGCCAGACCTCTAGTTATCCATATTTGGTTGATTCTTGTCCAAGTCAGCTGGGCTTCAGAGAAGAATGTTCCCTCTCTTCTCAGGGGGTTCTTAGTTCTCCAAATGTCGATCCAGTCCATATTGTCTGTCATTTCAAAAAAAGTCTTTGGTAGTCTGCCGTCTTTTGTAACATTTTGGTTTTGTGACTTATCCATGTTAGTCGATACGACCCCATTCATATCTCCCATCATAATGATGTTGTTGTAGTCCAGATAATCCAGCATAATCTCATGCAACTTCTTATAAAATTCCGATTTCCCGTCATTTGGTGCATAAATTCCTAATATCAAAATCTTTTCTCCTTGATGTTGTATCTCAATTGCTAGAATTCTTCCATATTCATCTTTAAATAAAAATTTAGGTGACAGGCTCTCTTTTGCATATATCACCACCCCTCGCTTCTTTACTCTGTCCGAAGATATAAATTCTTGACCAAGTCTTTTATTTATTAACACCTTTCTATGGAGCCTAGTCACATGTGTTTCTTGTAAGCAAATAATGTCCAATTGTTCTTTTTTTAATATATGAAAAATTTTCCTCCTTTTTTCCGGGATGTTACAACCATTAATGTTCCAACTCAAAAGTTGCAGAGACATCCTGAATAAATCTGGTTATTTTTCAGGGGGTGGTACCTTATTCACTGGATCTTCGGGATCCAAGGGTGCAGGTACCTCTGGTGTTTCAGGCCCTGGAAGTAGATCAATTCCTTTGTGAAGGTCCTCTCCGTATGCGTTCAGAAATTTATCTCTATCTTCCAATGTTCTGATTTTGATCTTCTTCCCTCTAAAGGTGAAAGATAATCCTTGGGGGAATTCCCACCTAAAGATGATTGAGTTGTTCCTTAACAATCTTGTCAGCTCCAAATAGTCAGATCTGAGGTCCAACAGTTGTTTAGGAATGTCCTTGTAAATTTCAATTCTTTTGTCCGAAATGTCCAGTGACTTTCCGTAGTGTAGGCCCAGAATCTTGTCCCTTTCCTCCTTTGACCTCAATATTATCAAACAGTCTCTGGGCTTTTCTTTCCTTATAAGTCTTCCAAGCCTGAAAGCTGATACAATTTTAAAGTCCTTTTCCTCTAAGTTCCAAAATTTGGAAAATTCTTTAGTCAAAAACTCAGCTAGGTTGCCTTCTTCCACTTCTGGTATCGCCCTTATCCTTAAGTTACTCTCCCGGTTCCGCAGTTCTATCATAGAAAGGTAGGTCTGGTGTTCACCTACTTGTTTGCAGAGTGGTCTTACCTCTTGTTCTAAATTTTCAAGTTTTTGGCTGGTATCCTCAGCCAATTTCCGATTTTCCCCTGTAGCCTCCTTCAATTCTCCAATTGCTTGTGCGTTCTGTGCTACTTGTCCAGTTAGTCTATTTAGACATTCTGTGTTTTGGTCAATTTTGTATGTTTGCTCATCAGCCTTTTTGTCCAAAGATTCCACTCTCTTATCCAAAGATTCCAATTTTTCAAAGATTTTCTCTAAAATAGAGGTACTTGCCCCTGAGGCCATATCTTCCAATTGTAATTCCTCAGTTTCTCCCTCCCCTGCCGAAGGGAATTATAATTAAAAGCGACTGGAGGCCGCTGGGTTGAGGAAGGCTGTATAAGAGCATGGAGATGGTGAAAACACCTTCTATTTAAGGGAGAGAGAAAAGCAATAAAATACAGCCCAGCTTTCACTTTGAGTTCTGCCTGGATATTCGTAAATAAAACTAATATTAATGTCACCAGTGGCCTCATCTAGAAACTAAATCCTGTAGTGAGGTTCCTGTAACCTCCCCTGCACCTGGGGAAGTGGGCACTGCATAATGTATGTTCTTGATGAAGATGGCAGATGTTTGAAGCAGAAGCCACATACCAGGGATGGGGAACGTGCAGCCACCCAAATGTCAGAGGACAACACTCATAGCCCTCACTGTTGGGCCAAACTGGCTTTGGCTGATGGGAGTTGAAGTCCCAACAACTTCTGGAAGTCCAACTGGCTCACACACTTTTACCCTATTCCTGATGCAGAATTTCAGTTCTGACGAAGACACAAACAGAGGGTGGGAGAGGCATGCATTAGCATGGCACTGGCATAGAGAGAAGCATCCTCAGATATATGGATATGGAAACTAGGGAAGGGGAAAGCGGATGGGTAGTGATAACTGGAAAGAGATAATGAAGCAGGAAGCCAAGCCAACAAACTAAAGAGAGGTTAACTGGGACAAAGTGAGACGGAAGTAGGCTGCTGAGAGAAGAATGAGATAGTGGGTGGAATTCAACATCACACTTCCTTTGGTTGCATCAGTGCAAGCATTTCAGCTTGTCCGAGAGAACATTCCTTCCCCCCCCTCCCTGCAGTTTAGGGGGTTCTCCAGACACACACACCCCGAGCCATTTTGGGGAGGAGGGAGGAGAGGGGGGAAAGCCCTGTTGTGCTGGTAACTTTAGCATAGCTATGTAGTTGAATCTGGGCTGTAATAAAGATCGGGGAGGGTGGCTAAAGGGAGCCTATAGGGAAAAAGCTTTGCATACAGGAGGCAGGCTTAGTCATAATGACACTGGGAGTAAAGACATTCTAACAGAAGTGGTTTGGACACTCATTCAGTGCATTCTGAGGCATTCATTTTCAGAACAGATGACATCTTCTAAAACTTTTTCCAGCTGGAACTTCTGCTTCTTTTCACCCAGACAAAACTAGGCAGCGTTTCCTGAAGCTTTGTGTGTTAAAGGGAGAGGAGGAAAGAAAGAGTGTATGGAGCATGCCAATCAGTTTCCAGGTAATCCCAGATTCCTAGTGTTAGGAGAATGGAATGAACTCATCTCAATATATAAAACATATTGAAGCATATACATTGCACTTCAAAGAAAGCTCTCACCATGTCATTTCTTATTAGCTTCTGGCTTTTGTAGACTGCATTCTAGGGTTGCTGCAACAGCTGTTATAAACTAGTCAGATATTAAAAGGTCAGCTTGCTTTCTGGTTAACTATCTTACCAAGTGGCATATCAACCAGAACATCTGATTACAGGAACAAACTGTTGGCACCCGTCTGTGTTGGGAGACAATGGAGGAGAGTCCCTTTGGGGGTGAAGTCAAACTGTTGGAAGGTTACAGCACCTGCTGTGGCTGTAGAGACTGAATAGGAAAAAACTGCATCCAGATATTTCAGTAAGAGTTTCTTTGAAAATAATGCTACAGAGTTTTTTCAATTAGGTTTTTAGTTTCACCTACCAAATGTTGTTGTAATCCAACCAATCAGCGTCAGATAGCACAGCCAATGGTTAGGGATGATGGGAGTTGTAATGTAATAACATCTGGAAAGCCATAGGTCCATGACATGTACTCACTGTACTTGAGTAACTGTGGGCAAGATTTGTCATCATGGGTAGGATTTTCATCTAAATCATCAGGGGCGTGTGTACAGCAGGCTCCAGAAGGTAAAAGGTAAAGGTAAAGGACCCCTGGATGGTTAGGTCCAGTCAAAGGTGACTATGGGGTGCAGTGTTCATCTTGCTTTTCAGGCCAAGGGAGCCAGTGTTTGTCAACAGACAGCTTTCCGGGTCATTTGGTCAGTAGGACTAAACCGCTTCTGGCACAACAGGACACTGTGATAAGGTCAGCAGTTCGAATCCCCGCAACAGGGTGAGCTCCTGTTGCTTTGTCCCAGCTTCTGTCAACCTAGCAGTTCCAAAGCACATCAGTTCAAGTAGATAAATAGGTACCACTGCAGCAGGAAGATAAACAGCATTTCCGTGCGCTCTGGCTGCTGGAGATGTGCAACTTAGAGGGTGGAGCTAAATGCATGAGCCATCCCACCCCATTTCACCACACTTGCTCCCTTCAGGCAATAAATGCCTGAAGAAAGCTAAAGTGTAACCCAAATGGTTAAAATATCTAGACAACTGAAATGAGGTATTATGTACACGTGTACACAACTTCCTAAAAATGGGGTACTAAATGTACTTCCTAAAAATGGGGTACTAAATGTGCTGACATTTGGTACACATGTAATCCAAGGCACTTCCACACATGAAAGCTGACATTTGATACACACGTAATCCAAGGCATCCTGTTTCCTAAGGAAGACTGAAAACCACACATCTGTATATCTAAATAAAACTGAGGAAACGTGCTTCATAATACAAGCAGCAATCCAGCCCTGAGCAAAACCCTGATTTAAACCATGGTATTTCTAAATACTTATGGATAAGGAATTGTTACCATGGTCTACTTTCCTCCTCCTCTGTCAATTTACACATCACTTTCACAGCTACTATCTAACATAAGGTAGTTTTTCCAGGCCAATAGTTTCATATAACACCTGGAGGGCATAACATTGATTAATTCTGTGCACCAACCACAGAGCAGTAGCATAGGAAGGCAGGGGCAAGGCACATTGGGCATGGGGGGGGGGTCTGCAGGGTGGTGTCTCCTAAGAAAACCCCTCTCCGGCGGCAGGGGTTGGTACACCACTGCTACAAAGTGTTCTTTTCAGCTTAGGTGACAAAAATCAAATCAATCTGCAGCATGGGTTTACAAGCATCAAAAGCTAAGCAGTTTATTAGTAGGTACAGTGGTATCTCGGGTTAAGAACTTAATTCGTTCTGGAGGTCTGTTCTTAACCTGAAACTGTTCTTAACCTGAAGCACCACTTTAGCTAATGGGGCCTCCTGCTGCCACCACACAATTTCTGTTCTCACCCTGAAGCAAAGTTCTCAACCCGAGGTACTATTTATGGGTTAGCGGAGTCTGTAACCTGAAGCGTCTGTAACCTGAAGCATCTGTAACCAGAGGTACCACTGTATAACAAATCAAGAATCAAGGAGTTAAAAAAACACACCCAGCTTTTGCCTCTGAGAGAAGCTAGTATTTTCATTTTGGCCTTCTATAAACCCCATCTGCAATGAGTAGAGAAGAATGCTCTCATTCATTGAATCACTCCCATTTATTAGCCTCTTAAAAGTTTTCCATGATTTAAAGTTTCGGGACTTTTCTTTTAAAAATAAAATAATGTTTTTCTTTTAAATTAATGCTATGTACATTACTATGAAGCCTGAAATGTGACTGCCAGCCTTTTACAGCAGGACTTACACCAATATTTCCAGTCTCACTTTCCATTTGTAGAGAAGTTCAGGCTCGGCGTGCAAAGGAAACATGCTCTCAGGAGCCGATTTGGGACCAAGACATATGAAAATATATAAAGTTCCCTCCCTGTTAACAGAAGAGCATTCTCAGTGTGGCTTAGACATACGATCCCAAGGACCACAGCAACTTGGTATTTAATTAAAAATATCAAGAACACAAGTTTCCCAACACCTAAAAATGTAGGGTCTCATTAATAGTTGCCAAAAGAAACAAAGAAGTCTCTGTTGCCTGACCACAGTAAATACTTTCAAGGCCTCCTTTCAGTAAAGTCTATATATGCCATGGGCACATATACACTTTAAGGGTAAATCTAACTGTGTGAATAAGCTAATGTCTGAAATGTATCCCATGTTGGTCAATATTAAGTTTTAGGCCCATCTGGTGGACTGGAACTCATAATGCTTTTCCTTTTCTCCATGCAAGGCTAGTGTTGCCCTATTTATCCTCCACTCTTTTCCTAATTGCTGCATCATCCTAGAACTCTAAAGCCTTTCTTAGGGTGTAATCCAGTGGTTTTCATCCAGTGTGCCCTGGGGTGCCTTGAATGGTGGTCAGGGGTGCCGCGGGCAACACTGGCCTCTGTCCCTCTTTCCTTCCCTCCCTCCTCAGATGCCATCTCTGCCTCCCCAAGGCTTGCCCAGCTGTTTGTTTCAGCAGCCCTGGCTACAAGCTCCGCAGGCGAATGATGCCTCTGGGGCTGGCCAAGGGGTGCTGGGTGCCAGGAGCTGAGCCGGCCTCAGAGTAAGCAAGCAAGCAGGAGCCCAGCCAGCCAGTCCACCAGCCCCTGCTGTTGGGAATGGACAGACAAGTCCCAGGCCCCTGTGGGGAAGTGTCAGGAGGCACCTCTCTTTGGGGCAGGGCGGCAGCTCAGAGACCAGGGGCAGCAACCGTGGCTGCCCAGAGGACTCCCAAGGAGAGGAGAGAGGAGAGGAGGCTGAGGGAACACTCCACATGGGAGGGTGTTCAAGAAAGAGTGAGAGGCTGCCAGCTCTGCAGGCAAGGGGTGACATAACTGGGCTCCTGAGCCCCCCAGGGGTGCCGCAGAAAGAATGTAGTTGGTTAAGTTACAGATATCTGTATCTGAAGAAGTGTGCATGCACACGAAAGCTCATACCTAGAACTAACTCAGTTGGTCTTTAAGGTGCTACTGGAAGGAATTTTTTTATTTTGTTTTGTAGTTGGTTAAGGGAGCCATGGACTCAAAAAGGTTGAAAACTGCTGGTGTAATCCAATTTTGCACTATGATGTGTTATCCATCTGCTCTGTACAAGCATTGCAGCTTGCCGGAGGGAGCAACCCCCATCTCCTTCTCCCCAGGTCCTGTTCTGGGGTCCCCCCAAGCCAATTTCCAGGGGTGCATAGGGAAAAGTCCTTGCATGGTGCTTCTGTTGACAGTGCTTGTTAGATGAATTGCACTCTAACACTTTGAGCAACGGACTATGACATTCTAAGATTCTGCTCGGTGCTATTTTTCGAGAAAAAGAGGTGCCAGAACTTGCCACGAATGCCTCCCTTGCTCTCTTATAATGGCAATGGCGCCCACCTGAGAGGGGCCAGAACTGAGTTCCAGTGAGTTCTGGCTGAAAAATGGTATTGATTTTGCTGTACTCGAAAGTGTACAGGAGTGGGTCTCAAACTTTTTCTCTGGGCCACTTTTTCAGAATAAAAATTCACTTGTGCCACACCAATTTTTTTATTGATAAGAAATACACTAGAAAACAATAAGAAACACCTCCTAGCAGTGCTTGATAATATGATCATGGGACATAAAGAAAGTACAAAATAATGTAGCTACATAAGAACATGAACCATTCCCAAAATATGATTAGAAACGAGCCTCTTACATATGTACCTTAAGTATGTATACAAGCTCAGCAAGAGGTGTGAACGTGCTTGTAATCACATTTATTTTATGTCTAATTTGAGACCAATTCTCATCTCATCACAAAAAAAGCCTTGGTCTTGCTCTTATTTTGAAAAGATATCTATCCATAGGCTGAAAAAAATATTTTGATACACTGAAATGTTTAAATGTTTCTTTGATTGTCCTTGAATTTTCCTGGCACTCTTGCCATCCTCTCCCGCCACACCAACTTGCGTAGAGTATGAATATCCAACACAGAGCCCTCCTAGATGTTGTGGGGGCCGACTTCCATCAGCCCCAGCAAGTTGAGCCAAGAGGACACTATCTCAAAGCCTAGTAAGTGAGACACTGGGCTTTGGGAAGGAGGCGTGAGGCTCCGACAGGGTCCTAGAGTTCTCCTGCGTCCTCTCCAAAGTCTGCTTAGCATTTTTCCAGCTTTGGGAAAGAGATGGGAGGGCGCTAGGACCCTGTAGAGCCCTCAGTGCCTCCTTACCTGACAAGGATATGGGGTATGTGCCAAATTTTGGCCTCAGGCCACCATAGTACCAAAGTCCACCACTGATGTAACCATAAGGGACAGGTGTGCCACCAACACTGCTGTTGTAAACTCCAGTTTTCGCAGATCATTTTAACTTCTGTATTTTCAGCTCTTGGGAGTACACTGGGTACATTTCACACAGCTGTATATAGACAGACTTTACCACCATTGGTTGTTTGTTATCCTTTGCTTTGTAAATCATCCATTGATTTTAAAAAAACACATTCCAGTTCAACAAAAGCGGGGGAAATCTCTTTCTTTAACAGCACTGCAGCCATCTAGTTGTCATTTCCTCTTCTGCATCTGTCGATCTGGCCTGTGAACCAACATACAGTCAACTTCCATTAAGGCTTTAGATTGTGAATCTCTTCACTGAACAAGTACACACATTTCCTATACCTCATTTTAATAAACAAGAGATTATCAGTTGGAAATATAGAATAGGACAACAAATATTCATATGGTCCTCTGTTTATTTAAACATTGATTTCACCAGAGAAGGAAAGCTCTTAAGAATCTGATTCATTTGTTGTAAGGGGAGAGTTCCTCCAGCGCAAAAGTTCTTCACATCAGCTTAACACTGATGTGGCAGAACCATGATCATCATAAAACAGAGTTGAACAGAAAATAGAGACCCCTCTTTTCTCTTGAATGCAAAACTTTAGATACTGTTTTGCATGAGTCAAGTAAGCTAACCTCTTAATAGAAAAATGAATCATATAAGTAAAAATGAAAGGCTGTTTTTGACTTCTATGGTAGTTAAAAATGGCATGAAGATCAAATGCTTAAAGACAAAATGTTCTGTTTCCTATCATTTGTCTTTGCTTGAACAAGCGCAGCTATTAAAAGAGGAACAGCAGCATTTTATATATGCAGACAAACCCAGTGTGTTTGGATTAAGTATTTTATATTACAGTACAGGCACTGAAATCCCCATTTCTCCATACTTTTCAAATTATTTTTCTAATTTATATTTTTGCAAACAGTATACTTCCCCCTCCTTGCAAGCAGTATAGTATATATGCAAAATCCCCCATACAGTGGTACCTTGGATTAAGAACTTAATTCGTTCCAGAGGTCCGTTCTTAACCTGAGGTACCACTTTAGCTAATGGGGCCTCCTGCCGTCGCACAATTTCTGTTCTCATCCTGAAGCAAGGTTCTTAACCTGAGGTACTATTTCTGGGTTAGCAGAGTCTGTAACCTGAAGCGTCTATAACCTGAAGTGTCTGTAACCTGAGGTACCACTGTATTTGTACCAACCACTCTTTAAAAAAATTCCACCACCCTGTTTGTTAGCTTTAAAACCACTGCAGAATCTTGATGAGTGTGGCAGATGCAAGTTGCAGAATTTCACACGTGTTCCGTATAACTTGGATACACTTACCCAAGTATAGAACCCCAATTAAGATTCATAGTCTCACTGCTGCCTAACAGACTCTAGGCTGAAATAGCTGACTAATATAATGAGATACTTAATTATTTGAATTAGCAATTAGCATCATGTTGGGGATATTATATTTATTTTAAATACAGTACTAACACTCAGATAAGAGAAGCCATTTTTGGTATTTTCTCTCACAACGTAAGAATCTAGAATCTAATTTATCATAGCTGGACATCACAGTCAAAATGGCTTAAAAATAACGTGCTCAACTTCCTTTGGTATTGCAGAAGATCCATATGGAAAAGATATACTGGTACAGGTTTAGTTGCAGAGCACCAGTGTCAATTGCCTTTAGTTTTTATTCTCAGTTGCACAACCACAGTATGCTTACCAGGTCCAATGAAACAATCACCAGTTTTAAAGATGACCTTTCTTCCCATTTGTAAGTTCCATTTTCAGCAAGTGAAACATACAGCTGGGCTGGTGGTGTAGCCTTCGCTTTCAAGCAGTGATTAACTGAAGTTTTACTTAAAACTGTGCAATATGCAGCAGAGATCTCCTTATGACCCTGAAGTTAAAGTTTCACGGTTTTCAATAAAGCTCTTGTTCTCATGTGTGCTGTGAGAATGATGGTTGGTACACAACGAGTGGGTGGTACAGGACAAGTGCTATGCCGTGTTGCAAACCCTGCCCAGTTTTTGCTCTGGCTCCACCTACTAGCAACGTATAACCCCTAACAAATGCTGTCCCCAAGGGAATACAGCCCTCAACCCCACTGAAAATAGCAAGAGCAGGGCCAGCCCAAAACCTGAGGCAAACCCCAAAATGGAGGCCTCCTCCCCACCAGGAAAGACAAGGTGAGTGAAGATCAACATCAGGAACAAGGGAGTTAAAGAACTATCAACATTGCAATCTGCTGCCCCTGGGGACCCTGCCGCCTGAGGCGGTTACCGCACCTTACTGGGGGGGGGGGGGCTTAGCTGGTCCTGAGTGAGACACACTTCTAAGCAAGCAAGCATAGGATTGCATTGCAAACAACTTGGTCGCCTGCCAAGTTGCATTTTAAAGTTTTGCCTGGCTGTAGCAACACTACCCTTATTTCTCTGCTAATGCTGTGCTAAGTACTCAACATTGCAAATGTCCTATTGATGCCAGAAATGGCATGCATTCGAAAATATATACCAACTATATAACAAGAGCTGTGTGTATATAAGTAAGATTCTAGATGTTATTTGTTCCCATAGTCTAGCAGAGGAGCCATTTAAATGTAATCACTAATAAAATAGAAACTTCATTTATAATCATCCTAAGACTTTCAACTATAAGGTTACATATAGCATCAAAATAAATTCCTACACATTTCCCCTTCCTTTATTGCACTGTTAAATGTGTTTACGAACACATTACCCTTCAAAAGAAGTTGAGTAACATTATAAAGGACACCAGTTCAGATACATAGGATGACTTGCACCAGAGCCACAATACAAGATAATGTGGTCCTGTGTGCCTATGTATGGCACATATTTGGAGTAGGTAGCTTCTTAGGAACAAGATAAGCAAGACATTTCAACCCAAACAGCTTAAATTAACAACCAAGTGTACTGTGAAGTCAGCATCCAGAGGCAGAAGGGTCAGTATCAGGTTTAAGAGCTCATACACCCAAAATATTGGGTCTGAAGTTCATTCACAGGCAGAAAGAGCAAGAAAATGGTAGTGAGGTGGTTGTAGAGATGTTATGGTCTGCAGCAGCATTTCCAAACCTAGGCCCTCCAGGCACTTTGGACTCCAGGCACTTCTATCAGCCCCTGCTCACATGGCTGAATGGTTGGCAATGGGAACTGCTGGCTGGTCTGCAGCAAAACTCCTTAAAAATGGCAATTGAGCAAAAGGCACTGGGGGAAACAAATGCAAATGCAGGTTATTTGTTAATAATGAGCACAGTTCATATGCTCTAAAGAGGAAGGCAGAGCAAGAATCCCCAAAGCACCCAGGCACCTGTGCCTAAGGTTGCTTCTGCAAACAGCCTGGCATCCTGGCCACTCGACTGGGGGCGAGAGTCAGCAAAATGTGACCATGCCTCCTCTTTGAGAAAGCGAGCTATGTTATATATAATAGGACTGCTGGTAGGTTTCTAGATTCCATTCTTAAACTATAACTGGCTTTCTCCTTTTGTCTTCCATAGAAGATTGCTGATTTTTTTTATACCATAGTGGATATAAAAGAGCAGTGCCGAAATATTACTGTTACAGAATTGTACATAGTACAGATCAAGTGTTATGGAGCAAGGACACTTGGGAACACCTGAATCTTCAGTCGGGCATTTAAGTCCCCTCTGAATCACATGCACATCTTCAAAGCGACTCCCCAAAGGCCTAGGAAAAGATTCCCAGAGGCTTTAGAATGGTATTAGTTCTGAGAAGGGCTTCAGGCTGTAGGAAATGCAAACCATATTGGAGAAGACAAGGGCATCAAACCCTGCCTAAGATTCTCACACCAAATCTGAGAAGTGAGCCTATGTAAATCATACCATGCCAACATCTGCCTCACTGACCTCACAGAGGTTTTTGAAAAAAGGAAAGAAAAAAGAAAATAGGTTACACGAGCAACAATTCTGAATGTCATGTTCTGCATTTCACACTAATGCCATTGAAGAAAACTGTTTTAATTTATATTTAAGGTGTTCAGAAAGTCAGGACTAATATTATTAAGTTACAATATCACTTGCATGAAATATTCCAAGAGTGTATCAAGCAACAAACAGAAGATATTGTATACAATGAAGCATTTATACTAACACAACAAGGCACATTAATATTTCCCTGAGAATATTTTAGCCAGTAGGCTTTTGCTGCATCACTTTTGAACAACTACAAAATGTGTTAAGAATACAGCCCACTATTAAAATTTATGCATAAAAATACATTTTGCGGTTTCTATGAAGTATGCTAATACAAAGCTATTGGCAGAGTTTTAAAAAGCTTCATGGATTTTCAACAAAAGCAGGGTTTAATTATTTGGCTCTAAAGATACTTGAGCAAACTGTAAATGTGAACTCTGCAGAAGTTGTGGCTTTGGAATTTCTCAATTTTCTTTGTATTTGTAAGTATAGTCCTGCTAGACAACCCATGTTCTATCCTATGATGCCTGCTCACTCTTGGCCCCTCCCTCCCTCCCTCCCTCCCTCCCTCCCTCCCTTCCTTCCTTCTAATTGCCATTGCTTCATAATTAATTGGGGGGGGTGCCCTTTGTAGCTGCACCAAAAAATTGAGAACACTGTTTAGATCTCTAATAAGATTCTTAAAGGCAGGGGAAGCTTTAGTCCAGTTTAACTGTTATGAAGTGCTAATGTTGAAAACCTGAGCTCTTTGTTTCCAATGACCATACCAAATGTTCTGTTGTTGTCTATTACAACAGAATGCATATGATGGGAATCCTTTGGGAACAGCAGAAAACCAAGACAAAGTATGTAGAACGACATAATCAGCTAGTAAACATTCTACAAGGCTTGTTAAAAAAGACCAGCAAGGCAGGTGGAAGAGAGGCAAGAGGTGCACCACACACTTAATTTCTAATATTTTTGACATCCTTATCAGAGGGAAAGGGTTTGTACCATGCAGATGGTTGCACTTTAATGGCTGTGCTGATACAGTGCTTTGTCTCTTAAATACTCCTCCAAACAGTGAACTGCAAAGGGGTCAAAGTCAGTGTCAAACTTGTTGGCAAAGAAGTGGTGTTTTCGTAGCATCCAGTTCAAGTCTCCCACTCCAAAGACACACACAGAGCGGATGTGAATTCCATTACAAGGTGGGTACGGAGCACCCCGGGACACATCCCCCTCAAAGTAATGCCACTTCACAAACCTGGCAAGAGCATTCATGTCAGAGACATCATATTTCTCGCTGGCAGAGACTGCACCTGGAACCTCAGGAATTCGCTGAATAGTAGCCCACAAGTATTCATCAGGACTGTAAGTATCTTTGGCCCATTCTATAAAAGTAAGGATTTTGTTGTTCTCTAGGACATATTCAACAAACCTCCGGCTAACAACAAAGTAAGCACTGCCAGAGAAAATGGGAGTATTAAGAGGTGGACGTTGTTTGTCTATTCCCATATTCTTCACTTTGCCATCAACAACTTCATAATGCTTCTTCCATCGTGTCTCCTTGTTTGAAGGCATTTTCTCGGTTTCCAAACTATTTTCACCCTTAAGAGCTTTTAGTTTCTCTACTATTTCTTGGTTAGTCTTGATAGGAAAATCCATACCACAAAGATTGATCAGGTATTTCCAGCTTGCGCTCCTCCTGTAGAGATCCTTCATGCAGTTGAGGTCTGCTTGCACTCTACTCCACGAAGCATATACTACACTCTCCAACTGGCTGGCAACAAAGACATTGTCAAAACATGAAGCAATCCCCTTCACTGCAGCCAAGAAAGACTCGGGGGACTTCTTGTCAACATGAATGCAGTAATAGTTTTGTGGTGCGTAAATCGATCTCAGAAGTCTATCAAACATATTAATTTTGTGATAAATTACTAATGAATATGCTATGGGAAACTCAGCTTCTTCTTTGCTCAGAGGCTGCATAATATACTTTCGCTTCTTAATAAAGGAGTTGCAGTCTGTTGTCATGTTGATGTAATCATTTGGAGTTAGTTTCAGGCTCTTTTTAAAAGAAACAGTTAAGAGCTCCAACTTCACTTTCTGAATTTCCTCTGGATCTCCCTGCAATATCTTGGAGCAGTTGATGTTACTATTTGGGTATTCATCAGTTATCTCCAGGCGCCCATGATGTATGTAGCTTGGCTTCTGATGGATTTTGATAAGAGACAGGGTGCCTGCTGTAAAAATCAACACCAGCAGAAACTTGAAGCGTAGCTTATGACAGTGACGAAGTTTCCTTCTCAGCATTTCAGAGTGTGTTTGGGACCTCCCATGCATCTAAGAGACTTTCTTCATACGCATGATCAGGATCCAGCTTCAGAGCCTTCTGTCTGCATTTCTCAGAAGTTCCTAGAATAGTGAAAGTACACATAAATTCTAATGAAAAACTAAATTCTGAATTTTTTATCTGTGTCACAGATAATCTGTGGAAGGTTAAAGGTGCAATGCTTGTTCACTAGTAGTTCTGTTGTATCATTGGCATGTCCAGTCCAGGGCCAGTCTAGGTCAAGGGTAGCCAACCTGGGGCTGTCTAGATACTATGAACTGCAAATCCAATCAGCCCCAGCCATCATAGCCAATAGACATGGATAATGGGGATTGTAGTCCAAAACAACTGAAGGGAATCGTGTTAGCTATCTTTGGCTTAGGTTGTTGTCTCTCTCTCTCTCTCTCTCTCTCTCTAAGGCCACTTTACACATTATGCTGGGACCTCTCAGGAACATTTGTCATCTCATAGTCCTAATTAATTTATAGGAAAAACTTAAGGTATGCTACGTCATCTGTTCTGTTTTATATCTGCTAAAATCATAAACATTTTAGTTACAAAATCATTCTAATTATCAATGGCTGAACAACCTTTGGGCTCTTACTGCAAGTTTACAATCTAAAAATTACAGACAGGGAAAGAGGAAGGTAAGTAAGTAAAAAGGAACAACAACTGATTTGATAAGTTTATTATTACATTTTTATTCTGCTTTTCCTCAAAGCCACTCAAGGAAGCATATAAAGTTTGTGTACAGAGCGAGGCAAACAGGTAGTGAGTGGCTCAAGGTTGCTTTGCTTTACGGTTGAAGGGGGAGCTGAACTTGGCTCTTCTTGGTCCTAGTCAGACACTCTAACCATTATTCTACCTCTGACCCAGAAAATATCACATGAATTAAGGACAGTAGAAAATAGAAGATTAAGAAGCTGCTTAAATAAAGACAAAGAGGAAGCAAACTTGATATCAAGAGGAACAGACGTCTGAGCACAGGATGCAACAAAAGTGATGGGGGTGGGGAACTTTGACTGGTATTTTAAAATACAACACATGTGGTGTGGGAGGGGGAGGTAAGAAAAGAGAAACCAGTGAAGGCACAAAACTACAGAAAGTCATGCAACCTGACTATAGTTACTCAGAATCCTAATTCTATTCAGTCGATTTTGCTCTCTAGTAAGCCTACACAGGATCAAGCCTGAGCCAGGTCATTTTGCTGCTAGAGGCAAAAGAAAGAATGCTGCCCTTGGCAGCCCCCTTCCCTTACTCATCACCTGAGGCAACTGCGGGGGGGGGGCAGTTGAGTGAAAGGAGGCCAGAGAGGAGCAGGTGGCGAGGGGTCGCAGGGGAGGAGGCAAAATGCTCCTCAGAGGCCAGATCCGCTGCCTCACCCAGCCTCATGGGTGGGCTGGTCCTGCACTGGGATAGATCTAATGCTGGTCCTGGAACAGACTGGTTGAAATTAATGAACTTAACTAACTTAGGTTCATGCATTTCAATGGGTCTACTCTGAGTAGGACTAGCACTGGTTACAACCCAAAGGACTGCAACCCTAGACACAAAGTAGCTGCAGTAGTTTATACTGGATAGAAGCAGTGAAGAGAAACTAACATAGAATTGTTTAACTGGTATAGTTTTCAACCTTTCCTTTGATATGTTTCCTTTCATATCCAACTGCAACAGTTGTTGTGGCCAAAAGTCAATAAGCTGCATGATCACATGTTAAGACTGAATCAAGCAAATGGATAACTCCCATGAGTAAAAGTAGTAGGTCAATGATGGATGTAAGCTGGCACAGAAGACCAAGTCCTTTTGTCTAATTAAACATAAATCTGAGATTTCTCATGGAAATAAAATACTAGGATATTTAGAGACAGGCTGAAGTTTTCTGATTTTAAGACACTAAGCAGCTGACAGTGCATTTCTTCAATCTGTAATTATTGGGTTTTTTTATAAGTATCCTAGCATTACATTTGACACCACAGAATTAACAGTGATTTAAACTGAAAATCTACAAAGAAAGAGAGATAATGAAAGTTTTCTGAAAGCCTTTAACTTAAAAGATGGGTGCTTGGCTAAACATTAATGTTAGCTTAAACAAAAGTTTACATTCTTTGGAACCTCTAATTATATTCTTATTGAATCAGTCTGAGAAAAAGATCACTTCTCATCAAGTTCCAGCAGAAGTTTATAGCAAATAAACAATCAGCACAAGGTATCATTCATTTTACCATCAACTCATTTATCCATGGTAACATATATTCCATGCACATCTAGGACCAGAAGATCTGAAAGCAGCCCATGAAGTCCCATTTCTGAAGCTAAACAAATGTGGCTAGAGTGCGAATGGAAGAACCTGACAGAAGCTGCCCTGAGTTCTGAGAAGCAAAGGCAAAAATACAGTATTTCGCCACATAATCACCACAGATTTTACACTAAATTTGTGATGCAAAAAAGGGGGTGCGACCATTATATGAGGCCTCCGCCTGCGCCATGTTCCATGCCAGACCTCCGGCAGCTGCTGCCCCAGGGGGGCTGACTGGCTGTTCAGATTATTGCCCCTCCACCCTTGCCATCTTCATCCCAGACCACAGAGGTGGTGGTGGTGAGCATCTTCTGGTCCCTGAGCCCACACCTGCCCTCTCGCTCACGTTCACCGCCCCTTTCGTGGCAGATGATGGGGAGACTGGGGGAGGGCTTATTCAGCAACCCCGTAAAGAATCCTCCACTCCACAGCTTCAGACCCAACCTCCACCTTCCTTCGCTTTCATCTTTGTTTCCCACTCCAACCTGCTGTCTGGCCTCTGGGAGATGATTGATATGCACCTAGAGGTGCCTGAAGGTTCTGCTGAGGGCAGACGCAGACAAAGGGGTCATGGACAGATGTTGGAGGTGGTTGCTCACTGGCTGCTTTCCCTTCTTGGGTGACGTATCCCGGGACGCCAACGCAGAACCCTTGTGCTGCTCTTCAGGCAAGGCAGAGCAGTCCCGCAGCAGTTCCTGGCTGTTTGCCACAAGCCCAGGGATGGCCTGGGAGCTTAGGGCTGAGATGGTGAGGAACGAGGGGAGCGGGGTGGCAGCTGGGGGAGGAAAGCAATTTACCATGCGACTCAACCAATTTTTGGACAGAAAAAACAGAGTGTGGCGATTATGTGGTAGTGACAATTATTCAGTGAATTATGCTACAACTTTCAGACATGGGATGTATAAGGTTTAATTACAGAAACTGACTAACATGTTGAAGTTTGACCTCTTTTTACACCCCACTGCCCCTTCCTCCTTCTTTCTTCCTGAACAGCAATCAGGGTTCACCTTTGCTTTGCCCCAGCCAACATCCTGAAGAGACCACTGTGTCAATTTTCCAGGCAGAGACCTGTAAATGATGAACAAAGTCCTGGTTAACGGTCTTGGCTGGAGTTAGTGCCATGAAGTCCATACTGTTCAACTCCCTGCTAGCAAGGTAAAGAGAGATGGATGAAAGACTCAACTGTTGCTACAGCACATAAAAAGCAACCTGGCTATATTAATGCCCCCTCCCACCCTGCTAATTTATACTGACTTCACTACCACATTCTGCATACTTTGGGTTTAATTCTGATGACAAAGATGAAACACAGAGATGCCAATCTAATTTGGCCTTCCTTGTAATCTCCCAGCAATGTCAAGGCACAGACAGGAGTAAGGACCCCAAGGTACAACCTGTAAGAAATAAAATGAGTGCCTGCTCATGGAAGAATACTTCATGGGGGAGGGGGAATGTGATTTTTACAGCAGCATGTGAAGGAGCAAGTGGTCTGATGTTTCAAGAAGGCAAGGAAACACCTAGCAAAAGATTTGAGTCACAGGATAGAACATTGTAAGTAAGAAGAAAATTGGAAACTCTATTAGACTGATCTGCTTACCAAGTAGTGTTCACAGATTTTGCCTGTGGCAAGTGACATGCTCTCTTTGAAATTCTGGATCTCCTAAGTCAAGAACAGGGTGTGCATTCTGCTTCACACATAACTAGAGAATCTGCAAGAGCAGAACTGTAAGTCACGTGCTCTTCTGTAGCTTCTGCTGAGCTTTCAGGCCCAGTTTCAGAGCTTACCTCATGAACATGGTGTTATAACTGAAGGAAGACTAATGCCATCTTGGGCCAAACAGTTCCCACTTGGATTTCAGTAATCATGCTGAAATGCAAGCTTAAGAGAGGAACAGAAAAATAACAAAGAACAGGAAAACATATAAAGGAAAATTATAGAAGCATGCCAGGGCATGACATTCTATGAACCGGAAAATGGCATCTGTGGTTAAGCTAGCAGTAAGACCATATCACTGGGTGTCTTGCCTATATATGACGATAAAAGGAGAGTGTAAACAGAGATTGAGGTTCCCCCCTCTGATCGCTTTTCTGGTTGCTTGCTGTAACCTTTCCTGCTTGGGCAAGAAATAAAACTTTGCTTTTAGAGAGTTCCCAGGTGTCACTCATCATTGCTAGTGAGTAAAGGACTTGGCTGTGCAATGGACCTTGGCTGGAGTTTCCTCACATCAGTGGTAGCAAGCAGGCAACCAGGGAAAGACCAACAGAATGCATGATGATTAGGAGGCTCCCCTGGCACTTTTAGTACATGTCTTTAGGTGCCAGGAAAAAAACATTCCTCTTCTCTCAAGCCTTTGACTGATTAAAAAATCTATGGCCTTTTAAACGGTGTGTGAGGGGGGTTATTGCTTTTGCTAGTGTGGTATGTATTTTTGTGTTATATTGTAATTCCTGTGATCCTTGGATGAAGAGTTGTATAGAAATGATGAAGAAGAAGAAGAAGAAGAAGAAGAAGAAGAAGAAGAAGAAGAAGAAGAAGCAGCAGCAGCAGCAGCAGCAGCAGCAGGTGGAAAAAAGCTGAATGACAATGATTCTGCAAGTCACAGGGCTATGCAGGATAAAAATGGGGTTTCCAAAGACTTTTAAAAGGATTGTGTTGTGTGCTTAAGCACTCCCCAAATGTTGTGTTGCTGCCACAAACTTGTTTGGTCCACCATACAGAAAACCATGCAGCCTTGGACATTGTCAAATCTTTCATTCAGTTTGGGTTCAACAGCAAACTCCAACTCACATGGCATAGTAAGATATATATGGTACTACAGTGGTGCCTCGCAAGACGAAATTAATTCGTTCCGCGAGTTTTTTCGTCTTGCGAAGCACGGACTTTGGAAAAGCTTCAAAAATCACCAAAGTCTTCAAAAACCTCAAAAAAGGCTACCACACCGCGTGCTATGAGTTGCTCCTCGAAGTGAATGCACGGTTTTAAGAAAAAGGAAACAAACTTGCAAGACAAAGGAAACAAACTTGCAAGACGTTTTCGTCTTGCGAAGCAAGCCCATAGGGAAATCCGTCTTGCGAAGCAACTCAAAAAACGAAAAACTCTTTGGTTTTGCGAGTTTTTCGTCTTTCGAGGCATTCGTCTTGCGAGGTACCACTGTAAGCCTGCAACATGCTGGACCTGAAAGGCATTTAAATCTGAGCTTGCATTTTAAGTATGACTAAGGGAGAAAACATTGGGTGTGTATGTGTATATCTGCCTACTGACAATAATGCTTCGCCACTGTTGGAGTGGACAATGCTTTTACATTTTTAAAAAGAAGTGGCTACTCTTTAACACATAGTGGCTCTTGATTTTTCATGTTAAAAGATGCAAAAGAGTTCAGCAATAACAAATCCAGCATCAAGATTTTTAGTTCGGCTTAGCATGACTGAGCGAAAGTACAGGTTCTGTGAGTGAAGACTGAAGCTACAGCAGGACTTCTCTGGTCCTGGTGCTGCTGCTGCTGCGCTACCCAGGGCTGTGTTCTCTTCAACCTGGGGCTCGTGATCTGTCTTACTCTGGACAAACCATGGGCTGTAACCATCTGTGGTTTGTCTGCGGGAAACAAACCACAAAGACAAGTTCAGGCATAATGCTAAGTTGGTCACACAGAATATTGATCTAGATAGGCCTTTGGTCTAATCATGTCATCAGCCTAGTAAAATGCCAAAGAGAAGAACAGTAGCAACACAATGGATGTGGAATTTTAAGCACTGTTGAAAGGTTTTGAAGAAAATGACCTTAATAATGAAATGATAGAAAAGCAGGAGAACCACTACATTTCCTCCTAGTAGACTATGGATACCTATAGTCTACATCCTACGTTGTCCTACTCACATAGGTGATGCAATTGATGTAAAATCGTTCTTGTCCGGTTATTGATCAATCCTCCCCTCACTATCGCTCCCCCTCTCCCTCTTTCCATACTGCTGTCTATCAAACTCCTATTCATGTGCTCTTCCCTCTGGCTGGGTAACCATAAACTTCATTGCATAATACAAAGTCTGCTAGAAAACTTAGAAATTAGGATATGCTGTGGAAATTAGAAGTGCTGTTTGAGAATCAGATGGGTAGAGGAACTTAGAAAGAGGCCAAATCTTCTGTTTGGATGATTGATGGCTTTGTCAATGCAATTACAACAGCAATCTTATAAGTACTATATTGCTATCTTACTTTGAATCAAACTGTAGCGATATAGAGCAAAGTTCAGACTAACATTATCTTCCATATGAAGAAATTATGTGCTTTGAGTGAAGCACCATACAACTGATTGATTTGTTTCAGTTACTGTCTTAAATCTGTGGTCTTTATCACTGGTCATTCTTTATTCCCTGACTTTCTGGGTTGTTAATGAGTGACCCCTGATTAGATAACCACATTAAACATAAGACTGTTCTTTCTTGCCTTCTCTTGCATTGTTTTCCTGTGTAGGATTCACTCTGGGAAATGAATCAGTGGGAACTTCATGGTGGAACTATTCTCCCTCCTCCATATCTTTTTAAAGAGGGACAGATAAGGGGTGCCAAAAAAAGAAGATTGTTGAAAACAAAAACCATACTTCTAACATTATTCCCTGCCTATGTGTAAACCACACCTCAGAGATACCGGCTAGTTTAATCAGGAATCAGAATGAAGTCACCTAGTATTAATTCAGCTGCAATCAACATAGCCAATGGTCAGAGGTAGTGGGCGTTGCAGTTCAACAACATCTGGACTATATATATTTCCAACCCTGAATTATAGGAACCATCCTGTGTTACTGACCATCATTTTTAACCTATTAATTTGCATAGTTTACAAAAAAAAACGCAGAACTGTAGCTACAAGAAAAGGGATTTGTCTTTACTCTTGCATAATAGGATCATTTAAGCAACTTAAATATGAATTCCTTAAACCTTATATTCTTATTGCATTTTAGAAGGCTTTTCTCAGATTAGTCCTATGACCAACTGAGTTTAATCTTAAACTCAGAAAAAGACATTATAGTACTTTAATCCATAGTTAAGTGTCTTTGTAGAAGCGTTTGGGGGGGTTGTTTCCTGTTTAGTAACATTAGGTTTTTAAAAAGATGAAATAAATATGAGCTAAGCTCTAAAGGAGCCTTTCCATTATCAAAGGTGCCCAGTGCCCCATTTGTATTCACAAAATTTTGCAGTGCTGCGAGATAAGATCTAGCAACTATTCAGCCTTTCTTAATAAACCAATGCATCCATAGAGATTAAACTTATATGGAAGGCCTAAACAACATGCTATGTTAATCACAGTCTTAATTTTAAAATCAGGAAGGCAAGCTTCATTTTGAAGGAAATGCAGCCCCCCAAATGGTACTTTCAGGAGCAAAGAGGCAGTTGTGGGAGGAAATTGGTGCCAAGTGTTCTGATTTTAATCAACACCATACTGGGGGCCAGTGGCTGCTTTACCTTAAAAAGAAAGAGGGTGAATTAAAAAGCCTTTTAAAAATATTATTAAATTAACATGTGGTTTGACACACACTCTGCCGAAAAAGAGATACAAGTTCAAAATAGAGGGCTCTGTGTAACCGCCCTGAGACCTACAGGTATGAGCGGTATATAAATTCAATAAAATAAAATAATAATAATAGGTGAAGTTCACTTTTATAAATGATATTCGATACATAACTTTTCACTTTAACTTCCATGATAGTCAAGCTTATACAGAAGGAACCATTTAAAAAATGTAGTAGGAGAACCAGAAGAGAGCCACTATGGTATATCTGGGGCCAGGGATATCTTTGCCCAAATCCCTGTTAAAGCACAAAGTGAACTGGGTGACAATGAATACTAAGACATAAAACAAAGTTTTTAAAAAATGGGACTGGGATTGCTTGGGAAAGCATTAAAACAGGTATATAATGTGAAAGGAACCAAACACGAGCTGGACTGATGTGATCAAACTCGTCAGAACTTACAAAGTTCTTACTTCACCACCAAAAGCTTCACACACCCCCAAGCAGTGCCATTGGAGTGTTGGGTGGGGTGAAATTCTAGACCTGCAGCTTTCAGTATGCAAAGTCCAGCTTCCCTCCCGGTCATTCTTGTTATATGGTGTCCTAAGTAATAGTTGCAACAGTTTGGAGACAGTTTCACAGAAAGTCAGTTTCCCAGAAAGCCAGATGAGCCACAAGTAACAAGATGAAAGGAGAAGAAAATGAGTCAAAACTTGAAGAAACAGAATCAAGAGTAGCCAGAAAAAGATAAAGACAGTGACGGAAGCAGAAAGGAATAAAAGGAAACTAGATGAGTCTGGAAGGTCCTGAAAGAAATTATTCCTAATGACCAGAAACTGGGAAGTACATGAGGTCGGAAGAACGTCAAAATATGCAGTCTGCATGTGAGAAGAAAGTCTATACATGTAAATTCTCTATGCAGGCAGGGGGAGGGAAATCAGCCAGCCAGCAACAGCAAACTCAGGATCTCCCGCCCCTCAGGTGAGTAGGAGAAGCATGCCAGAGCAGAAAGTGGATCCCAAGACCAGAATTCTAGTCTCTATGTGTAGGTGGATGGGTATATTGTAGTCTCCAAAAAAGAGGAATAGATCAAAATATTCCCTTTCTGAATTCAAGGAGAAAAGACCAAGGGTGAAAAGAAGTGCAAAACATGTTTTCTTTTATAAACAAGGAGAAAAATGACACTGACCAGAAAAGAAAGAAAGAATAAACAGGATGTAGTAAAGACAGAGGAAAACATACATAGAATCATAGAACTGTAGAGTTGGAAGGGACCCCTAGGGTCATCTAGTCCAACCCCTGCACCAGGAAACATGACAAAAGATACTTACACATTCCAATGTCATTTATGCACATATCACAGAAGAGAAAGATGAGTAGCTCTTAAAACAGCTAGTTATCATATTTGAGAACTGATGTTACCTTGGCAGCCTATTAAAAAACAACTATAGTGCCCACCATTAAACTTGAGGATGAAATATGCACTCACATAATTTTATGTCCAGGAACATTAGAACAAACCAGTTTGAGAGTACACCTTGTGGAAGAAAAAGGAAATTGCCACAAATCAACATGGTTTAACAAATTATTATTACAGACAGCAGAGACATTCTTGGTAAGGAATTGGTTCCAGCTAATTAAGGAAATGCAATTAATTTTGTTGTACTTTTAAGGTAGACCCAGTACAAGTTGTTGTTGCTGAAGTGAAATGTGGATTAGACAGTGCTACTATAAAACATATAAGCAGCTGCCTAAAAGACTGCATGCAAAAGGTATTAGGAATGGAAAGACAGTGAATAATGCTGGTCAGTGTTTTCATTAAGTGCTGCTGATAACACACTTTTAACATGAAACAGAAAGAAGGACTCAAGAGATAAGACTCTGAATTCTTAAAGACTGAAGAGCTAGCAGTGACTGAAAAAGAGTTAAATTCTTTCGGCTACAATCCCAGCCTCACTCTTTGATATAGCAGAACTTATTTGTGAATAGACATGACTAGGATTGCACTATCAGTGTAGAGTGCAATCCCTAGAGTAGCCATGCAGGATAGTCTGGCATCCTCAAACTGCACATGGCCAAGGGCTTATACAGGCAGCAACAATTTTAGGTACATCCAGTTGATGCGCAATTGCCAACATGTGGGTCCTTTTGGACCTGGAAAGGGGCAGAACAGAACGGGGTGGGTGGGGGTGGCACGCTTATATATGTTCTGCTGACGTGTGTAGGGGCCAGGAGCAGAACCCCTGTGCAAAATGATCACCACCTGTAGTAGCTTGACTTAACAGTGACTTGCCCTTGACTCCTCAGTTTTGTTTATGGCTGAGCCAATATGTGAGCAATATTATTCCCAGATCATGCTTTGAATATGCTTCAATATAGCTAGTAACAAACTAGCAGGAAACTTCCTTATATCAGACCACTGGCCCATCTAATTTAGTATTGTCTACACTGAAAGCAGCTCTCTAGGGATTCAGACAGGGTCTTTCTCAGTCATTCCTGAAGACTGAATCTGTAATCTTCTGCATGCAAAGCACATGATCTGCCACCAAACTGGCAATTCTTGAAATATTGAGGATTACAAGAGAAAACTAAAATCCTGTTACTATATGGTAAAAAAGGGAGGAAATACAAAGGTAGGTTTTACTGACAGAATAATGACTTATACATAATAGCATAGTAAGACTGCACTGATTATGACCTTACACAGCATAGCATGCACTGTGAGTGTGATTTAAGTGGTTACTCACAGCACTATGGGATCATTTCCTGTGCCATCTTCTGTTAGTATACTTAACAATATTTGTATATAGAATCCATAAGGGTGAGGGAAATTATAGGGGTCCTTCTCAGCTGGGAGGCAGGGCACCCATAAAATGGTGAAAAGCCATCACTGACGGCATCCACGCAGGAGAGGCAGATTTAGGGGAGTGCAACTGGTTCAGTCATACTGGATGCAGAGCCTTGGCGCCACCACCAGGGATGCCACAATTATGATTTAGAATGGACTGCGACAGGTGGAGGGGCGCTGAATTTTGGTGCTGTACAGGGCACCGCTGAAATTTAAGACAACAAGATCCACCACTGCACACAGGGACAGATCAAGGCCATGATGGTGCCTGGGATAGTAATAGAAATCTACACAGATAACATTTTGTCATAATTAATACTATGGCAAGGAGTTCTGTAGGATCTTTTTGCCTCTTTGAATTCCAAAATGAATTCAGAAGGGAAGATTATGCACTGTTCCTTCAAGCTGGTGAGCATTTGCTTACGAACTTTCCACAACTAAAAGATGTACTGGTTATTATTAGTATTCATTCTTCCACAAACTAAAAGAGATAATTTCCAAAGAATGATGGCTAACTAATTTCTCATTCCCGTTTGGCCTGGGCCAGTCAGGGTCATGTAAAGAAGGACAGCTTCTGCAAGATACCACACCATTGTTCTAAAAAGAATGTGACTGGAAGTGCCAAAGAAAAGTTCTTGCAATGGGGAAAAGCTCCAGGGAACTCTTGCAAACATTGCTGTTGCTTGAGACAAATAAGATTATACAGACTTGAAGTTTATGAATGCAGCGGAGAACAGTCATATAATAAAACAGCACGACAATATAACCTCCTTTAAAAGGCAGTGTTTCAGAAGGGTATTTGTTCATTGTGAAAAACTGGGTGGGACCAGACAGCAATCATAAGCTATACAGAACTGTTACTGATCATCCCTTTGTGATTTTGCACAATATTTGTATTCATAGAATTCTTCCCTGTGGGGGACTTCTATTAAGCCCTATCGCTGTTCAGTCTCCCTTCTTGCCTATGGGGCTTGCTTAACACCCTGACAGGAGCTCCACTGAAACAGATGGTGGCTGTGTAGCAGGAATGAGATGACAATCAAGGCTTCCACTGACACCACCTTATTAAAGTTCCTGAAAAGAAACCCAAGCTTACCCTGACCATCCCGCGATGGCAGGATAATTACTTCTTACAAATTAAAAAGGAAGAGAAGAGAATAAGAGAATTTTAGCAGAAAGGATAAACCAGCCAAGAGCTACCCAAAACAGAAAAGGCCTTTGTGCCTCGGCACAACAGCTTCTATGTTCTTGGCGAGCCTGAAATCTGTTACCTCCAGCCTTATTTAGAAGACCTGTTTGGAACAGCACAGATTCCAAATGGGCCACTCACACCCCTGTTTAAAAGCCACCAACCCCTCCTCTTTCTTTTAAACAGATATCCTTTTCAGAACACCCTAGAAAAGGAGGCCTGAGGCCAGATCAATCCTGAATTGCCTGCTCATGACTGCTCATCATAAATAGCCACAGATAGTCAATGGGGAATAGCTAGGTATCTGCTGCCCTTGAGCACCAGGGATGCTATTTAAGACTGGGGGCTTCAGTTGATGGGAAGTAAGGAAACAGTACAAGTAAATAAATAATTTTTAAAGCATGTTTCTTTACGCACATGCACATTTCAAGTTAGCACACAACTTTCCCACAAGGTAGTGAAGTAGTGAAGAAAGTCACAAGAAAACTTAAACAGAGAACTTCCACCACTTTTGTACTCTGAAGGTTTGCACAGTATTTTTAATAGGCTGGAAATGTGTCAACCTCTTTGTCCAAGAGTGTTGCATTACAGATCAAACAGAATCATTCAGCAGCTGCAGCTGTATTTTTATAACAACTCCTCCTGAAACACCTATGTGATGGTATGTTTTAAAAAAGAACGACCACATATTCAACATGCTTCAGGACCTTCTGGATAGCTTTTAACTACACTCATGCATCTTAAATTACTTTCAATCATATTTGCATTTAAATTAAGTAATCAAGAAGGACAGAACTTTCTTTATGTATGCAACAACAGCAGCAAGAATACTCATCGCAAAGTATTGGAAGACACAAGATTTACCCACCCGGAAAGAATGGCAGATGAAGTTGATGGACTATATGGAATTGGCAGAAATGACTGGCAGAATCCGAGACCAGGGAGAAGAGTCGGTGGAAAAAGATTGGAAAAAATTTAAAGATTATTTACAGAAATATTGTAAAATTAATGAGCTTTAGAAAAATGGTGGAATGAAGTTATATGGCTTTGGCAGAAATGTTATAAGGAACTAGGTACAGATAGACTGTGAATGTATTAAAGGGAAAAAACAAGGTCAGAATATGTTAAGATTAATTACAGTACAGAAAACAGAGGAAGATGGAAAGGAGTTGCTGAAACAGTTAATTGAAGTGGAATACAAAAAGGGAGGCGTGAGGAAGTCAATGAAACAAGTGAATGAAAGATAAGCTTGAAAATATTGGAAGTGTTTTTAATTGTTCTTGTTTTGTTTTGTTAATTCAATGTTATATGTAGTGTTTTTGTTTCTGTTTTTGTATTGTATTATATTGATTTGTTTAATTCTTTTTCTTTCTTTTTGTAATCTTTAAACTCTTAATAAATATTATTTTTTAAAAATAAATAAATTAAGTAATCAGCCCTGATGAAAGCTGCCAAATCATCAGTAATAAGGGCAATAACATCGTTTATGGTGTGCAATTGTTTTACCAGTTACATATTGAGCGGAGATTGTTCTAAATAATGGGTTAGTGTGTCCACAGTCCCAAATCCTTCTGGCTAATTTAAAACAAAAACATCATGGCGATCTGACCAATGCCGATTACACTGCTCTAAATTTACTCCCCCCTCCCCCCACATTTTATTCTACATGCCAGTGGGGAATCACAGGCAAAAAGAAGTGTGTGGAGCAAGTGATGCAACTCTACCTTTTGTACAGGAGGCTATATTCCAGGCATGTGCAGGTGAAAAGTTTCTACATGCGCGTACACACCCCAAAAAACCCCTACATTATCTCTCCAGGTTTCATCCAGATAACATCACAGTTCAAGGTGACATTTCAGCTAGGAAAGAGTCCTTGGAAAGGTCACACAGCAGGGCCAGTGAAGCGTGAGGTCTGAGGAGGCAGGGGCTGGAGAAAGTCCAGAAGGCTGGACAGAGAGGCTTGGTGGGTGGAGTATATTTGGTCCCTGGCCCAAGATTGCCCTCCCCTGCCCTACAGCATTCTACACAGGGCAAACAAAGCAGATGCCAGGCAAAGAACAAAACAAATCCAAACCTGGCATAGGCCTAGAGCAGGGGTCAGCAAACTTTTTCAGCAGGGGGCCAGTCCACTGTCCCTCAGACCTTGTGTGGGGCTGGACTATATATATATATATTTTTTTTTGGGGGGGAGAACGAATTCCTATGCCCCACAAATAACCCAGAGATGCATTTTAAATAAAAGCACACGTTCTACTCATGTAAAAACACACTGATTCCCAGACTTTCTATGGGCCGGATTTAGAAGACGATTGGCCCGGATCCGGCCCCCGGGCCTTAGGTTGCCTACCCATGGCTTAGAACCATATTCAGAGGCCTGAGGGGAAACATTTCAACCTCCCAGGACACTGGTTTTAAGAGGCTGTTTTTCATGCAAATAACCTCCAAAGAGAGATTTTCCAGCATTGAAGGACAAAATTATGGTATGTGGTGTGAATAGTTCTCATTAACATGTGTTAAATAGCTGACCAAGGTAAAGGCATCAATATGCTGTGTGAATGCTCACTGGTCTTATTTTACATATATTTAAATTTCAATGTTAATTGTTAGTTTACTTTTTTACACAGTAATTTCATCAGACCTCACAATATGAGGATGGTAGACCTACAGCCATGTGCATATATATTCTTGCTGACTTCAGAAAATACATACATCATGCATCTCACAAAGTGGCCCCTAGTCCATGAAAGTTGATGTTATAATAAACCTGTTAGGCAGCAATCCTAACCCTACATACCTGAGTGCAGGTCCCCCTGAATTCAACAGGACTTAATTGGCTTGGGTTGCACTGTGAGTTGCTAAAGCTGACTGCCTTCTTGATACCTCTTCAGAAATCATTCAGCAATGTAGGGCCTGAACTGAAATTATGCCGGCAGGAACATCAAACAACCCACATATGAACTCAAGCAAAACAATTACAATATTTGGAAGCGGGAAAGCAATCCTGCTGTTAAACCAGAAATCCATTTTTGAAACTTTTCTCTTTCAAAGGAGCCACTTGCCTCCCCCGTCTTCCTTTGCCGGCTGATAACGACTCTAGTTGTAAGAGATACTGGCCGGGAGTTCACGCTTATCAAAGCCCTCAGCCATTTCCGAGCACACCATTTGCACCCAGTTCCCTTTTCTTTTTAGCAGGAATTCCCCCATGAAAGCGGATTCCCCTCCGCCCGCTTGAAGCCCAAGGACAGAAGCGAAGCTTGTCTGGAACGCACCGTCTTACCTGTCTAACCTTTCCACTGATAATCATGAACGTGTGGAAGAGCTTTTTAGAACTGAATGCCTGAATCAGATCCCTCCCCCCTCCCCAAACACGTGAAGCTCGGGTGCAGCAAGCAAGAAGATGCAAAAGAGCTGGGGATCGCCCCTCTCTCGCCCGCCTAGCGCAACCCGCTGCGCGCCCACCTGCTTCCGCGGGGCTCCTTCCCTGGCGGCGCCTGGAGGAGAAGGCGCACCTTTAAGTTTCCTTTCTGTGCGGAGGCGGAAGCGCGAGCTGCCCCGCGAGGAGACCCGAGTTGCGCGGCCAAGGTAGCAAGCCCTCCCCGAGTGGCGCGCATCCTCGGGAGACGCCAGCCCAGAGCCAGGAGGGCGAGGCGCCCGGCTCCCCGCTGCACCTCGCTCGCTCTCGCTTCTGGCCTCGGAGGCGCCTCCCCTCGCCGGGCCTGAAAGCCCCTCCCCGCCCAGGAGCCCAGAGAGCTGCCTTGCGCGCGCTCCAGGCGCGCCGCGCCGCCGGGAACCCCGCGCGTGGCCGCCTTGCGCCGAAGCGGGGCGGCAATCCTGCGCGCACTTACCGACTGCGCGCCTCCAAGGGGGCAGCATTTGCTCTTACTGCTATCGCGGCTGACAACCCCGTCGTAGCGAACACGGAAATACCGTTAGAACGAAGCATTAAACAAGGACACCCGAAATAAAACAGCAACAATAGATTCCGCCAGCTGTGCATTAAATCGCAAATGCCTGCTGGACAAATGGAGCGGCTTTTACCTTGTGCTTCAAAGTGGCCATTGCAGGGGGAGAGCAATGTCAGGCCGAAGAGAGGGCGCAATCTGGAGGCTCCTTCCCCCTGTGCTGTGCCTTGTGTTGCCCCCTGGCTAGCAAAAACTAATGTTGGGGCAACAAGAAGGGCATCTCTGGTTGATCTTAGTAGTTAGGTGGGCACTGGGCAGTGGTGGTTGGTGCCCATTGGGCAGGCAGTTGGAAGCACAGCCAAGGACAGGCAGAGCCGCCCACTGACTGGTTGTAAGAAGGCTGGCAGGTAGAGGCTGGCTAAGGTTGTTGGGGTGGTGCCCCTTTCATCCTAACAGTATTGCCCCACCTTCAGCCTCTGCTGAAGGTGGGGCAATACTGGAGAAGGTGCTCCTTCAGCTACCTGGGCTCAAAGTCATTAGGGGCACAATAGGACCAATACTTTGAATTGGGTCCAGTAGTTCACAGACAACCATTGCAGAGATGTGATGATCAGAGTAATATGATCTCCTCTCTCCACTCCAGATACCAGCCAAGCATCAGTATTCTGCAGCTTCTGGACAGTCTTCAAGGGTAGCTCCACATACGATATGTTGCAGTAATCTAAACAGGAGGTTATTAGTGCTTGAGTAACTGAGGTGAAACTGCCCCAGCCCAGGAACAACTGTAGCTGGTGAACCAGCAGGAGGAAGGCAAAGGTAGTTCTTGCCACTAAGACACTTGAATCAAGAAGTAGAGGCAGATTTAGGAGAGCACAACTGGGCCCAGAGGGCACCGCAGGGGGTGGCACAACAATGAGCTGGAACAGAAGACAAGAGGCAGGGCTTGCCTAATTTTGGCGTCACACAGGGCACCACTGAAATTTGAAAGCAAGGAGTGCCACCAAGCTATGGACCTGGTCTGTTGGCAGGAGTGCTACCCCAGGTCACGTCAATGCTCAGGATTCAGCTGCAGTCAATAGTGATAAAAAAAAGAAGTCCATAAACTACCAGTATTTGCTCTTATTGTAATAGCACCATCACTGTACAGCAGGGAACCTGCAGCCCTCCAGACGCTGATGAACTCCAACTACCATCAGCCCCAGGCAGCAGAGCCAATAGCAGGGATGATGGGAATTGTAGTCCAAGAGCATCTCAAACTTAGCTTCCTGTATCATACAAAATGCCCTGGGAAGCTGAACAGTTGAGAAATGTTTAGTATGCACAGAGTTCATGAATGAAATACCTTTACTTTTAGTTCAGTGACCTGAACCAATTGACCTTCTGTAGGTATGTTTCTCACAGACATAATGATAGTGAAAGCTTCCCCAGCCTACTGAGATCATTCCAAGTGAAGATCATACTGGAAATGCTTTATGTGAAACACTTCCCAGAATTTTTCAGTATCAGGATGCAGCTTGAGTTGGTTTGGCCACTGCTGCACAAAAATATTTTGTGGAGAACTTTTCCTGTCTAAAGGGTGGCAGGAAAATCTATTTAACCATCTAATTTGGCAAGGAAAAACAGGATAGCTTGGATCCAGAGTTGTGCAACTCTGTATATGTGAGAAAATGTGTATGCAGGATCACTGGGACAGTGCCGCAGAGTTGCCATCCTGGCACCAGCGTTGCTGCTACTTACAGGGGTGGGACAGGGTGGTGGCAAGGTCAGGGTGGCACCCCGGGGGAGCCACCCGGGCACTCTTGCCAGCACACCCATGCAGCAGCACCCGCTCGCTGGTCCAGGTTAGCAGCAGTCATTCTGGTGTTGGGAGGGTGACTGCAGAAGCACCCCACTGTGCCAGCTGCTTCTGTGTGCATGAATGTCTGTGTGTGGATGTGCAGGTGGGGGGTCATTATGAGAGATGGCCCCCCACACTTTTGCATTGGTCTGGACCACCACTGGCATGCAACCCATGCTTCTCCCTCTCCCCCATAGGTCACCTACAAGGAGTTGCATCCACGTCCCTGGCTTATGCTTTTAGCCTTTACTGCAATGTTTTCTTGGGATGGTAGTCATGCCTTTATTTTTTCAGGGCTCCTTTTTATGTACAACTGCATGATAGTGGTAAAGACAACAGGGACAATTTTTTAATAGCATGGAGATGGGAGATATGGAAAGCTTCTGTCTGTTAAAGTTGATCTAAAAAATTGTGATGGCCCTACTTCTAGTTTATGCTTCTAAGTTGTGGTCACTTTGTTGCTGAAGGCAACACAATGACTGGTGCATTTTGGGGCACTCTGATGTGTGCTACCAGTGGCTTCTGGCTGCATCAGAGAAGGAGGAGGGAGGGAGAGAGTCCAAGGCTTGCTGTAGCTTGTATTGTAATACTAAACCTGGGGTGGGGAACAATTTCCACCCACTATCAATCACCTGATGTCACCAGACAAACCATGAGGGATTGATTGCTAATTCATTCTGGGAAACATAGTACTGTGAAGGGAAGGGGATCTCCCAACAATTTTCAGCACCCCAAACAAACTGCAGTTCCAAGGATACTTTAGACTATGATATAACAAACTGTATAACAGTGCTTTAAATGTCTGGTGCAGGTGTGTGCTGAAGGCAGAGGGACCCTTCTCCACAATTCTCCTTCACCAAAGAACCCCCTTGTGTGTTTTAAGTGTGACATGAGGCCAGAGTGATTATAGCCCCAGGGAGCACATCTTACCGCCTGACATGTGTCTCTTTATATGTTGGTGTACTCTGACTGGATACAGAGCTATACCAAATTTTATAAGTTGTTTTGTTTTGTGGGCAAAGCAGTAAGAGATTTTCATTTTGCTGTTTCCCCCCTCACCACTGAGCTCAATAGGTGAACTTTTCCTTATGCCCGCTCTATAGACATCTTAATGTTGTTAAGGACATGGATGGGGTCTGAAGTGTATAGCATTTAGCATCAGTCTGCTCCTTCCATGTCCTGTACACATCTGTGTCCCATTTTGGTTGCTACACTGGCACAGTTGTGTTGCTGACACAGATACACGAGGATAGTTGTTGTGCCAGCATTAGTAATGCCAACTTTGCCAGCATAGCAGGGAGCTTCTGCCATATGGCTTGCAGGTCCTCAGTCGGGATATCCTGATTAAAAGATTGTGCCCTAAAAACTGGTCTAGAGAAATTCCATCAAGCTTAAAGAAAGTGAGCCAGTTCTTTAAGCACTGGAATTTCCTGAAATGCATCTATCATTAATTATGCAGGAGAATTTCAGAAATGAATGTGAGCTTTAAGAGTTAGAGGACATTACATTACACAAATATGCTTTCTGGCTCTGCAAGTCTGTTTAACCTGGCTTGCTTTCTGTTTGGGTCAACAGTTGCCAATAGTATAGTCCCTTGCCTGTGGGTTAAATGCTTACTTCCTGGAAAAACTAGATACAGAGAAATAGAAGGGTTGCATTAAAACTCTCTTTGGTCACCACTGGAAAGTCATGCTAGTTGTGGATCTGATGGAGGCCCAAGGCATCCTTGCTTCAATCATTGAGACCTTGGTTATGTTACCTTTAACCTCAGTGCTTAATGACTCTCATGTTGCTCACACACAGACAGCCTAATCAAACTGAGGCAAAACTTGGATCAAGGTGTAGCCAGGATTTTTGTGGGGAGGGGAGGCTTTTGTTAGGGGGGGCAGAACCTCAGATTTGCATTGATTTTGATTTATTTAGGGGGGCCAGCTGCCCCCTGCCCCCTCTTGGCTACGCCCATGACTGAGATGCAGACTAGTTAAAAGAAAGTTGGCTCAGTGACCACTGCTGCATATTCCTCCTCCCCTTGACTTGCCTCTCTTCCTCTCCCTCACTGCTGCCACTGATTCACCTCACCCAGCCTCAGTTCCCTCTCACTTGCAGCAGTCCCTTCCCCCACTTGCTTCCTCTTCCTCTTCCTCTTCAGTTCAAAACAGAGTGTGTGCTGAGAAAAAAAACCACATTTTGATGCATGGATAAAGGAGGAGACCACACTTGCATGACCGAATGCTAATGAGGAATTATGGCCAAGGCTGATTTCCCCAGGGCTACACACAGTGCTTTTTTTCTAAAAAAATGTTTAGGGATACTCTCCTTTTCCTACTCATATTGAAATACTGCCCCTCAATGAGGCCAAACTTAGATTCACAAAATGTTTAGGGGTGTGCGTACCACTGCGTCCCCCCAGAAAAAAAGCACTGGCTACACACATTGTCAGAGGAGGTATCTTTTTTCACTGGATTACGTTAGGTCTCTGCTTTCAATGAGCAACTTAGATCTCGCTGGAAACTTGATGGTCAACACACACCACAATTGCCTCATTACGTAAATCATGTTTAGAACACCAACACAGGTGTAATATTGCAAAAGCACAGTTCTTGATGGTAATAACATATCATATTACTATTAACCTTCTATATGTATTATTCTCATAAAGTCCAAGGATTGTCAAGTCCAAAGATTGTCACGTTCAACGATTACAACGTACAGTTCCTGTTGCCAATGCTTGACTTGACAATCTTTGGACTTCACGACAATAATACATGTAGAAGGTTAATAGTAATATGATATGTTAGTGCCGGCAGGAACTGTGATTTGCAGTTTTTTTATATGACGATTAAATCACAGTTTTATTACAGTGGTACCTCGGGTTACATATGCTTCAGATTACGTACATACGCTTCAGGTTACAGACTCCGCTAACCGAGAAATAGTACCTCAGATTAAGAACTTTGCTTCAGGATGAGAACAGAAATTCTGTTCTGGCAGCATAGCAGCAGCGGGAGACCCCTTTAGCTAAAGTGGTGCTTCGGGATAAGAACAGTTTCAGGTTAAGAACGGACCTCCGGAACGAATTAAGTACTTAACCCAAGGTACCACTGTACATACAATGTTATGTTACTTTACAGCCTGTTACGTGTGTGTCAGAGTCTCTGCACTATCAGTGCTTCTAGACTATCAGTTCTGCCCTGGTTCCTTCTAGTCCAGCTGAAGGAGGTAAGCTCTGGCCAGTTTGCTGTCACTCAGCTGTTGGGTTGGCTCAGTGCCAGCCAGGAGAGGATTGCAGCAGTAGGAGGCATCACTTTAGGGAACAGTGCAAGGTGCTGATAAGGACACACACATTCATTCACCACAGTTCAGAGGTGTGACTAACAATCTGGCCCCTCATCTGACCTCCTTTCCATTGGCATATTCTTTTCTGGTTTTCTCCTCCTTTGTTTGGAATCATTGCTATCCATCCATTTCCTTGACTCCCCCCAGCCCACATCCTCCCTCCTTTCCTCTTCCCCCTTCATGCATATCTGCCCCCTCTAAAGAAAAGTCTCCCTCCAGCTAACACCTCATTCATTTAAAATCAGCTCTGTCTTCCTCTCATCATTCCAAATCCTCCCTCCATGATTGCATCCATTCTCATGCCTTCTTCCTTCCTAATTTCTGCATATTTATATAATCTTAATTCTTTGCAGCATCAAGTCTTATTTCCTCAAAACAAGACTGTGTATACACATACACAAACTTTTCTTCCATGCAAGTTGCTGTTATTTACATCACAGTTTCAAGTGTGTGTATATGATAAACATAAGTTTTGTTGTTGTTGTTTAGTCGTTTAGTCGTGTCTGACTCTTCGTGACCCCATGGACCAGAGCACGCCAGGCACTCCTGTCTTCCACTGCCTCCTGCAGTTTGGTCAAACTCATGCTGGTAGCTTCAAGAACACTATCCAACCATCTTGTCCTCTGCCGTCCCCTTCTCCTTGTGCCCTCCATCTTTCCCAACATCAGGGTCTTTTCCAGGGAGTCTTCTCTTCTCATGAGGTGGCCAAAGTATTGGAGTCTCAGCTTCAGGATCTGTCCTTCCAGTGAGCACTCAGGACTGATTTCCTTAAGAATGGATAGGTTTGATCTTCTTGCAGTCCATGGGACTCTCAAGAGTCTCCTCCAGCACCAGAATTCAAAAGCATCCATTCTTTGGCGATCAGCCTTCTTTATGGTCCAGCTCTCACTTCCATACATCACTACTGGGAAAACCATGGCTTTAACTATACTGACCTTTGTTGGCAAGGTGGTGTTTCTGCTTTTTAAGATGCTGTCTAGGTTTGTCATTGCTTTTCTCCCAAGAAGCAGGCGTCTTTTAATTTCATGGCTGCTGTCACCATCTGCAGTCATCATGGAGCCCAAGAAAGTAAAATCTCTCACTGCCTCCATTTCTTCCACTTCTATTTGCCAGGAGGTGATGGGACCAGTGGCCATGATCTTCGTTTTTTTGATGTTGAGCTTCAAACCATATTTTGTGCTCTCCTCTTTCACACTCATTAAAAGGTTCTTTACTTCCTCCTCGCTTATTTAACTTATATGCAGAATTCATCATGCGAAAGGCTGGGCTGGATGAATCCCTAGCCAGAATTAAGATTGCCAGAAGAAATATCAACAACCTCAGATATGCAGATGACACAACATTGATGGCAGAAACATAAGTTATAGAGGTCAAGAAAGCATGATGTCACCCAGGAGCCCCCTCCAAATGCTGAAGAGGCTGCAGCTCCACTGGCACATACCTCCATATGTGGTGGGAATGCCCCAAAATTTAATCAGTGCTGCAGGAAATCTGCAAAATAACAAAACAAGTAGTAGAAGGAACTCCAAAATTAGCCCTATTAAATACATTCCAAGACAAGGATGCATATTCACATGCCAAGGAACTCAAAGTCACTCTAAGCAGCTAGAAGCATCATAACTAGCTACTGGAAAGACCTATCAAGAGTGAATATAGACCATTAGTAAAAAAATGTATGGGAAATGTATAGAAAAGTTAACCCACAAACTTAAACTGGCACAGGGACAAGCAAAGGAGGACACCTTCACCCTGGTGTGGCTCCCATTTATTCCATATACAGCACAACAACACAATGATCTATCCACCCCCAATAGCATACGAATCAATACGGCTAATCTGACCCAAGAACACACACACACACACACACACCACTGCAACCAACCAAATGCAACCAACCAAACTCTGGACCCTGCAATCTCTCATAATGCCATCAATAAATAAATAAAAATAAATAAATAAAGGACCTATTCGTGTGACGCTGACACAAAAACACTGCACACGCACTATGCAATAGAAGGACATATCATTATTCCCCCCCCCCATTTCTCTCCTCTCTCATCTCTCTTTCCCTCCAATTGCATAATGCATATGACAACAGTGTCTTATACTGAATGTAAACGAGCTGTGAAAAAACTCTGAACTGAAAGTACTATATGTCATTTTCTTTCTTTCTTTCTTACACAAGAAAGTCTTTAATAAAAATTAATTCATAAAAAACATGATTGTGAGACCAAGGGGGTGGGAATATACAATACAGTCTGTGTAGGTCTACTCTTGTTATTTGTAGACTTCCCTTCAGCAAAAGTTCTCAAGGCAGTGAGCACAGGCCCAAATGGAGGGGATGTATTTGCATTCTCCTCAGGCAGCAAAATGTATTAGGAAAGAGGAAGCAGGGTGGACTTACCCCAACTTTACTGCTGTTTGTGTGAACAGTAATCAGTGTCCTGAGGCAGGACATTCACTTTCACATTTAAGGTTCTGTTCCAATTACCAAAGAAAATTAAACCAGAATGTTTAGTTTACACAAACAATATTGAAGGGATCATTTCTTGGCCAGTCTTCATTTCCAAAGCAATCCTGGAATGGGCAGATTATATTAGAATCAAATACACAATACACATTAAAACAAAACAGGCAGGAGGACTTAAAACCAGCAGCATAGAACAACAATGCAGCGTAACACACACAAAAACCCTGGGCAATAAATAGGTTTCCAGCTGGTGCCAAAAACATATGAGAATCAGTGCCAGCCATATATGAGAAAAATAAAAGCAAACTACTGAGAAAAAAACATAAGAAATACAGGAACAGGAATTAAAATATATTAAAGTTCCACACCCTTAAGGGAGACTTTGCAAATTCCCCTATAAGAACCCAAGAAGAGCCTGCTGGGTCAAGCCAGTGGCCCATCTAGTCCAGGACCCTGCAACTGCTATTCAGAAGCATACTTCCTCCGATGGTGGAAGTAGAGCCTACTAAACCTTAAAAGGTAAAGGGACCCCTGACCATTAGGTCCAGTCGTGACTGACTCTGGGGTTGCGGCGCTCATCTCGCTTTATTGGGCATGGGAGCCGGCGTACAGCTTCCGGGTCATGTGGCCAGCAGGACTAAGCCGCTTCCGGCGAACCAGAGCAGCGCAGGGAAACGCCGTTTACCTTCCCACCAGAGCGGTACCTATTTATCTCCTTGCACTTTGCGTCCCTTAACAACTTAGTTAATTTCTCATTGTGTGACTGCCCGTCAGGCCAGATCCCCACTTCCCCTACCCTAAATGGGCAGCAGGTCAAAGTTCCAAGGGGACTGCTGTAATCTCCCATCAGCTGATGAGCAGTTACAGTGACCTCATTTGAAGGCCTGCTCCCAGAACCAATCAACTGCTTGGCAGGAGGCGTATGCCTTCATTGAGAGCCAGTGTGGTGTAGTGGTTAAGAGCGATAGACTCATAATCTGGGGAACCGGGTTCGCTTCCCCGCTCCTCCACATGCAGCTGCTGGGTGACCTTGGGCCAGTCACACTTCTTTGAAGTCTCTTAGCCCCACTCACCTCACAGAGTGTTTGTTGTGGGGGAGGAAGGGAAAGGAGAATGTTAGTCACTTTGAGACTCCTTTGGGTAGTGATAAAGCGGGATATCAAATCCAAACTTTTCTTCTTCTTCTTCTCTTCTCCAAAGGAGCTGACCTGATTAGCACAAAGCAGTTTGCATTGAAACTGCTTGCTGAAATAGGAGGGGAGCTCTGTTTGCTAAAATGTAGTTGTTGTCATCCCCGTCCTATTTTAGCAAGCAGTTTCAATGTGACATAGAAATACCGTTTTCCTAGATATAAGTTTTCTTAAATAAATAGACAAGACCACAGATAACCAGCCAGGCATCCAGTAGTGGTTTAACCCACAGCACCACCTGCGTCTCTTATACAGAATATAGTAGGTTATTAATAATCATATATGTACAAGCATATATAAGAACCATCTATATATTAACTTATACAGTTTTGCAGTCTCTTTTTCTTTTTTCACTTTATTTTGTGTAAATGGAAAAACTAAATAAAATATTAATAACATTCCCGCAACATTCTCCCTGCACCCATGAAGCTGGGTGACTGTCAAGGAGTAGGGGGTTGCCTGGAGAGAGAGGTAAAGAAGAAGAGGGATGTTGGGGGTAGAAGGAGAGAGGAACACAGAAGACACTCCTCACTTTCTGAGTTATTTTTAAATCCCTCCTTGTAAAACACACACATCCAGGCACACACACCATCAAGCTACTTTGCTGTTTTCTTGCACTTCCCAAGCCCTCTGTGTAAAACTAAGGAACCGTTAGTTACTGAAGCTGGGGAGGATTTTAGTTTGTGGTGGGGGGAGGATTTTAAGAAGATGAACATGGGGGGTGGAGAGAAAGAGTTGCAGGAAGAGATGGGCTGCAAATTAATGAAAGGACAGCCCCTGGGGCTCCCCTAAATGTTCCTCAAGTCATGCCAGGGTGCCATGGCACACTGGTTGAAAACCACGGGTATCAATAATTACCACTGCTTGTTTTAGATAGTTGTATTGAATGGGTGATATGACCTACTTGCACAATGGGCTTTGCTTATGGAAATAGGAATTATATTTCCTCCTCTCCTGTCCTCTTCCCCTTGTGTGATGTTTTGCTTGTGCTTAGACATCCAGCAGTCTTAAATAAACACAAAGATTTTATTACTATTTTAAAAATAAAGATAAAACATTGCTAGACATAAGACTACAAACTTAGGACCTACTTTCTTCTGCTCAGTCCCCCAAGATCTGCTTATCAGTTTCAACTAGTTCTAATACCATTTGCTCTTCCAGTTCTTAGAGTGAAATATTCCTACATCTTGCATTCTCTAAATCTGCTTTGGAAGGTTGAGGGAGTCTCTGGGACAGACTGGGGTGGGGCTACAGTAGGGCTACAACTACTGGACTCAGTTTATTGTGTGTTTGCAGCTGATTATATTCCCATTTAATTTGCATAGTCCACATACCATTATTCTCAAACAACACCAAGCTTGATGCTTTCCTACTATAAATGTCTTTTTATCTGATATGGGGATAACCCAAGAAGCTGGGGAAAATGGGCTCTAATCTGTTTTGTCTGGGGTTGTAGGCAATTTGTTTCAGTATTTTGGGGTGGGTGGTGTTTCATCATCACTTTGCATTACTCCCCTTGCCATGCCCATTTATTTCTCAATTCTTTCATTTCTTTTCTGGCTGGGCTTGTAGTTATTTCTGGGGCAATCCTGTACAGAGGAGCATAGCCTTATATATTTCTTTGGATCCCTCAGTTTTGCATAGAACCAGAAAACTGCACAAGCAAATGGCATTAAAATGTCTACACCACATACTGCAACAATATGAAAAGTGTGCATTGAGAATTTCATTTCTTTTCAGATTATTTCCAGTGTGCTCCTGATCAAAGTGTTGGGATATTCAAATTCCTGGATCCAGCATAGATTCAATTCCTGGAAGAGCCAGGCTTGCTTCCTGGTTTGGTAATGGCCCTCTTAAGTTTGGGCCACTAAGGTGGCAAAAGAAGTGGCTCTGTGCCAGAGAACGAATCAGTGGGACCCCTCCTTCAACTAGCTGGTAGTTAGAAAGACAGAGGGCACCGTTGAGAGTTGGGTGTGTGAGCTAGAAGCTAGCAGCAAGGCTTCAGACTGGGCAGCTGGGAGAGACACAGCCATACCTGATTTCTGCTTGAATCCAAGGCTATGGGAGAAGCAAGATCCACTCAGGGGGTTAATGCTGTGAGTCCCTCCATCATAGGCTCAGGTTGTATATACCGTATGTGTGTGACCAAACCATATATCATAATGACACCACAGTCTCCACTGTCTCTCATTCCGAGGAAGCCAAACCTTGGGGAAGTGCCTGGAACCTCTGGAATCTCACACCGCTCAGAGATTGGGGTGGCATGCAACAAAAGTATAGCCTTAAATACATACATTGCTTTCAATCCCTCATAATTGCACAGAACTAGAAAACTGTAGAAGTGCATGCTGAGATTTTGAAATTGCCTGGCAGTGTGCATTTCTGCATTTCCAGGGTGATATTTCAAAACAAAAACAAAAACAAGGTGCACATACAGCTATCTGCATACATGCTTCCTCATTATCTTGGAAAAGAGTGACAAGTGGGGAGTCGCAGGGTTCTGTCCTTGGTCAATGGAGGTTTTAAAGCTGAGGTTGGATGGCCATCAGTCCTGGATGCTTTAGTTGAGATTTCTGCATTGCAGGGGGTTGGACTAGATGACCTTTCCAGTTCTACAATTCTGTGATTCTATGTCCCATCAGTATTAATTGGCATAAAAGAATCAACAAATCAGAAGAACAAATCAAATTAGAATTATATTTATTTATACCCCACCTTTTTCCCTGACAAGGACAAACACAAAAGGGAACACCTATTGATATGAATGGGAAAGACCAATGTTCTTCCCCATATACAAACTGAAATACAAGTGGGTGTGGACTACTTCAGTGCCATTCAACGGGTGGAAAAGTGGATTAACAACTATATGATGCTCAAAGATGGATAAGCCCTTACATTTCGTGGCTTTTTGGCTCCATTGTTAACATTTCCCCCCTGTGTACTTTATTTATGGATTAAAATAATTTATACCCTACCTTTCCACTACAGAATAGCACTCAAGGCAGCTAACAACATTCAGTTGTTCATTCCTGTCCATATTTACTTGGAAATAGGCACCACTGAGCACCATGATGTCATCTGCAAATTTGATGAACATCCCCTCAATTTCGTCATCCAAGACGTTATAATGACATTGAACTACAACAGGCCCAGGACAAGGGCTTACTCCCAGGTAAACGAACTTAGTCTTGCAACCTAAAATGATCATAAATGAAATAAAACAAATCACAATAAATCACAGAAAGATGATATGAAAGATAAATAAAAATAACATTTCAGTATAAAAATTAAGACAAACCGAAAAGTCTGCCTGAAGAGAATTAACTTTATTAAGGCAGCAGAAACTGAAAACATCAGCTCATGGCATATTCTTGGGTGGGTCTTTACTAACTTCAAAGGCACACTGATCTTGCAAAATGGAGACCAGTAACACTACTGGTTGAGTTACAGATAGGTAGCCGTGTTGGTCTGCCATAGTCAAAACAAAACAAATTCCTTCCAGTAGCACCTTAAAGACCAACTAAGTCAGTTCTTGGTATGAGCTTTCGTGTGCATGCACACTTCTTCAGATACCTATCTGAAGAAGTGTGCATGCACACGAAAGCTCATACCAAGAACTGACTTAGTTGGTCATTAAGGTGCTACTGGAAGGAATTTGTTTTGTTTTGACTACTGGTTGAGTCACACAGCAGTTTCATGCTGGTTGAAGGTATCAGATCCCTTCTGAGGAACTGCCGTGCAGGTGAGCAGTGATGTCAAAAGTACCTTATTGCTGCAGGCCTTCTTTGGTGCATCTGCGTCAAGTGTGGGAAACCTTTTCCAGCCCAGAGGCTGCATTCCTTCAAGACCAACCTCCCAGGCTCCACATACTGGTAGTGGGTGGGGCAATAGATGTCACTCTTATATTTGTGCAGTAGGATACTGTCCAGCCACTCACAAGTCAGCAGTTTCCATAATCATTACTAAATTAATTTATACACCACCTAATGCTAATAAAGGCTTCTAAGTGGCTTACAAAACCCAGCCACACAAGCGTTAAAATATGAACACCCACCATTAAACTAGGCAATAAAACAATCCCATTAAAATTAAAAACAGGAGACAGGTGGAGAGATCAAGGGAATACCCATGTAAAGAGGTACATTTTCAAAAGCTAGGGGAACCCCAATACAGATGGTGCCTCTCATTTTAAGCAGGGAATGCTTTCCATATTACTGGTCCCTGTCGCCACAAACCAATGATCATTAGGCTAGGGCAAGGCTAAGCTAGTTCCATTTGTTGCTATCAGTGCCCTTACTGGGCAATAGAGGGAAGTCACTCTTTCAGGTAACCTGGCTCAGAGTTGTTTAGGGCTTTTATATGTAAGTAACAAGAACTCAACCCTCGTTGAACATAAACAACCAGTTCAGAGCTTTTAGCACAGGTGTATGACCTGTAAGGGGCACTGCACCCTACCTGCGTGGGCCTCACCAGTCGTAAGGAAAGCCCCACATAGAGCACATCACTGCAGTCCCAACTTCAGGTCCAAACCAGTGCATGGGCCACAGCAAAGCTCTTCATCCAGCCAAACAAGATAATATTCTATTACTATGGGTAGCTGCCTTATACTGAGTCAGACCTTTGGTCCATCTAGCTTAGTATTATCAACACTGATTGGCATCAGGTCTCCAGGATTTCAGACCGGGGTCTCTCCCAGCCTTACCAAGAGAGGTCAGGGGTCTTCTGCATGCACAGCAAAGGCTCTACTACTGAGTTATGATCCTTTCCCTGGGAAGCCCCCTGTTGCCCAGCCAAAGCAAAAAACAGCAACTTCCTCTTCAGAGTTATTCTCCTGTAAAATTAGTTACTGTTCAGCAACCTGCACTTGGAATTGATCTTCTGGATCCCATTGCCAGCTTCAAATTCAAGACCTTAAAAATGCACTTCCTCCTATATTTTCATAACGTGCCTGCACAATGTGAGGTTCACACTCTAACACCCACACAGGTGTTGAACTGTAAGACACACTTTTTTTCCTGTGTGTGGTCACGTAAGAATGAAGGCCCACCTAGGCCAGCATCCTGTTCTCACAGTGGCCGCTCAGATGCCTGTGGGAAACCTGCAAGCAACAGGTAGTCAGAGGCTTACCACCTACAGCTGTGGAGGTTGTCCGTGGCCGTCATGATTTGCAGCCAGTGATAGGCTTATCCTCTAGGAATTTATCTAATCTCCTTTAAAAGCCACCAAGGCTGATGACAAATCAAGGACAAATAGGCACATTTGAAAAAGTGGAGAGAACATTTTTATTTATTTTTTTGTCTTAGGGAAATCTTCTGTTAGTTTAGAATGTTTAATTGATTTAGAGTCTTATTTACAGAACAACTGTTAAGGGTGTGTTTATGAGGAAGTGAAGTGACAGTCCAATTGCCACCTTACCAGTAGGCTATCCCAGGTCCTGGAATCAGTTAAGCAGGTGACTAATTGCATTTAAAGCAATATTTTAAATTCCATTTACGTATATGGCAGAACCATGTGAATCATTTATTCAGTAGAACATTTTGCTTAACAAATATGCTAATGGAAAAATAAATGGTTCACAGGTATTGTGGCATTACTTGAACATTATAATTGCCATTGGTTTTCCCACTAAGTGCTATTTCTTTAACATGCAGATTAAGGACTTATTCTCTTTACTACTTTATGGCATAGTGGTATCAGGTTTTGTTTTCCTCCCATTCAGGACTGGAGTCCAAGAGATGTAGCTTTTTTCTTCTAAAAGGTAGCTTTTCCCAGCACCGCAATGATCATGGAGCAATTAAAGTGTGCCCTACAGTCCAATCCTATGTATGCTCTGAATTAAGTCTCTTTTACTACAGTAGGGCTCACTCCCAGGTGAGTATAGGATTATAGCTTTAATGAATGGGAATTAAATGGGTGTATGCACATTCTTCAGTGGGGGGGGGGCAGGGCAAGGGACATGCAACTCTAGGTGCACATTAAAATACATCAGAGGACAAAAAATTAGTGGAGAACTACAGATTCTTGTTGTGGTGACATTCATACTTTTTAATTGTGTAGCCTGAATATTGCAATGTATCATGTATCAATAGTAATAAATCAGCTATCACAGCCGGATGTTGTGCTTTGTCTCAGATGGAGAACCCAAAACAGAGTTTGAACAAGATACCAGCAGATTCCTGATATCCAAGGAGCTTATTAGCAGATTAGTCTCCAAGCAGAGATCTTAGATATGAATTACATAGCAGCATTATACAACAAGCTGTCCTAAAACTACTGACTTAAGTTAACTACTGAAGTAACTTAAATTGTCCTGAGCAGCTATTCTTGAATCTAAAAGTAGATGATCTGTGCCACCCAGTGGACAGAAGAAGAATATTTAAACAATTAGCCTGAATTTTCTGAACATGACAGAACCTTAAGAAAGGTTAGTCTATTGCAGCAGAAAACAATAGGAATTTGCATTTTCTGTTGTGGAGTTTTAGAATTAAAGTCATTATGTTGACATAACACTGGTTTTGCCTTCCATGCAGATTCTCCTAACCTATATTTGAACTAGCAAAATTGGGATGAGTATTCCCTCCTCCTTCTCCTGTGCAAATAGTTGCTGACCAGAATTCAGATTCAAAGTACTCACAAACCTGTGGACTGATTGTTTTTACAATCCCAGCACTGCCCACCAATCTGTACTGGCCACCTGGTCTTGACAGTCCCACACATCTGCCACCAATCTTTCACAAAGGGTGCACTTACCATGCTTATATTATAACAAATAGGGTCTCTGCCACATACACCATATATTAAAAGTATGTACTAGCATTATCCCAGTTAATGTCCCTACTGCCATCATTTTAAGTAAATAATAGCTTTGAATGCCTTTTCTTGCTAGATATAGACATGGGATGAACAGACCAGAAAATGAAGATTGGAAAGTGAGATGTATTACAATTTATTAAAGGTTACTATAATATAAAATAATAGGTTTATTTACAGGTTGGATATATAACAATGTTGCTTCACCTATGTTAATGTTACTGTTATTTTAAAGAAGTGACTATATAGTTGCTGTAGATCCTACCTTCAAACATTAGCCAATTAACCTTTTAATCTTCACCCAAGTTAAATCACAGGCTATTTAGAGTTCACAATCTTTGCAGTTTAACAGCCAACTGCAGGTATATTGCCTGCAGTTCTTCCATAGTATTGCTACTGGAGTCTTCCTCTCACCCTTGCAGATCTTCTTAGCTTCTATCTTTAATGATTTCAGCTGTGAAGCACTGGCTCCTTCCACAGCACCCTCAGGTACCTTGTTTGGAGCCTGCCAAAGTCCATACTCCTCCCGCTTTATTGAGTTTTTGAGCTTGTTAATCCTGTTGTTGTACAGGATTACAGGGGGGAGGTTGTTGCCTACGTTTTGTCAGTTTTTTTCTCTTTTGGTGGAGTGAGGGTGTTTGTTTGTTGGTCATCCCCACCCCGCCACCAAATCTTAAAGCTTCAATACCTCTGTGTTGGGAAGTTCAGCAGGTGCTGCTTTGACCTTCACTGTGAAAGGAAACCAGCACCTGTGAAAGTATCAGTGCTCTGTACCAATTAAAGGTAAAGCTGAAATCAGAGTTTGGAAGCATGACTTGACACTTATTTATGAGTAATAAAAGGCCACAGCCAAGGAAAATCCCTGGTGCCACCTGTTTTGCTTCCAGCAGTGTGCCAAGAGTTTTTAATGCAAGAGAACATATTGGATCTTGTGACACCTATGGCAGCCAGCCAACAAAAACAACATTGTCGGCATGCCTTGCCCATGAAGGTGACCCTGCACACTTGACAAAACAAGCATCTCCGCTGTGTGGACAGGAAACCTGGGCACATGCCAAACACAGCATGTGGCTGGGGCGTGTGGCTGTGAGGCAGAGGAGTAGGCAAGCGGGCAATCACTCTCTTTATAGAGAAGCACGGTATCTTAAGACAGTAGAAATGCTCAAAGCATTCCCGGGCCAGCCCACCCAGGAGGCAAAGGGAGGTGACCACCTCAGGCAGCAGGATTCACAGGGGCAATAGATCCCAATGTAGATCTTGGTCTTTAGGTAGATCTTCACTCACTCCTTCCCTGGTGGAGGAGATAGAATTTTGTTCTCCTCAGGTGCCAAGGTGTCTTGGTTTGGCCGAGCCTTATTGCCATAATCAGAAACTCTGCAAAAAGGAGTCACCGAATTGTAGACTTGGAAGGGACCCCGAGGGTCCTCTAGCCCACCCCCCCGGAGTGCTCTTCCTGTGCCTGCTTCCTGCATCTTCCCTGATGGAGAGTTCTCATGGGTGAAGTCAGGGAAGAAGTAAAATAAAAATAAAAATACTTAACAGAATTTGTAGAAAGGTTTTGACAGATTTCCCCGAGCCCTTGGGGGTCAGAGGCAAGTAATTTAAAAGAAGTGTTGTTGGGACATTTCACTCCGAATCTGCTAGAGGGTCAGACAGAGGATAGCGCGGAAGGGGCTCGCGATCACTACTGGGGTGGACACGCGTCCGCGAATGCAGACGAGGCGAGCCCCGCTGGCCCACGAGGCAGCGGCTTTTCCTCCCAGGATTCCTCGCGCGCTGCTCGCGGAGGGGGGGGCCGGCTTCTGGATGTGCGCAGGCGCAGAGGCGCCCCTTCCGCCGCCGCTCCTCCTCCCTCCCCGCAGAACCGGATCGGGGAGAGCGGTGGCTCCGCCCCGCCACCAGGGGGCGGGCTGGAGGCCGCGAGAGCTGGAACTTTCCAGCGGCGTTCCGCCCCCGCCTCCTGTGACGCTGCGCGAGGCCCCGCCTCTTCCGCGCCGGCACAGCCCGAGTTCGCTGCCTGCCTGCCTGCCTGCCCGCCTGGTCGCCTCGGGTCCCGCCGCCCGCTCGCTCGCCCTTCCGCCTGAGGGGCCGGACCGGGCTCCGCCGTGGCCTCGCGGGGGCGCTTCTCTCGGGCGGCCATGAGGAGCCTGCCGTACTTCTGCCGCGGGGAGGTGGTGCGCGGCTTCGGCCGGGGCTCCAAGGAGCTGGGCATCCCCACAGGTGAGCGCGGCCGCCCTCGGGGCCTTGGCCCGCAGGGGGGAAGCAGGGGCCGGGCCGCCCTCCCTCCCTCCCGGTGGCGGGCTTCGGCTTCACAGACCCTGGAATGGCCGGCCGGGCATGTCCTGGCACGCCGCGTGTCCCAGACCTGAAGCCAAGCGGGAACAATACCCGCCCCCTCTTTCACCGGGATTTTGAAAGGAGGGAGAATCCGATCAGGAAACCGGCTCCTTCCTTGTGCCGGAATGCGGGACCCTGTTCCCGACGGCGGCACAATGCAGAAGAGGCAGCAGGGAGCCAAGCAGATAAATAAATATAACAAAATCACCCTCTGCTGGCGGATCAATAGCTTTGGAAAAACCTGATTTAGAGGGAAAATGGGATATAAATGTAGCTGTTGCTTTCAGTATATACAGTAATTTGATCTAAAATTAAATTAATGTTAAACTCTGATGCAGTTGTGGGAAGTTAACATTTATCATCCAAACAGCAGGGACTTTTATATTACGGAGAAATAGTGTTTTCTCGACCAATTGCCAACTGCATTTTGCATGATTTTGGGCACCATCCTCCCCTCGCCTCTAAGCCAGATGAGTGACCTCTGGGAACAGAACAGGTGCTGCTCCACTGGAGATGGAAGCCCCCATGGGAAGTCAGTGGCTTAGCCAGGGTGGGCCGCACTGCCAGAACTATGTCCCTCTCACTTCCCTCCATCTGTGACACAGTGTGTAGGAGCTGGCCCAGCCCTGTCTACAAAAGCAGCACAGAGCTGGAGTCCGAGCCACTGCATTCCTGCGGGGAGGTGGTGGGCAGATGCCAGCCCCTTGTTGCTTTTGTGGGTGGTGCACTGCAGACCCCACATGGCTTGCGGGGCCAGCATGTGCCAGTTGTGTCCTTCTCGGCCACCCTGTGGTGTCTGGGGGCGACACAGCAGCTCCACGTGCTGCAAGCCCAACCCTGGGCTGTGGTGCTTTGGGGGAGTGATGCACTGGGTTCTAGGGTGCCTGGACTTGTCTGGAACCATGGGCTCTGGCATGCCACCCCAAGGTAAGTGCCACCTAGGGTGCCCTGCCCCCCTAGCTATGCTATTGCCCACAGCAAGTATTGCTGGCTAGTAGAGTAGAGGGAAATTGGGTGTGCTGAGAATAGCATGGAAATGCCACATCCTTTGTCCCTTCATTTCCCAGATACGTCTCACATACGGGTACCAGTCCTAGACTTGGCATAGCTAATTCACTCTCATTGCAGACAGGAAATGAGAGGATAAATTAAAAGCTGCCTCAACCTCCACCCTGTCCACGGTAAAAAGTCAGGGCTGCAGATGTGGCAGTTGCTATTCCAGTGCATCTCTCCCTTCCATCAGTGTAAAAGTAGGATTGGTGTACGTTATTCCTACCCACCTCATTTTATTCTCACAGGTAGGCTGGGCTGAGCGCTAGCAAGTGTCTTGTGGCCGCTCACTGAACTCCATGGGACTAAAGTTATCCTAGTTTAATTTGATACACTAATCACTTTGCACCAAGTTGACTGTCAGGTCTTAACCTACAGTCTTGAAAATTTTGTGGAGGATTGTGGCCCTTGTCTTAAAATAAGTTAGCTTGCTTAGTGGTTTTGCAGATGTACAGAGAAAATTTTTGCATCTCTAAAGAAATAGAAGTACTAGAGGTTTTTGGATTATTGTGTTTTGCAGTATATCAGTATAGCCGTTGTAGTTTTTTTTTCCTTTTTTCTAACAACCAATTACTATACACAATTGTTTCGCAAACCATGACTTGATAAAGAATTGATTTAAATGCCATCTTTCTTGGTGACTTAAAACACTGGCTAAAACTAGGACAATCAGAACCCAACCTTAATCTGGATTCTAATCATGTACCATCTAAATAGGAATACCAAGTTAACTGAACTGACCTGGGGCATCATCCTTTTCCTATTGTTTATGAAAAGTTTTAATGTAATTTGTTTGTTTAATGTAATTGTTTCATTTATATTTTTCAGCTAACTTTTCTGAAGAAGTGGTTGATAGCTTCCCATCTGATATATCTACTGGCATATACTATGGCTGGGCTTGTGTTGGAAATGGAGATGTGCATAAAATGGTTGCAAGCATAGGCTGGAATCCATATTATAAGAATGTTAAAAAATCAGTGGTAAGAACATTATATTTTATCTAGCTTATGAGAAAACCAATGTACTTACAGTTGGAACAGTTCCTGATAATATTCCTTGATAATGTCAGAGCTGATCTGAAAGCATTAAGGTCTGCATGCTGCTAAGCTCACAATTAAGGAGTTTTCCTTAATAGTAATAATAATAATAATAATAATAATAATAATAATAATAATAATTGCAATAGCATGGGGGGAGAGTCCCTTTCAGCTTTATAGGAAATACATTTCCTATTTCTGATCTTTGATGACAGATCAAATACTGATATTTAACACTTTAAACTGAAATTGGGATACATCTATTGGCTGTGACAGAATGCTTCTTATCCTGAGATCAATGGTAGTTACTTTTAAATTCTCCAAGAACCCAGGTGTATGCCTGCACTTACATTCTGTTATGTGCTTCATCAGAACTAGTTTGGCTGGAAGCTGTGTAAGCTCATGAGGAAGTGTTCACTGAACTGAAGGAGATACACAATTGCTATTTCAAACTGATTTCACGTGAAAGGCTAATATATTAGAAGGGTAGGTAGAAATAAAATGGTACAGGAAAGTTGGTAGCAGTAAACTGTTGTGTGAAAGTGCAACAGGAACATATGCAAAGGACTAGCAACCTTAAAGGGTTTCTGCCTCTTTTGCACTGTATTGTTACAACATGTGTAGCACCTAGAAAGGGGTTTTTGTTTGTTTTGAAAGTGTAAACTGCAGTATAGTGTGAAAACTGTACTCTGCCTTCTGTAGTATGTAATATCTGGCCATTAGGATTGCTAAATTCTCAATCAAGCCTATATTTTAAATTACGAAACTGTTGTCCTAGGAAACACACATCATTCACACCTTCGCAGGAGACTTCTATGGAGAAATACTTAGCATAATTATTGTTGGATACATAAGACCAGAAAAAAACTTCAGTTCTTTAGGTAAGTCCTAAGTACCTTTTGTAACCACTGTCAGTGTAGCTATAGCAGTATTTATTCATTCATTATTTATTTATTTACTTTAATTATTTACTGTACTTATATACCAACTTTCTGCTGAGGGACCCAGTCCAACTAGGGCAGCCCCAATGTTGTCTTTGCCTGTCACCCTTGTTCTCTTTTTTCCTTCTCAATACATCCTCTCATGGTCATGACATCTGTAACAAGCTAGATATCCCTTTCTCAAGCTGCCCAGACATTAACTATTATTATTTAGTAGCTTCATTTTTGAGTGAGATGGAAAAACTGTATTTTGGAGTTTCCTATATCAAGATACATGCCCCCCCCCCAGCTAACTAGACATTTCCAGGATGCAGTTGTGTATTGTTTGTATGTCCTTGTATGTTCTCCCTGTGTACTGCCAATGCATTTTAGAACACTGGGTTATATAAAGGCAACCGTCTTAATAGGAAATGTATTTACTCTCAATATGGTGTACATTTCTTGGAGGATAGGTGGGAACAGAATATAAACTTACATTTACAGTACCAGACTGGTAGATCTCAATTTGGCACAAAACAGAGAAATGTAATACCAAATCATGCCTTTCTCTTTTGCAAACTACAGATTGTGCAAACCATACTTTAAAACATTGAGTTAGTTTTAGTTTACAGTTTTGGGTTTTTTTCTTTATATTTTGTCTGAATTCAGTCAAACGTAGGAGATGTACTAAGGTTCTTGGATGGTCGTCATCAAGGCAAAGACCAGATCTGTTTAGCTTAGCAATGTTGCTGCATCATGCGCCTTGAGACACTAGTTCATCCAATAGGGATGTAATGGCAGCTGGTTTGCTGTGCAAGAGGAACACTGTGACAAGTCTGATGCTTGTCCATGTACAGTCATACCTCTTATTACAGTGGTGCCTCGCAAGACGAAATTAATTCATTCTGCGAGTTGTTTCGTCTTGCAATCTTTTCGTCTTGCGGCGCGCGGATTCCCTGGGTATTAACGGTTGTAAGAAAAAGGAAACAAACTCGCAAGACGTTTTCGTCTTGCGAAGCAAGCCCATAGGGAAAATCGTCTTGCGAAGCAACTCAAAAAATGAAAAACCCTTTCGTCTTGAGCGTTTTTCGTCTTATGAGGCATTCGTCTTGCGAGGTAGCACTGTACATTTGCTTCAAGTTCAATCTTTTCAGGTTGTGTCCTGCGACGAGCTGGAAGTAATGGAATGGGTTACTTCCGGGTTTCGCCACATGCGCAGACGTGGCGAATTGCGACGTGCAGACGCGGGTTGCGTTCTGCTCATGATGCAAACGGGGCTCCAGAACGGATCCCGTTTGTATCCAGGGATACCACTGTAATGCCAAACTGCTTTGCTTGCTGTGTCTGAACCAATATTGAGTCTGCCCCTTACCTGTGATAAAGTACCTTTGATACTTTTGAAAAAGGCTTTTAAGAATGTTTTCTGAATCTTTTATTCAGAATTAGTCTGTGAAATGGTATCAACTTCTTTTCACTTTATACAGATGCACTAATAGCAGCTATTCAAGATGACATTGAAGAAGCTAAGAAAAAACTAGACTTGCCAGAACACCAGAAATTAAAAGAAGACAACTTCTTCCACACTACTACAGTTACCAACATAGCTAATGGTCATTGAGTGATGCCACTCCTTAATTTTCACTGTATATTTCACTCATTTTAGTGGCTGTCCTTTAGAGAGAAAAAATCTGTAACCAGTATTCCTGTGGTTTAAGAGTTCTGCTTGTATTGGTATTGAATTAAAATAGTTAGGCAAAAGTAACTTTTATTAGTCTGCAATTATAATGGCAAGTTAGGAAAAAGGTTTCACCATACCCTGGGCAATGTGTACACACTGTTACTATTAGTAGGTCATCCAAGGCTCAGAAACAGTTTTCTTAATGTTGACAGGTAATTTGTAAATGTTTCTAATGATGGTTAGCTAATCTTTAAATGAGCCTCCTTTCCTGATTTTAAAGGTCAAAGCAATCATGCCAGACACTCTTGTAGTGAGGTAAATACAATGGTAAAGTAGACTTCTCTTTTGGATACTTGGTTTTCATTTGGTACATAATTAAAAATGGGTTGCATCCAGAGGAAAACTAGTCACATTTCAGGATTTATGTTGTGCCATTGATTTTAATGAGACTTCAAAACAGCATTTTTATATACTTATAATAGAGTTTGTCTTCTGTAATTGATTCTCAATAGGGTGCAAAGACCCTGGTTTCCAGAGAAGCATTTGAAACCAGATAAATCAGAAACTTTTAAATAACAAATATTCTTTTCTTTATTGTAGAATGATTAAAAACACATTCCAGTCTTTGTCTCACCATATCTATGCACAACGTAACTTTTACAAAATGGATTGTAAAATAAATGGAGATTTCAGTGATGAATTTAGCTGACTTAGAAGATGTATGGGGCTTGCTTTGCTGCTATATAAATTTAGCAGTTGCCTCTTGGTGAAATGTCTGTGCATAAGCACTCATTAGCGACATTGCCTGGTTGTGGATTAAATAGGGTATAGCTTTGATTTATGGCTTGCATAATATATGACCTGCCTACAACTTTAGTGATATACATAGGGTGGAAAGCAAGGGGGATTGGCCTAAGCAACTTTTAGCTTTTGCAGAAGCCGAATTGATACCAGAATTGTGTCTAATTCTGATTCTGTGTTAAACCTTCTTTTAGAAGTACACATAGTATACTTCTAAATTGTTGAAGCCTTTTATGTTAAACATGACCAAAGTCCTACAATGCAATGTTAGAAAAAATGTGTTGGAATGTAAACTTGTGGGCATTTGTGCAGTCCCAGAAAGAGCCTAATTTAAAAATAATGCGATATAATTGTAGGGAGCTAAATACACAGCAGTTTCCACATGGTTAAATGTGTAAACATGTTTGTGGGCAGTGAAATTGCAGTGGGAAGTCCTGCTATGAATCTGTGTTGAAGACCTACAAATGAGTATGCAAGCTGAATGTGCATTTGAAGATCATACCTTTTCCAGAGTTCACGTGCACACAGGTTGGAAATAAATGCAGGGCTTGTCACTGTGACCTTGTTTGCCTCTTATGTGTTTATTGTATCTTTTTTGTGTGGAAAAAGTGCTTGTATATTTCAGAATTTTCCCATTTTGTTGATTTGCAAAGAAACCTCTAGTCTCCTTTTGTTGTTGTTGAAATGTTCCTATATCCATATCTGAATGATGTAGTTAAGTTTAAATATTATGGTTTTATTCAACTAACTTTTACACAAAGTACACCCATTGAAATGAATGGCTATAACTAACTTGGGTCCATTAAGTTGCAGTCCATCTATCCTGAGTAAAAGTTAGTTGAATACTAAGTTAGTTTTTAGTGACATGTCCACTATTCCCCCCCCCCCCGCCGCCTATGTCCAAACAATTAGGCTTTCCTCATTTTTAATATATTAGATATTTATGATTTGGGTTTCCACTGACTTGCAAGTTCTCTGTGTGCCAGGTAATGTGTATGTTCTAGCATGCAGTTAGCAGGCCTGTAGCAGCATGTTTCTGCTTCTTCCAGCTTCATGGTTGAGCAGCACAAAATTAGGTGGACTTAGAGCCAGAAAAAGCACCTCTTCCTACTACAAAGTTCTGTAGTGCCACATGGAAAAGTCCCCTCTCTGGCTCAGGAGAGGGAAAAGAGATGCCATGCCAAGCTGAGCTATTGCTTCTGGAAAATAGGTTTGTGGAAGCTTACCCCACAATAATTTAAATGTTAGCAGTTGGAAGTAATCATACTGTCTGACGGAGGTGATAACATAAGCTTAACGGTCTGAGGTCTTGATAATGTTGCTACCTTGATTGTTTACCATTTGTGTTGTCTTTAGAAATGAGTGCCTTCTGGAAGGGTTTATGAATCTTGAGCATTTGAATTTGAATGAAGAGAATGTAGTCACAGAGTACTTTAATTTTGTGAAAAACTGCACTATAAAGTATGAACAAGAAAAATGTTCATTGTTCAGTCCAGATAAAAATACATGAGTGTATGAAATCATTTATTGAATTCTATCTTTTTATATACCTGTATTTAAGATGATTCATTTTAAATTTACCACTGTAATTTTATTAAGGGTTTTATTTTTCTACTCATTTCAACAAATAAAAGTATGGAAAATGTGTATATGTAACTATTCAGTTTGTCATACTTGATGTATAAAGAATACAGAATAACATGCCTAGTTTGTCCACATCTGGCACTTCACATGCATTACACTGGGGTAGCAGTTTGCACTAACTGCCATATTTTTCCATGTATAAGACCATGTTTTTTGCTAAATACTTTTGGTCAAAAATTGGGGGTTGTCTTATACACAGATGGTGAATGAATGCACAGGGGTTCAGGCTCTGGTATGGGCAGTCTTGGCTCAGGCTCTGGCCCGATTTCTTAATTTTGGGTTCAAAAAAATGGGTTGTCTTATACATGGGGTGTCTCATACATGGAAAATATGCTATTGTTTACTCCACAATTTATGGCAATGTTTATTGTGAATATTTTATGCTATTATGTGTGAAATGTGTACTGCTCCTGATCTGCTTTAATTGAGCAACGAGAGATTCTTTGCTTTGGGACTACAGATTCTGTCAAATATTTACAAAACTGATTAAAAAGTATGGTCCACTTCATCCTTCACTAACAAGTACAAAGTATAGTTAGCAACAAGGCTGTGGTCCAAATGTTATCTATTTGTTTAAAAACATGTAATATGAACAGAAATACCTATTAGCTAAAACGGCACTAAAGCCTTTCTCCAACTCTTTACTTGTTGCCTTTAATCATGGAGACTAATAATTGCCCTTTTAAAAAGAAAGAAAAATGCAAAGTTTATGCCTGGGAAAGTATGCAAGAATGTTTACACTTTCTCTCATAGCTGCATATTGGAGTATAGGCCTATCACATCTATGCAGAGGCTACTTTTGGGTGCCAAGTACATTGGTGGGGAGCCAGGAGCAGCGAGACCATGTAGAGCCAGACTCAACCTCGCAAGGAGGAGCATGACACGCTTCCTTCATGTGAACAGGAATTCTGATGGCCTGGGCCTCTGGTACCATGAAGAAAGCAACATGCATTGTAGCTAGAAGATGCTGCCAGTGTGCCCATTGCCAAGGGAATGGAGCTGGCCCCATGCAGTCCCACCAACTCCTTCATGCATTTAGTAACTAATGCTTAACGATTTAAGAAGAGCTTCCGTTCTTACCTAAACTTCAGAGTATTCTGTGAACTCTTCAGGGAAAAATGTGGGCAATAACTTAGGTCATTCCCTCCCCCACCAAGGAGATTCACCAAGTAACACTTATTGGTCACTACCTTCCCAAAATTAAACAAAAATAGGCAGCAGTTTTTATGCTTGCATTATCTACAAAATACCGTATTTTTCGCACCATAGGGCGCACCGGACCATAGGGCGCACCCAGTTTTTAGGGGGGGGGGGGAATCAAGAAAAAAAAAATTCCCCCCAGCCCCAAAGAGGGTTGCGCGCGGCTATGGAGCAAGCCAAAGCAGCAAGTGGGACGGATCCCGCTCACTGTTTTGGGTTTCCCTTTAGCCCCGTGCAGCCTTTCCCTCCCGGGAGAGGCTGCGTGGGGCTAAAGACTCCATAGCCCCGTGCAGCCTCTCCTTGCCGGAGGGGTTGCGCGCAGCTATGGAGCAAGCCAAAGCAGCAAGCGGGACGGATCCCGCTCGCTGTTTTGGGTTTCCCTTTAGCCCCGTGCAGCCTTTCCCTCCCGGGAGAGGCTGCGTGGGGCTAAAGACTCCATAGCCCCATGCAGCCTCTCCTTGCCGGAGGGGTTGCGCGCAGCTATGGAGCAAGCCAAAGCAGCAAGCGGGATGGATCCCGCTCGCTGTTTTGGGTTCCCCTTTAGCCCTGTGCAGCCGCTTCCTCCCGGGAGAGGCTGCGTGGGGCTAAACACTCCATAGCCCCGTGCAGCCTCTCCTTGCTGCGCGCAAGCCTCTCCTTGCCAGGAGACGCTGCGCAGGGCTTTCCTGGCTTTCCTGGGAGGTGGGGGGATTCACCCACCTCCCGCAAAACCGGCAGAAGCCGCGCAACTCCTTTAAAGAGATTGCGGCTTCTCCTGGCTTTTCTGGGAGGTGGGAGAAGGGACTGATGCGGCCAGTCAGTCCCTTCTCCCTCCTGTGGAAAAGCCCGCAAGAGCGCACGGAGCTTGTGTGCAGCTCTTGCGGGCTTTTCCCGCCTGCCTCCCCCCTGCATTCACTCCATAGGACGCACACACATTTCCCCTTGCTTTTTAGGAGGGGAAAAGTGCGTCCTATGGTGCGAAAAATACGGTAAATGTGCAAATAAGACATTAAAGGTATCAGAGTATCTTGTCCAACTTTCTGGATGATTCCAGTGGCAGCTTTCTGGCAGAGCTGTGTGTGTAATGAGGCAATCCAATATCAAATATTTCAACGCCATTAGATTAATTTACTGTTTACAGCAGTCTGAACTGTTGGAATTCTTTAAAGGTTCAATTTATTCTTAAAGATACAACTACTAGCTAAAAGTTCAAACTAGGTATCTGTCATGAATAAGCGCAGCAACCTATAAAAATGTTGCTAACTAGTCATACACATGTTTGCAGAGACTTCAGTTGGATACTCAAGAACTTTGTTAATAAAACGACGGTTTTCTCACTACCCAAAAACTATGCTAGGAAGAATTGGCATAAGTCTCTTGTTCTCCAAAGGTTTTCTTTTTGCTAGTATTACATAAGTCGTTTGTATGTTTGGTCCTTATGCCACCTTTTTAAACAATTCCATCTGTCAAAGGAAGTATATGTCTGTTTTTACTAATATTTTCTTACTTATGAAATATGCTGGAACTGCAGTATCTGCTATTGAAAACTGACATTTAATATTTGAGGCATTCATTTTTTTAAAAAGACTCATTTCATAGGCATACGCAGCACATTTCATTAGGGTAGGCACTTTGGGAATTGAAACACAGTTCTGACTATGAAGCCCAATAATGTCAGAGTGAGCGCAAGGCAGAAGATCACAGACTCAGATGCATGCACACACAAAGGTGGAGGGGATAAAAAGAAGGGGTGGAGACACAGGCGTGCCCACAAGCCCACCCCACACCTATTCTCTCCCCCCCACCACCACTACTTACACTTCATGACTTTCCACACACTGCACACCTGGAGAACAAGCTCTCCATTGCTGCTGGCAGTGCTGCTGCTACTCCTGTCACACACGCAAAACAGAGCCAGCCAAGATGGCACGGCTGTACTCTGACCGTGTCTCCAAACATGAGTAAAATGCTGAGGCCACAGCCTCATTTTTCTTGCAACATTAAGGTGTGCCTGCATATAGGGTACCTGGTGCAATTCATAGCCTATAACTCATTTACAGTTTAAGAAAACTCAAGTGATTTGATAATTGCACAGGTTAATTTTACTCTTCCCTAGTACTGGTCATCTTCCTGTATCTGCCACTCAGCATCTTTTACAGCAAGCCAAAAAGGAAACTTTCCCCAACAGCCATTCATAGGAAAGAGTAGGGCTAGTAAGGGCCGCATAGTTTAAAATCATTATTTTTTAAAATTATCAGTTATATTCTGCAGTAAAGTATTTGTTTGAACAAGCCATTTATTTTTATTGTCTGCTTAGAAATAGTAATGATTACTTAAAGCTATTTATAAGGAGGGTGTCGCAGAAAGGAACCCCAAAAGTAACCTAGCCCAATCTGCTGCAGTACAGGAATCTCAACAGTACAGGAATCCAGGACAGATGGCCACCCGACCTCTGCTAAAAATCCTCTAATGAAGGAAAATCCACCACCTTCCAAGGGAGTCCATTCCACTGTCAAACAGCTCGGACTGTCAGAAAGATTTTCTGAATGTTTAATCGGAATCTCCTTTCTTGTCACTTGAAGCCATTGGTTCAAGTCCAACCCTCCAGAGCAGGAGAAAACAAGCATGTTCCCTCTTCCATGTGACAGCCCTTGAGATATTGGAAGATGGCTATCATATCTCCTCCTGTTTAAAGTAGGCAGGTGTTCGCTTACCTCCTCTCTTCCTATCTTGGGCTTCAGGTTCCTCTTTACATCATTTATCCTGTTATCACCAGGTTGGGCATCACTTTCCTTTTGGGTGAAGACCAGAGGCAAAGTAGGTGTTGAGTAGTTCAACCTTCTCTTTGTCACCAAATAGCCATTGTCTCCACACAATGGACCTACCACTTGTTTGCTCTTCCTCTTGCTTTGAAGATAGCTGAATAAACCTTTTAAAACTATTTTTAACCTGTCTTGTAAGCCTGAGCTCATTCTGAACTTTAGCCTGCCTGACTTTCACCCTACAACTGTTGGCTACTTGTGTATACTCCTTTGTGATTTCCCCTTTCTTCCATTTCTTACACGCACCCTTCTTAAATCTTAGCTCATCTGTAAGCTCCATATGCAACTACACCAGCTTCCTTAGATGCCCCCCTCTTTTCTTGTTGGTATTTGGGTCTTCAATATTTCACCTTTAAGAAACTCCCATCCATCTTGGACTCCCTTCTCCCGGAGTATTTCTGGCCATGGGATCTCCCCCAGTAGCTCGTTAAGCTTTTAGAAATTGGCCTTCCAGAGTGCCTGCCTGACTACACTCGGCTTTCCCTTTCCTCTGTATCATGAAATGCAGAAGGACATGATAACTTCCTCCCAAGGTTCCCAACACTTCCACTTTGACAGTCAGTTGCTCTGTGTTCATGAGGACCAGGTCTAAGATAGATGATCCTCTTGTTTCTTCCACCTTCTGGAAAATGAAATTGTCAGCAAGGCAATTGAGGATTTTTTCTGAATACAAAGTCTGGATCCAGCCCCATAGTCATATATGTATTCTGTACCCTAGGCATGTTGTATTCATATCAAAATGTCTCATAATAAGCATTGTTTTGATTAAGAAATAAAAAGACAATTCTGATACAGAGTGAGGGACTCAAGTAATCTCTCTGCCCTGCAAGGTTGCATCCTTCTGCATTCTTTCAGTGCAAAATAAATTGTAAATATGGGTTCTTTTTCTTCCCTCCAGTTTTAGTATAATACACAAATGTTTTTAGTTGAACTGTGTAATGCTTACAATGCAATCTAATCAGCATACTTCTATATAAATATTTTTTTAATCTGCTGTCATAGGCATGACAGGTTTAGTGCTTGAATTACAAGTGAACAAATCTTGCATTCCTTAATGATACTGTTTCATTTTTGCATTCCATTCATTTAATTTATGTTTTGGTGCAATGTTAGGCACTCCTCTTCCTATCATCATGAGCCATACAATTAATAAGAGAAGTGGAACGATTAATTCCCTTGCATTTAAAAAGGTAAAGGTACCCCTGCCTGTACAGGCCAGTCTTGACAGACTCTAGGGTTGTGCGCCCGTCTCACTTAAGAGGCCGGGAGCCAGCGCTGTCCGCAGACACTTCCGGGTCACATGGCCAGCGTGATGAAGCTGCTCTGGCGAGCCAGCACCAGCGCAGCACACGGAAACGCCGTTTACCTTCCCGCTATAAAGCGGTACCTATTTATCTACTTGCACTTAAGGGTGCTTTCGAACTGCTAGGTGGGCAGGAGCTGGGACCGAACGACGGGAGCTCACGGGGATTCGAACCGCCGACCATGCAATCGACAAGTCCTAGGCGCTGAGGTTTTACCCACAGCGCCACCCGCGTCCCTTCCCTTGCATTTAAGTGCCATTAAAAAACAACCAGTTCTGCACAATCTTTTAAGGAACCAAAAGACAGTACTTTTTGTCCAATTTATAGGGTTTTTCCCCAGATGAAATGTGCCAGTCTGTAGCCTGGGAAACAGTCAAATACATAATTTCCAATATCAAGTGTTATGCAAAAAAATTTAGATTTATTGTAACATTGGCTTTGTTCCATTTGTGGTGGACATGGGCAGAGACCTCCAGGTTAGGTTACTGCAACACATTATATGTAGGGCTGCCTTTGAAGATGCTTTGGAAACTTCAACTTGTGCAGAATTTGGCAGCCAGGCTGATCACAGGGGCAAGATGGGCTGAGCATATAATGCCAATCCTGTCCCAACTGCACTGGCTACCAATTACTTCCCGGGCCCAATTCCAAGTGCTGGTTTTGACTTATAAAGTCTTAAATGGCTCGGGACCACAGTACCACAGAGCTGCCTCTTCCCATATGAACCTACCTGGACCCTGCAATCATCAACAGAGGTACTTCTTTGTGTGCCTCCTCCACAAGAGACCCAGAGGGGAGCAACACAAGAACAGGCCTTTTCTGCAGTGGCTCCCCATTTGTGGAATACTCTCCCCAGGGAGATTTGGCGTGTGGTGTAGTGGTTAAGAGCGGTAGACTCATAATCTGGTGAACTGGGTTCGATTCCCCGCTCCTCCACATGCAGCTGCTGGGTGACCTTGGGCCAGTCCCACTTCTCTGAAGTCTCTCAGCCCCACTCACCTCACAGAGTGTTTGTTGTGGGGGAGGAAGGGAAAGGAGAATGTTAGCCGCTTTGAGACTCCTTAGGGGAGTGATAAAGCAAGATATCAAATCCAAACTATTATACCTTCAGGTGCCAGGCAAAAATGTTCCTCTTCAGCCAGGCCTTTGGCTGATTGACACCTGATGCAGACTCTCTAAGAGTCCCTAATTTCCAGGGGTGTCCCTGATTTAAAGAAGCCATCCAATTTCTCATTTGATCCTACTTTTCCTTACGATGTCTCTATTTTCATTGGAGAAATGTTAGAGGGTATGGAGTTATCTGACCCTGAGCCGTTTTAAGGCAATCCTGTTGTATATGTTGGAAGCTGCCCAGAGTGGCTGGGGCAACCCAGTAAGATGTGTGGGGTATAAATGGTAAGATTACCTTTATGGAATGGGACGTCCCTATTTTCATCAGAGAAATATTGGAGGGTGTGCCGATGCCCTTTTAAATGTGTTTGTGGTTTGTGTTTTTATTTTGTTTTTGTATTTATTATCTATTTTGTGTTTTTATCTTGTATTTTTATGTTGTGAACCACCCAGAGATCTACAGATGAATGACATTATACAAATTTAATAAATAAAAATGAACATTTACACAGAATGGTATTTGCAGCTACTTCCATGAGAAATGCACTTTAATGCATACTAGGAAACATTAAAAAGCCGAGAGACCTAATAAATTTGGTGGCAATATACCCTGAAAATGGAGACTAGTGAGAGATAAATCCATCACAAAATGAATTTCAGTGCAAACTATAATCCACCGCAGCAAGTAATATCATGAAAGCTCATTCCAGTATGGTTAACTATTTAAATATAAATACATCTCTCTTGATAACAGTACATAATTTAACAGATTGGCAAGATATTTGGGGCTAATGGCATGATTAACATACTTGTGTGTAATTGCTTGATGACTCTCAGATGAATGTATTCTACTTCATCTCAATTAAAAGTGAAATAGAAGGAAGTGACCTGAAAGCTCTGTGTGTGCTGCAGATTAGTGACACCAGCCATCAAATTAGGAACATGCATGTATGAATTGGAACTTTTGCCTGACCTGTTTCTTTTACATTTGTATCATAGCTGGATGAATGGGATGACTTTTGCCTCATGTGGAATAACCCAAAAGATAGAGCCATAGAGTGACACCCACATGTAAGGCTCCCCTCCTCTCCTCCAGACTGCCCCGGAGGGTTGGGGGGCCTCCTGGAGGGCCCAGGAAGCAGCAGGAAGGAGAGGAATGGGTGTTCCTGTCATGTCTGTTGGTGCCATATCAAGTCATATCAAGCGACGCATTATATAATCTAAACCCCAATATTCCCAACAAAACAGTGAAAACAAAGAACACAGGCTATGGGTGGGGAAGCTGAACCTTATATTGCATTGAAGCATGCATATTTATTGGATGGAATTCAATGGTGTGTTATGTTGAATGTCCCATTTGCAGAAGCATATCAGCTTGCCAGATGGAATGATTCCTCCTTCCCCACTTTTCTGGGTATTCTCCCGAGCACGACAGGGAATTTCAGGGGGCAATGAGGCACATAGGCAGAGGAGGAAAGGAAGCCTTGTTGAGCACATGGAAGCCTTTGACCAGGGGTTCTGCTGCCAGGGTTCTTTATGTGAAATCCCATTGTGTGTGAATGGGGTTGCCAGTCTGCCAGTTGCATATGGAGCTCTGAACCATTGTAACCCATTCCAACTCTTTTTATCATTGTGTCACACAAAATAAGTAGACTAACAGGTGAATAAAGATATGTCAGATAAAGAAGATACCATATCATTTTGTTCCATGCTTAGAGTGGTGGTCTTCTTAATTAAAGAGGACTATAAGTTGGACATTCAGCTCAGGTGTTTTGTGTACTAGAAATGTATCATGAGCCCTAGGGACAATATAATATAATAATAAGAGAACAGGAGGAAGCAATTATATTATATTCAAACTATATTTGAAAAAATTCTGTGTGGATATAGACAGCCATTTACCAAGGTGCTAATTTAGGATAGTATACACATAATTACTTGATAAGCTGAATGCCATCTCCTCCTTCAAAGCAGTAAGTATTCCACATCCACCCACACTCACATACAATGGTTGCAAATACATCTATTGTAAATGGCTGTCTGTACCATTCAGGTGAGATTCTCAGTGTGCAGGAAAGACAAAGTGACACATAATCTAACTAAAGGTTATCTAAAGGAGTAACTTTCATCATCATACTCCAGTTCATCTACTTCATCATCTTCTAGAAGTCCATATTTAAATTTGCGATAGACTGTGCCATCTTGGCCCATATAAACAATATCATCGTCGTCATCGTCGTCATCGTCTTCATCCCGGTCCTTGTATTCAATCACTTGATCTTCATAATAACTGGTGCCCTGGTAGTGGTTGCTTTTGAGAGAGGCAAGTGCCTTTGCATTATCTCCCAGCTTTTCATATCCACCTTGCTTTACTGGCTTGGGCTTGGCCCGTGATCTTCTCCATATGAAAACAGGAGCTCCAATGGCAAGGAGCAACAAAATGAGTACGGCAACAACCAAAGCTGCAGCTTTGCCTTTCAGTCCCTCTGGCAAGTTAGCGATGCGTAATATACATTCATCTGAAAAACAAAGCCTTCATATATACGCACATATATACACACAAGCACACATGCATGCACACGCGTTTTTAAAACTGGAAACAAATTTTAGGATAAGGATGAAGAACCTTTTCCATCCAGTTTTGAATTCATCACTAACAACTGATTTGTTCATGCAGACAAAGAGATAAACATGAATTTCTCTCTTCACACTCACACAAGGCCACCACTGCCATTACTAGTTTTGGTTACAATCGTAACCCTGCTTGCTTGGGAGTAAGCCCTAACACAATAGGACTTAATTTTGTGTAGGCATAGTTAGGATTGCACAGTTAGGAACAAACGACACTAGAGAATCTCCAGGTGAATTCCCAAAACACCTGAAGAAATTTTGAGGTGTATTTGTAGTGTCTGCTGCCAATCCTCTGTGACACAAAGCTTTGTCCATTAACAAAGAGAACCAGCAGGGCACAGGAGTATTGTGTTACGACCAATGCATGTAACAGGTGCACCTCTAAGGTGGCAAATCTGGATTTTACCACTGCAGTCTGCTGATTTAATTTCACACTGCAATTCTTCACAGGACTTGCATACAGGAGGGGGAGCGGGAAGGAAGAGAAGAAGGAGAAGCTACTGTGCACAAGACCATTAAACATTTCCCATCAACCCTTTCTGCTCATTATTACCTTGCGTTTTACTGCAGTCACAGCACTCCTGAGTTTGCACAAGTTCAGAACTCTTACAGCATGGCACACAACGATTTTCATCCAGGTAGATCTCCATGTTAAGATGGCATTCTGTACAGTTGAAGGGACCAGGCCCCTTACACTGCATGCAAGTGTCATGACATTTTTCACATCTTGCTGGGTGCTCCTTAAAGTCAGAAACACAGGAAGAAACTTGGACTTTGACTCTATAAGGTGAAACCTACCATACAATATGAAACTGTCTGGTCCCAAACAAAAAGTGTACATGCAACAGGCCAGGTGGCTTTCCTATAGCCCTTTTTAAAAAGCCAGAATCCTGCTGATAAAGCTGTTTAGCTAGGAGGAAGGAGCAGGGAGGACTAAATGCAGCTATTGAATAGCCAATCAGAAATATTTCACCTTTAAAAAATCTGCATGTTTGTAGTTCTGCCTGTTGCATGGGCTAGGGAATCATGCACACTGTACCTATTTGTCCAGTTCTTTATCCAGTTCTTTATTCCGTGCAATGCCATCTTGACTGCGAGTCCCGCAAGACCTGCTCCTGCCTTTTTCCATTTGGCTTGGAAAAGCAGAGCCCTGACTGACTCCAGCTACAAAGGTGAAGCTGCTGAACAGACACTTGGGCTGCGGTGTTGTTTAGGGTTCTTTTTTGGGGTGGGGGCTGTTTTTTGTATCTTTATTTTAGAACTTGCGATTTATGTGGAAATTGTTCAGTTTGGCTGTGTCTTTTTAATTTTTGTTTATTGTTTATTACTACTTTTGTTACATTGTAGTTATGTGTGTTTTTCATGTTGTAAGCTGCTTTGAGCATGGTTTGAACTGTGACAAGGCAGCATACAAATAAAATTATGTATGTATGTACCTGTGCAGAAGCTTATTTACATGCATGTGTTGCTTGTAGCTGGATCAAGGCCACTGATAACCTTGGGAAGCTGGACCATGGGATCAGGCTAGAGATAACTGTTCTTATTTGTTATCACAGAATCACAGAGCTGGAAGGAACCCTGCAATGCAGGAATCTTTTTGCCCAACATGGGGCTCGATTCCTTAACCCTGAGATTAAGAGTCTCATGCTCTACCAACTGATATTTTTTTTCAGCATGCTAAAGCAAAGATTTGGCCAGCAAGTTCTGCTTGTTAGCGACACAAAGATCTCTTTGTCGTGCTTCTGTCTACCTTAATCATAGTCTTCTCACAATGGGTTGTAGATAGCCAACTAAGTTATACTCAGATATTTTCTAGAAGGACCATTGATGCAGCAAGTCTTTTATCTGTATTACAGGATTGTACTCTGTTCTTAAATCTAATCTTGCCCCTCCATTAGTTGCTTCATATATGAGAATAAGCGAGTAGGAAAAAATAGGACAGCGCAATGGGTGCTGGTAATAATTTGTAACAAGGAGAGAACGGGAAGTTAATGTATGGATCGCTTGGTGAAATGTTTCAGAATCACTAGTTTAATGTAACAATGCCAATGAAGGTGTGTGTGTGTGTGTGTGTGTCTGTTTTTCTTTGTCGGTTGGTGCATGAAGTACCTCTGAGGCTTTGTATTCTCCTAGCAAGCATTCTGAGTTGCAGATTCCAGCAGCGAAAAGGTAGCTCCATACACAGGATGTGCAGAAGAGTGGTCCTTTCCCTTAAAACAACAAATAAAATCACTTTAAAAGGGTAAGTAATAGAAAATCACCCAACTTGCAGTTCAGTAGTCTTCAGTCTTTGCAGTCCTTTAGGCCACACAGATAATTGGGAGCTCATTTCATCTTATTATTTTGTAAGTTGGTGCTGCTCTTGGTGCTGCACCTTAAATCAGGCAGCAACACAGTAGTGTGTCCTGACTCACCAGTTGAAGATCAGTGGCTTTTCATTTAATTAACGAAGTAAATAGAGTAAAATAAGCAGGTTGCAGTGTTTGATCCCTAAAAGCTTAAGCTGATTTTGAAACAAAAACCATTCTAGAGGTATCTTGTCTAGGCTTCAGTTAAATAATTCTACTATTACAATATCAGACACTCCCCCCTTCCCCACCATAATTACACTTGGGGAATTGTGATTGTCTTATCAGCCAGCCCTCGGGTCTGCAGCTGCTGAATGCCAGGTTAGCTCTGAGAAAGACTTCCCTCATCCATGGTCTGATTGTGGGTGAAGAGGCCAGTCTGACCTGTATCACTGAAACCTGGGTGGGTGAGCAGGGTGGAGTTGGTCTCACCCAGCTGTACCTATCTGGGTACTATTATCAGGGCAGACCTGAGGGCCAGGGAGGGGGAGTTGCTGTGCTCCGTAGAAATCCCCCCCCCCAGGCTCTCTGTCCACTTGCAGGGGAATCTAGTGTGTGTGTTCCTGGCTTTGGGCAATCAGGATACATTAGCGATTCTGCTGCTTTACCACTCATCTCACTGTTCAGCAGTCTCCCTGCCTGAGCTGACAGAGCTGGTCTCAGAGGCAGTGCTGAGGACCCCCAGACGGATAGTTTTGGGGTGCTTCAACTTCCATGATGACATTGCCAAGGCAACTGGTCCTGGGGGGGCTGAGGACTTAATGGTTGCCGCAATGACCATCGGGCTGCCCCAACATGTCATCAGCTCATGTGACAGGCCACACTCTGAACCTTATTTTCTTAATTAGGCAGGAAGAGGGTGATCTGAAAGCGAAGGAACTTGACATCAGTCCCTTGTGGTGGTCAGATCACTTTCTGTTGAGATTTAGGCTTTCAGCACCTTTCCCCCTCTGCAGAGGCAGGGACCTACTAGGGACCTACTAGGATGGTCCAGCCTTGGTAGCTGATGGATCCAATGGGTTTTCAGATGGCTCTGGGGGATTTTCTGGTGAAGCCCCATCTGACCTCTGATGACACTATCATTCCTGAGCTCCCCCTCCTGCTTTGTGGAGCCTGTTTAGTATACTTCAGAGCTTAGGGCGAGGAAACAAGCTGGGAGACATATCAAATGCAAGTGGAAGAAAATTCCAGTCAAATATAATAGAACACTGGTGAGGGCTCATCATTGAGCCTACCTAGTGGCAGTGAAGGCAGCAAAGAAGAAAAAGACTTTGTGAATGCAGAAGCATAAAGTGTGGCATCTTACCACTGCAAGTACGGCAGGTTGGATGGCAGCGCTCACAGCTGCCTGCATCACGATCAGCATAGTAATTTTCAGGACAGGAAATGTGACATTCATTTTTGGAGTGCAGCAGGAATAAATCTTTATCACAGGACAGACAGTCTGTAGATTCTGGTCCCATACACTTCTTGCAACTTTTGTGACACCTCTCACAAGAGCCAGTAGAATTGTCTGCATAGTACCTGAAACAGACAAACAAAGCACACAAGGATTCTAAAGAAGGGTAATGTCTCTTGATTCTCTTTGCATTTTGAAAATCTGAATTCTTAACAGATGCTGGGTGTTTGTGCTTTGTAATAGCCATGAAGTTCTAACATGAAAATGAGTGAAAGGGAAATCTCGCAAAAGAAAAAGGGAGTGTGTGTTTAGTATTATTGCTATGCACCTTGATCATTTTGGCAAGGATGGCTCATAAATTTAGTCTCACTATCTTGGCATTCACTGTTATGCTACAGCCAGCAGTTCTGAAAGAGTTCCAACTTATAAACTAAACCTTCTTTTCGGGGAGTTGCAATATTAGTAAATATTGGTAAAAATGTCTTCCCCTTTCCTCTTGGGTGTTAGTTGATAGGAACATTAACGATCATTTAGATTCAGTATGCCAGGACATCCTCAGGCTACACTCCTCAATTCTAAGGGAATTATGTTACAGTTTAGCATAGCTCCTATCCAATAGAGCTTTTTAACTTGAGACCTAATGTCTTACCCAGTTGTACAAATGGATACACATCCCTTTTCTTGCTTGTACCAGCCTGGTGCGCAAGACAGGCACTGTCTGCTGTGCTTCCCATTGCAAGTCTCACAAGTCCTGTGGCAAGTGTGGCATTGGCCTTCGTCCCTGTCCATATAATATCCATCTGGACAGACTTCAACACAGGTTCCATCTGCAGAGAGAACAGCACCAAATTACAGACAGGCAGCATTCCCCTTTTGCACTGCAATAAGAAACATCAACTCAACTGTGCTTAAACAAAACAAATTCCTTCCAGTAGCACCTTAAAGACCAACTAAGTCAGTTCTTGGTATGAGCTTTCGTGTGCATGCACACTTCTTCAGATACCTGAAGAAGTGTGCATGCACACGAAAGCTCATACCAAGAACTGACTTAGTTGGTCTTTAAGGTGCTACTGGAAGGAATTTGTTTTGTTTTGACTATGGCAGACCAACACGGCTACCTATCTGTAACTCAACTGTGCTTGAAACTGAAAGAGTCTTACAAAAACCAATTCTTTCTCATTTTCGCTTGTAACTCAGGAAAAGGTTATGGAAATCCTATGGCGGAGTTGCCAGGCACTATCACATGAATGTCAGTGGCAAGCTGGTGTTAAGGTGCAAGGAGTAACTGGTTTGGAAAAGTCAGTTCCCTAGATAAAATCTACTGGAAGATTACCATTAGCAGAAGGTTTGAGACTCTCATGATCTGATCCAGAGCACCTGCCCACTTTGCATGTTTCCCAATGTCCTTGAACTGATTAGACAGCTCTGTGCAAGTTGCTTACTTTTGTGTTTACGTGATTTGAGTCATTCACAGAAGAACTTAAATACAGAAGACAAAGAAACAGAAGATGACAAAGAAGGATACAACCGTGGGAAAAGGGCAATGCTTACTGAGAAGAAGCATATCTTGGGGACAGCTGAAACACTGATCTTCGGCAGGGCCTGTACATTCCAAACACTTCCTGTGACAAGGGCTGCATGCTTTGGTGTATCCATCATAGATCTCACTGCTGGAACAGCCTTGGGGCATCTCACACAGGCCTGAAGTAGTCATCAACAGACCTTCTGCACAGGTAAGGCAGTCAGTGGAAGAAGAACAGGTCTGACATGTTCTGTCACAGTCTGAAATGTGAAGAATCACAACTATTTGTTCAAGGCTCTTACAAGTCCCAGATGGCTACTTGGCTCCTTTTAGTCTATTTATACAGTTAACTGTCAATCTCTAGCTTTGCCTATGTCTCTATTGCAACTGTTTCTGCATCCATATCTGTCTTTTTCACAGGATGCATGCTGTACCAGGGATCACGTTACATTTATTCCCACTGCATTGGGTGGGCACTGTACTAAGAACAGGCACCCACAGCCAACACAGAATTAACACCAACTGATTGATAGATGGTTGTGGTTTGGGGGGAAATTGCTTTAGGGACCAAATTGGACACCACTGGGGGTCCATGATTGGCTCATAAGTCAAGCAATCCCCACCTCTGGGGTAAACTTGCCTATAAGAAGTGTGTGTGTGCATGTGTGTGTGTGGGGGGGGGGGACGACGACAACAAATAAGCCTTTAATTAGTTCATTTGCTGCATCCATACCAGTGCCACATCGATCAAAATGACTTCTGACCTCTGCCTCTGAATTGAAAAACATACCTTTACAGATGTCAGTCTCTCCTTCATAATAAGTGCCATCTGGACAATTTGAAAAACATTCACCATTGTATAGATACAATTCCTTTGAACAATCAGTGCAGTCATTGGGATCTGGTCCATCACATTGTTTGCAGTCTTTATGGCAGGGGAAACAGCGGTTGGAGTCATCAAAGAAGTCAGGTGGGCAATAACGTAAACAATTCCCGTTGTGCAGGTGAAATGGTGGAATGCACACTTTTGAGAAAGAGGAGAATATATCAGGATATGCAAAAGAATACAAAATAGCACAGTGTGCTCTTGAATGTGCTATGAACTCTCCCCTTCCTATGTTCTACGTTTGGCTGGCTGCAACGAAACTAAAATCCATTGCCACAGCTATGTCTCAACAAGCGCTCTTCTCTTCTTGCTATCTGACGCTTAAGTCGACAGGTTCACCCCTCCCTAATCAGAATACAGCGATTTTCTTTCAGACTATATTAGAGTGGCATGATCCAAAACTCTAGTCATATCTGCATGTTTTTGTAAAAGTCTTTGCAGTACTGATGTGAGGCACCAAATTTACACAAGCCGCTTGGCTCTTGGGTGGACCCCACACAGATATGCTAGCTAGGAATAGCTGTCCAGGGAGATTCTAGATCAGAATGTACTGCAAAGTCCACAGGGCAGAAATATGTCAGACCTCAGTAAGCGACAATCTATTTCTCCCAGCACATTCTTCCCATGCTTTTGGTTTTGTCTCAAAACACCAAAATGGAAGAGCATTAAGCACGCCCCCCTGCATTTCTAAATAGGCATTCATTTAACGACCTGGGTCAGTGCCATACTGCTGATACTCTGTAGTACCTTTACATGAGCTCTTGATAATGCATTCCTGACACATCTCAGGGCAATCTCTACAAATGCCATCATCAGCAAAGTGGTTCTCTGAGCAGGCAAGTTTACATTCTGTTTGTTCTAGGAGAAAAGGACTTTCACAGGACAGACATTTGGAGGCATTTCCTTCACACATTTTACAAGGGCTGTCGCACTCTCTGCAGGCCCCGTCTTTAGTGAAAAAGCCCCTAAAGTAGAAGCAAAGAATAAAAAAAGATCAAGCAACAGAACATGCTGTAAATTCTCAGAGAATTAGAAAAGGCTGGGGTGAGCTGAGGGCTTTAAGAAAGCGTTCACAGTAGACATGGCTTTGTACACCATGTGGCCTTAGATCTTGAGGCTAAAGATCTAAAAAAAGGAAATAGAGGACTCCACTCACATTATAAAACTCTTCAGTGAACTGTTTAACTGTTTAACTGTTTAACCTGCTGTACAAATAGTAGTTTGGCATAAAATGTCATTTGGCTGTAATTATGCATGTGTTGTCTAAACATTAGCTTCTGGGTTAGTATGAGATATTTTATTATTTATCTATATGTATGTTGAAACAATTGTAATAATAATAATAAACTGTTTTTAATACAGTGTATTCCATTGGGAGTGTATCCATTACATTAAAAAACCCCACAACACTGTTGATGGAAAGACTGAGGTTGCTTACCCAGTCCTGGGGTGGACGGCAGTTGTGGGGCTGGGCAGCTGGCAGTTAGAAAATCCCCATGCCAGCCAATGGGAAGGGCAGGAGTTTCCGCCAGACCCCGTTTGAATTCTGACCAACCAAGCCAGTCCAAGGGGGTGGGGCTTGGGAGCAGGCTTCACTCTGACTCACCCCCTGGCTATAAAAAGGCAGTATGTCCCCCCCATCCTTGGGACCACCGTCGGCCAAGAGCACATCCTCCCACCCCACCTTCATAATTACACTTTGGGGCTTGTTGCATATTAGCATTTCCTCCCTCTAAGGTTATGTGATTACTGGGTTTGCTGTGGTTCTATAATAGTTGCCATATTCGGTGAAAACAGGTTGGTCCCATTTTCAGGTTTTGCCTTCCCCATAGCAGTAGTCACAACTTTGGTGGATAAGGCATTGGGTGGAATCTTTAGTCTAACATTTCATGGGGGGTGAAGTGGTGCCTCACCCCCACCTTGGAACCACACGATCACAGGTGTACCTCCTTAGAGGGGTCTAGGTGGAAAGGGCATCTGTCTAGACCTGTGTCTTGCGATGGAACCTGAATCCCACGCTTGACCCTGCCGTGTGTCAGCCCTGCAGAGCTGGCACCTATGGACTGGGCCTTGCTTCCTGGGGAGGGGTCACTGTGAGTAAAACCGCAGTGCATTTCTCAGCACCCTCATTTGCAAATTGGCATTCAGGTCATTATGCAGCTTTCTACAACCAGAAGGATTAGATCCATTTTGTGTCACAGAAAATACAGAGGTGAGAACAACATAGAAGTATGTGAAGGAAAGCTGCATGTCTGCACAGATTAATATAAATGGAGACGTACTTGGGACACTCCTGCAAGCATTTGCCTTTGTGCAAATAGCGTGGCATGTCTGCATCGGAGTGACACTCGCAACGTCTTGTCTTCACATTTCCCAAAGTTCCTCGTGGGCAAGTGCGGATACAAGACTTGCCAAAAAGAAATCTCTCTGAAAATAATGGAACAGGCAAAGCATGTTTTGAAAGACATTTACATGACATTTTGGAAATTCCAACTAATTCATGAATTAATGGAAAATTTCCATTACAATGCAGAAAAAGGTGGAATGATAATTAGGATGCTTTTTTGTAAGTACCAATAAGTAAGTAAGTAAGTAAGTAAGTAAGTAAATACTGTTATGTTTTAATGAATTCTTAACTGTATGTTCTCCACTCATGCATAAAGCCTATCTTTAAACATTAACATTTTTTCTAGCATTAGCTGAAATCTATGAGAATATACGAAAACCTCTTGATAATGGCAATGTGTAGCAACAAAGAAGATAAATGCTGTTACCTTGGGGACATGAAGTGCATGTGCTGGCAGTTTTCTCACAGGTTTGGCATGAAGGATCACATGGCTCAAACTGAGTAGTTGTTGCTGTATTAGGAGATAAGGAGGAAATGAGTTAATAATGTCACTTTATATATTTGTGGGCATGCGTGCCCAGAATACATGGTTCCAGATATGATTATTTAGTATCATTTAGATAATAAAGGGAAATAAATGCAAATCTTGCTGAGATGATGAGACTTTCACCTTGACTGGAGATATTGCCCATAGTAACACAGAATATGAATGAAATAAGGGGTGGAAACAATGTCTAGTAATCAACAAGGCAGCATCCATCTAGATTTCTGTTAATTACTTAATTCACTTTTTGCAACTGAAATCCTGATTTTAAAATGTGCAGAAATATACAAGCCACAGTGGTCTTCTACCTATTGCAATCCTATTATAACAGTTTTCATGCCCTCCAACATTTCTCTGATGAAAATAAGGATGTCCAATAACAACAATATTTATATCCCACCCATTTGCCTGGGTTGCTTAGCCACTCTGGGCTCCTTCCAACATATAAAAAGCACAATAAAACAGTTGCTGCCACTGTGGCAGCAGGAGCAGCCAAATGCATTCCTTGGAGGCTGGATCTGCTGCCCATGGGGATTCTGCTGCCTGAGGCGGTCGCCTCACCTTGCCTCATGGGTGAGCCAGCCCTGCAAAACAGGTTCAGTGCAGGTGATAATTGTCCTCACTTTGCTGAAGGGACTTGATGATCCAAGTCTGATCACAGTGCCAGCATGAGAACATCAGAAAGTAACGATGTACCACCATGGTGTCTATTGTACATGAAACATTGCCTAATCATGTGTCCCTACAAAGGATTAGTCTGTGACAGTGACTTTTGTTACCTGAAGTGAAAGGCAATATGATACCTCCTTCCCATTCTACATGCAAAAACCAGCTGGACTGGCAGCTTGATCTTTAAAACTCTGGCAGTACAATAACATTCTTCATTACACCTGAGGCAGTAAGCTGGTTAAAGGCTCAGGACAGGCCATGGGGTAAGCAGAGCTCTTTTGTACAACAGAGGGGAATGACTAGGGCAGTCAGAGGAGGAAGGAAAGAGGGACAGGGACCAGTGTTGCTCGCAGCACCCCTGACCATCATTCAAGGCACCCCAGGGTGCCACAGCACACTAGTTGAAAACCACTGAACTAGGGAGCTCAGGAGAAACAGAAGGAGTACTGCCACCCCCACATCTACTGGTTAAGGCAGCTTCCTCATTCTGTTCCTATGTCTCTGATATCCTTATTTATCATTAGCTAGCACAGCTGATCTTACCCTCTGTTCTCAAACTAAAACGGTAATATTCAAGGTTTTTATAATGCTTTTTCCAGCTGCAAGATTATTAGTGCTGTAATATTTCTGAGTCTCCACCAGAGGGGACTATGTACTAGGCATTGTGGCCTTACAAAGCACATGAGACATGAAATGCTGACCAGTCAACAATTCTATCTTCCAGTCAGATGGAAATGCTTATAAATACTTACATTCACAGCTGCTTTTGACATTACCCATCTCTTAAACTACATTCAGATATCATTTAAAAGGGGCTGCAAATGCATCTCTGTCCTAGGGAAGATCTGAAAACTTCCAGGATTTCCATGAATGTGCTTCTTCACAGGGATACAGAATCAGGTGTGCTACTTAAAAAGCTGCACATGTTGATATGATGCAAAGGTCTTGAACTCTGATGTAACCAAATATGCTTTCACTTCATTTAGTCTAGTAATACAGCAATATCTTCTACTGTATCCACCTGGTCTCCCTGAATGCATTTTGTCAGTAAAGGTAAAGGGTAAAGGGGACCCCTGACCATTAGGTCCAGTCATGGCCGACTTGGGTTGCGGTGCTCATTTCGCTTTATTGGCTGAGGGAGCCGGCGTACAGCTTCCAGGTCATGTGGCCAGCATGACTTAGCCACTTTTGGTGAACCAGAGCAATGCACAGAAACACCATTTACTTTCCCGCCGGAGCAGTACCTATTTATCTACTTGCACTTTGACGTGCTTTCGAACTGCTAGGTTGGCAGGAGCAGGGACCGAGGAACGGGAGCTCACCCCGTCGTGGGGATTTGAACTGCCGACCTTCTGATTGGCAAGTCCTAGGCTCTGTGGTTTTACCCACAGCGCCACCCGCGTCCCTTATTTTGTCAGTAGTCAAAGTAATAAGTGGCAAAGCCAACAACATAATTACATCTATAGGTCCATGGGGATTAGGAATTCTACAATTTGAAATCACTAGGGCATGTGATGAACAACTGGTGGGCAACTGGATGCATATTTGATTTCTTGTAGGTCAGTGAACTGCTGCTCAGCCATTAAGCCACAGATGTATACATGTCTCAATATTATCTGGGCAAGAGTTCTTCTGATATTATGTCTATTCAAGGCAGGTAGAGTGATATTCTTATTAATGAATAACCACTTTTCCAAGACAACATATTGTCTTCAACTAACAAGGAAATCCCAATCAGGTCTATTCAGAAACAAATCCTACTGCATTCAGTGGGGCTTACTGAATGCAAGGGTTGCAGCGTAAAACAGTAACTTTAGATGAAGCATAGCTCAACAGACCGATAAACCAAGCAAGGTACTCTCTGTACAAAGTCCTTCATTCCACACCTGAGAAATTCCTGTGATTACTTGTACAGAGTAGAGTGTTGTAATCTCTTCACTCAGTACATTTACTATTATTTTCAGTGCCTGGAAACATTTCCTCTTCTGCCTCATAGGCCATAAAATGCATAATATCACAATGTATAATCTCAGTGGATTGCATGCAACCCTTCTGCCTGCAAATGGGACCTTCTTCCTCTCTTTTCCCTGTGCGCCTCCAGTGCCCACCGTTCTCATCCGGAAGGCTGGGGGATCCCCCATAACAGATTTGGGGGTGGGGTGGAGAACTTGTGCAGGCAGAAGTCTTTGTGCTAACAGGAAAAAATCATTGGATACCATCCGATGTTCTAAAGTAACTTTTCATTCATACCAGATAGTGTGGTTCTCATGCTTTTAAATTGAAAATAAATGGAATGGTCTCAAAGAAATGTATTCTGCTCTGACTGTCTCTGAAAAATGTACACTCAGTCAGAAGCAAATCTGTTGATCAGGTGAAGAATAGTAGAGAAGGTTTACCACCTTGCAGTTGCAACACTGCAGCAATGCACACATGACTGAAAAAAGTAACCTATTGGGTTAGAATAGCAAGTAGCATGGATGCGACCGGAATGTGCTGCTTTTACAGCCAGAGGGGGAACTGTTTATTTATTAGATCATATTCAGTTTATGGCTTTTCAAAAACTGATACAGATATGAATACAAATGCACAGAATAGGTAACATACTTCTAAGAGATAATTCTAATTATGGAATAAGGTGTAACAGAAACAATATATACATATAATAAAATCCTAGGACCTATCCAGTCTCTGAACATATAAGTATTTATAAATCTGAGGGTCTTATAGACCTGCTGAGAATGAAATAATAACCCCAATATACATTATTTCTCAGTCTAGTTATCATACTGACAGCCACTGAACTACAACATTAATCTAACAAATTAATGTCTAAAATAAATGCATGAAACTCCAGGGGGTGGGGAGTTGCTAGACTCCTACAATTCTACATTTTATAGGGATTTTATAAGGATTTTGTTTCAAAGATTTACCACCATTTTCTCTTGATGCCAACTCCTTTTTGACACAGTTTTCATTTTGTAAACAGATTACAAAATCAGTGGCATGGTGATTTACACTAACATAAGATTAGCTGGCTTCTAATACTTGAATGTACACTTGTGGCAAAAGTCAGGCTGGATGAAAACTCACATTCCCAGTCCAGGTTATTTTGGCAGAGCCAAAACTAAAATACCTTGGTGGTCAGGTCCAGAATCTAGCATCTTGGAGTCAGGAACAGCCCAAAGTTTGTTGTGCATTTCTAGAGATACCCAGTGTGGTATCAGATGACTGACAATCAGACCTGCACCACATTGAAAGCCTTCCCTAACATTCATAGGGCTGCTATATGTCCACGATTTCCCAGAAATAGCCAGGATTTGTCCCTCAAAAAAGCTGAACAACTTTGCTAACAAATTTTGTGTCTTGATTTTCACTTTTTGAAATAAGGCAACCCCAGCATTCAAGGGTTACGTTTGTTCCCTGGCACCTCAAGGTAGGACTGAGAAAAGACTCCTGTCTGAAACCCTATAGAGCTACTAGCAGTCTATGTAGAGTAGCTTATACGGAGCTAGATAAACTAGCTATCTGTCTCAGTGCAGGGCAGAGTCCTATGTCCCTAAGGCCTGATGACACTCGTCCCCCAAAAGGCCTCTTGTCCATGTCATTTAGGGCCTCAATGTACATGCACATTTTAATGTTTCAGATATCAAATAAAACCATTTTTGTGAAGTGCAGGATTCAGCTGATAAGTCCCTCTAGCAGATGCCAGTGCAAAGGCTCTCACAGCACAACAGAGCTTTCTCCAGTCTCCTCCCTCTTTGCCCAGTGGGCTGGGGGGGGGGCAGGAGAACCCTGAGAATAGTGTGTGGTGGGAGGAGAGACAGTATTCAAATGATTTAAATTAATAAAAATAACATTTGCAGCAGCAGTAGCAGCTGTAACAATTTTATCTATTCAGCTATACATTATTATGACCATTTTATGTATAATATTCCTTGAATTATTATTTTTTAAAGAAAATTCTCAAATTTTAAAATATATGGAGGCCCTTTTGCAGAACACATATTCTTCTGGATTTGTTTCCCTTTTGCTTCAGTGACCTGACTGAAGAACATGAAAGACTGGTGATGTAGTGTGTAAGTCATCTGCCACTCTAAAGCCCTTTCAGTTTGTTAAACCTCTATTCTATTCTAGTTGAGATGTTGTGGGTTAACATACAGCACAACAACCCCTTCACTATTATGTCTCATGGCTTCCAAAATAATTTCATCATCTGGCGCACAAGATAAAATGCAGATGTTCTTTGTGCTACGCATACTGGCCCAGACAATTTTTTTTCTTGGCTTACACTTAAAAGTCTGAACACCAGTCAAATTCAGACTCATCATTACTTTCTATCACAGTTTATTCACAGTTTACCCTAGTTTGGAACGGAGGATGCAATACTGTAGCGGAGTTATGTTGGATGATGGGCTTTAAGATTTAGTGGAAGACTCACTGCAGTAATGCCACACCAGATACACTGTCAGCATGACAGATATGCCAGAACAACTCCCTTGAGATGCCTGCAGAGTCACTCCACTAGTGAACATATGCCACATGGTGCCAGATATATGGGTGGGATGGGGTAGCAGGGAGGAGTGGAATACTTCTTCCAAAACCCAAACAATACCCTCTCAATTCATTGTCATCCTCCCGTCAAGGGCATATTTTGATACCAACCTAAAATTTTACTCTTCTTGACTTCATTGGAAAGGGGAAAACCATTTTTAAGCCATCCCTGTGTCAACAACAGCCCCATGTTGTCACAACATAGTGTATGATATGTGTAGTTCTGCAACCAATCACATCACTTATAATTAATACACACACACACACACACACACACACACCACACAAGGAGACCATAATAAGATGTAGCATGGGCCTCTGTCCCTTATGTTGCACACACTTAGAATTCAATATCACAGGGAACACAGGGAAGCTATGGGAAAGGGGCACTTTGATCACAGATGAACCGCTTTGCTTGGCTTCAAAACATGTGTAGAAACTTAAATTTGTTGCTAACATTTCTCTGTCTAGAACTCAAAAGGCGTCTCAGCCTTGATACTCCAGACACAAACTTCCAACACTTAAGTCCACTTCAACAACTTGGGGTGCTAGAAAAGAGCACACTGAGCAGGAAAGCAAGGGAAGTGAATACCCTTTTGCTTTGCAGGATCACACACAGTGTTTCAACATTAGAAATATATGCACAGCCACTGCATTCTGCCCCTTCTCTCCCACGGCAGGGAGGCTGAGCCAAGAACACTGGCAAAGCACAGAAGTGGCATTGCTCCCTCATCTCTCTTGCTCATAAATGTAGAATGCACGCAGGTTGTAGATGTGTCTGCTATTTCCCTATGATTTTTGTATTTTTTGCATGTGTATTTTCTCCACTTCTCCTGGGCTGAGCATACATTAGTTCTTGCTACATACATTTAAAGCACATAGGTTCCCCCAAAGAGTACTGTGAACTGTAGTTTGCTCCTCACAAAGCTCTAGTTCTTTGCACCCTTAACAAACCACCCAAGATTCTTTGCAGGAGCTCATGTGCTTTGGATATGCTTTAAATGTAAGTTGTGTACACAGTATCACAAGCTGTTTCACTGTGTAGTGATTATGTATCTCCTCCAGATATGTCATAAAGTAAGAATAAGCATGCTCTGCATATTAATTAACCCCCCACCGCCTTTCCAGTGAGCAAAGCTGGTATGCTGTTAAATGAGGAAGGAAGCACATGTGCAAAAGCTGTTTGGGCATGTGAGTCCTGATTCAGACAAAAATACCTTCTAGCTGTATTAGGACAAGGCAGCTTTGTTACTGTCAGCTACACTTACTTGACACTTGCAAGTCCTAAAGGGATGCTGTTGATTCCTTGCTGATCATTACTACTCCAGACAGAATGACAAAATTAACACAGGTGGCATATTCCACCTGTGCTTGTAGAGTCTTTTAGTGTCAATACTCCTCAGCTGGTTACATCTTCAGGTAGATAACTTAAATTCCTTAAATTCCTGTTTATAGTATTGCATTTTTAGAGAAAAGCAGCCCTTGGGAACCTTATTCAGTGAACTGGGCAGCCCACCCTTTCCATTAAAGCCCAAGGTAGATAGCAATATTTAAAAACAGATTTTTTTAAGTCTTACATCGTTTCCAGACAATTGGGTTTTGGCGAACCTCCAGGGGAAAGGCCCTCCACAACTGTGGAGCAGCCACCGAGAACACCTCTTTAAGTGCCCTTTCCGCCTGGATTTGGTGCACAGATGGTACCAACAAGAGATCGTTCTCGGCTGACCGTAAGGATCGTGAAGGGACATAAGGGAAGAGGTCTTTCAGGTCTGCAGAGCCCAAGCCATTGGAGGTATGCAGTTTCAGTCTCTCTAGCAGTAAAATAGGATTGATAATCATTATTCATATTTATGAAACAGATTAAGAGCTGCAAGTAAGAGAAAAGTGCTATATGTCAGTGTTTATTAATTATGTATTTAATTATTAGGTACTAATCAATCGTACAATAATATTAATTATTTCTCATTTACTTATTCATGTAATGCTGTTGTTAAGATTTTTATTTTATTAAGATTACACCTTAAATTCAATTGAATTCAATACTTTTCTTAGATTTCTAAAACTACCATTATGCTCAAAACTGTGCTATATGTCAGGGTTTATTAATTATTATGTATTTAATTATTAGGTACTAATCAATCATACAATAATATTAATGATTTATCATTTACTTATTCATGTAATGCTATTGTTAAGATTTTTATTTTATTAAGATTACACTCTAAATTCAATTGAATTCAATACTTTACTACTATCATTATGCTCAAAACTGTGTTCATCTCAATGTGTACTGTATGTTTGTGGAGGGAATGTGGTTTTCAAGTGCATGTGTTCTCATTTATTTTTCTTGGATAAATCCTAACCAGGTTATGATGTGATCAAAACATTAAACTATCAAACAATCTTGACGTACTCTTGATAGGGAAATGTAACTCAATCAAGTGAGAGTCACTCCTGTGGTATAAGGAGATGCAACAGCGCTGTGGTGAGTGAAGAGCTAATGATTATCAGAGGGGTCCTCTGTCTTCCAGAGGCAGTGCAGGAAGAAGCACTCTGAGACTGTTGCTGCTGTTAAGGGGTGTGTGTGTGTGTGTGTGTGTGTGTGTGTGTGTGTGACCTGTTAGAGGTTCCGGCCCCCCACCGCATTTTATACTAACATAAAATGTTCACCTTCATTCATAAGAAACTACTGTATGTCTGTTCTTTCTGTGATGCATATAAATATTCTATTTGCATTAGTGAAGATGTAGTTTCTGTATATACATACAGAATGATACTCATTTTGAGGCATTCAGGGTAATTTATATAACAGTTTGCTGCAGATCCACCTTCCCCTTGCATGGGGTTCAGGTCTGGCGTTAGTCGTGAGCCCTGCTGGGATACTGGACTGCCAGAAGTTGCCAAGTGTTGATGTTGGTCCTATATAAATACAGTCACTTACATTTCTATACATAAAATCTATTTGAGAGTTTGGAAACAATGAGGTTTACCCCCCCAGTGGAAGCCTGGCAACATACCATTCCAGAATTTCCTATTTACTTGCTTTCTTTTGAGGTTCACACACTTTCCATGGAGTAACTGTAAAATTCCTTTGCAGCTAGTGCAGTCGTTGGAGTCGAACCCTTTGCATGTTGCACAGGTCCGGTGGCATGGCTCACATTCTTCTGTGACCTCATCGCTGTAGTAACCAGCTCCACAATCACTCACACATTTCCCATCTGGAGGAAAAATAAAAAAGCCTTTATGTCATATTGTGACTGATGCCAGCTAAGTCCTGTTATTTGGAGCATTGAAAATAGAGAACAATGTGTGATTCAATTGCCACTAAGCAAACTGGGGCACCCTAGGAAAGTTTAGCTCTACTAGAGAATGCAGATGCACAGCCCAACCTCAAGTACACAGCCAAAATATAAAACAGGGTGTATAGTGTATAGATCTGTAAAATTAATATATAAAGTGTATTCCTCAATGAATGAAGTGTGTAAATGAAAATGCACAACTTTAATCTCTCCACAAATTTCAAATTTGCAAGATGTTTAAAATGTATGAAGTACCAATGTTATTGAAGTACCAAAGTTAAAACATACCAATTTGCAAAGATATTGACATCTCTATAGTGCAGATTTCTAATTGTGAAATCTGGTAAAACCCAGATATAAATATATAAGGTTAAAACATGTTTAGCACATGATTATATTTGGATTTTGTCACATTTGTTGGTTATAACAGTGGAGATTTTGATATCATTGCACTTTGGTATGTTTTAAATGCTGGCAGTTCAAATATTTTAAATCTTTTAGATTTGAATTCTGTGGAGGAATTAAAGTGGTATGTTTTTATTTCCACATTTGTTATAATTTACAGATCTATACACTCATACCCAGGTTTGTGTTTTGGCTCTGCTACACAGCCTCCAACACAAAGTCTAGAGAAGTAAGTACTCTAAGCATAATTTCTACCTTATTACTTACAACTGCTGGCCAACTTTCAGGAGCACTCTGGTTCTCTGTTGCAGCTTGGAGTATATGAAAGTTGAAAAACTGTAAAGCAGAGCCACAACTTCACCTCCTTATAATACCCCAAGCTTGATTTTCTTAACCTCTGACCACAGAGAATCCAGTTTGAATAAGATAACAAGGTCCAAATAACTTATGATAAGGGGACAAGGTATGTACATCTGAGCCTCATAAAAGGTTCAAAGTGCATTTCACAGGTCTATACAAGTCTTGACTTCTGGAGTGTGGGCTGCATATTTGCCTGCCTGCAATTCCATAACCATACATCATAATAGGAGGCATGTGGATTATGCCACATGTTGACTGCAAAAAGTCACCTATAAAGAATGGAAGTGATGTGAAACCATTTTCAGGCTAAAGTTACTTTGTGCCATTCATTCATCTCTTATATTGAACAAATTAAGTTTGCATTAACATGCTTAAGATGAAAGGCTCATTGGGAGTGCCGTTAATAAATATATATTTCCTTTTTACCCCAAAAGTAGGGGGTTGTCTCTGAATCTCATTACTGCCATTTAAAATCCAAAGTTGATTAAAGTTTAAATGTGCAGATTTGAAGACATATTTGTGCTTCTAGCGGCATTATTTCCTGAACCTTAGTTTACAAGCACTTAATTAAAATGAATGAAATTTTAACCTTGAATGCTTTAGGCTTGTTGAAGCAGATGTCTGGGGGTCATTCTTTTTAAAAGGCGGTTGGGAACCTACAGTCCCATAGATTTAATATTGTAGTTAGTCTCCCTTAGGGATGAAACAATCTGCCAATTTTAGTTATCTCAGTTTCTCATGTTTCTAATCTTCAATTCAGTTGTCTACATTTTTTTAAGCCTCATGAAAATTCTCCAGGATCTTTAATGTACGTTTCTCCTAATAAACGTATTTGCTTATGCAGTTTTGACTAATGTACACATTTTTACAAGCAATTTCTCCTAATACAGTGCATTATTTAATGCTATTTTCACAAATATTGAGTCATTCTTATGCATATTTTCTCCTAATACATACAATTTTGCAAACATTGTTTGGTTGGAGAACTGCATTGTATAATTTGGATAAGTGGGAATTTTGAAGGATGGCTATGTTTTGGTTCTCATATTGTTTGAGAAAGAGCAATTTTGACAGATTTGGCTTGAAATGGGAACTGAATGGTATTTCTGCCCCTTCCCAGTCTCTCTCAAAAGAATGCACATTTTGCCTTCTTGGGCAAGGCATGAAATCATTTCCCCATGTAAAATACTTGTCACCTTTCTTACCTAGAAGAAAAAACCCTTCTTTACACCAGTAACACTCATATTTGTCGCAGCTTCTGCAATTTGGTTGACACTCTATGCAAAGGAGAGACTTTTCATCATTGTACGTATTCTGAGGACAAGTTCGATAGCATTGCTGCTTGTACCTGGGGGGGAGGGAAGCATTTTTGATCATCATAATTTTCATTATGGATGGATAATGGTGCATCAAACAATTACAATGAACAAGCATAATCCTCTTATAAATGTACTCATGTGTGGCAAGCATCTCCTCTAAAATGAGGGGTGACAATACTCAGGAATGTTTTTAAGTACAGTAGCTTAATAGTTAAGGGAGCCTTTCTCAGACTCTGTCCCATGCTACCCCCGGGTTCTGTGAAGCAGTACAAGCAGGTCTGTGAAGAAAACAATTGTAATGGCAGATGATGTGTGATTTCCACTGAGCTACAGTCATGGGGATTAAATTACCGTATTTTTCGCCCTATAGGACGCACCGGCTCATAGGACGCACCTAGTTTTTTTGGGGGGGGGGGAATAAAGAATTTTTTTTCTTTCCACCCCCAGGCGCGGGGCTGGGGCGGGGGAAGCCCGAGCTTCCCCCGATCCCAGCCCCCAGAATAGGCTGCTATCCGCAAGCCTTCCCCCACCAGCCCCGACAAACTCTGGGAGTATTCCCCACCTCTCGCAGAAGCCGTGCAACCCCTTTAAAGAGCGCGGGGCTTCTCCTGGCCTTTCTGGGGGAATTCCCCCACCTCCCTGAAAAGCCTGCAGGCTGCCATCCGCAAGTCCTGGGAGCCCGAGGGAAATCGCGCCGGGCTCCCAAGGTTTGCGGATAGCTTCCTGAAGCCTGCATTCGCCCCATAGGACGCACACACATTTCCCCTTCATTTTTGGAGGGGGAAAAGTGCGTCCTATAGGGCGAAAAATACAGTACTCAAGCAATTGTCCTGGAAATCCCTTCCTGTTTTCATTTCCTGACTGAGGTTTCCAAGAGTTAAAATCTGTAGCGGTGCAGGCAGAATGAAGTTGCTTATCTGCCTTCACAAAGCTACACATCACTGCCAGTTACAAGAGGGGGAGGGGGAGGGGAGGGAGGCAGCAGAGAGCTCAGGATGGTGCAGCGATGGAGCCTGTCCATCATAGTGGCGTAGTGTGGGGGGTGCAGGGGGGCCCGGCCGCACCGGGCGCAACATCTGGGGGTTAGGGTTAGGGGGCGCAAATTACTTGCCTTGCCCCGGGTGCTGACAACCCACGCTACACCACTGGTCCATGACACCCACTGTTTGCCCCTTCCCCCTTGAAGACAGCTAGGTTATGTTATGCTAACCTTTGGCTCTCCAGGGGTTGCTGAGCTACTGTTCCCATCAGCCTGAGCCTGCATTTCCAATGATCACTGATGATGGGAGCTGTAATTCAGCGTCATCTGAAGGGCTATAGATTAACCATCACCACCCCCCATTCAAACAGCATATTCCACCCTGCTTAGCTCTGAAATATCTAAGACACTGTTGTGTTTCAGAAAATAGAGAAAGAGAGGGAAAGTGGGGAAGAGAGTAATAAACTTACATGTAATAACTATGAATGCATGATGTGCAGGCTCTTGGGTCATCTGGAATTAAAAGCAAACCACACATTGGAAACAAAATACTGTGCCAGTTTCTCGTGTATCCTAATCTCAATTGCCTAAATGAACAGTGGGAAATTAAGAAATGCTTAGATAAATAGGGAATGCTATCAACATCGTTGTTGTTGTTGTTGTTGATGATGACCATTCTAATTTAAATAGCTTTGGTGAAAAATGTCTCCTTTGATATACAGTTTTTCTTTGATAGCAAGTTTTTATTGCCTGGCTTAAATTTGCTGTCACTAGAATTCTGGATACATAAAGACTTCATAAGGACTAGCCTCAAACTGTATAACTTACCTTCTTTATTCATTATATTTATATCTTGCCTTTCTTTTGAGGAACTTACAAAGGACCATCAATTCCATTTTATCCTCACAGTAAACCTGTGAAGTAAGTCAGGCTTCAAGATAGCGAGTTTCATGATCATGTTCACCCAGTGAGTTTCATAAGCAAGTGGGTATTTTAACCTAAGTCTCTCCAGTCTTTGTTTAACACTCCAGTCACTGAACCACACTAGTATAAACTCTGGTTCCGAAAGACATAATAGTCAAAGACATATGGGAACATTGAGAAGAACAGTGCTAAAGAAGGCAATCACTAGTTATTTTCATGCAGGTGAAAGGTGTAAGAATGCAGATTATATATTCTTGTAAAAAAACAGTTTTTCCAGAGAACAGAAAAACTACATTTCTAAATTGCTAAGATTATCAAAATTACATTGGTAGGCTAGGGACAGACTTTTGGTGTGCCCCCTTTTGATATCACAGGCATCATCTAATAGATACCTATTTCCACTTTCCCCTCCCCAGACAATGCCTAATACTTGCACTGGTGGCAGATAGGACAGCCCTCTCCTTTTTGAAGCAGCTCCCACTGGAAGTATAATTGCTTGCACAGAGTGATCTTCACATAATGAGATTGCTTGTATAGTTGATGTTTCTTGACAGTTTCAGGCTTCAATCCTATAATACATACTGACCTAGAAGATAGTCATGCTCTAAGTCAGAGATGTCCTTGGGTCCTCCAGATGTTGCTGGAATACAACTCACAGGAAACCATACCACCAGCCACAGTAGCAGACAGAGGACCAGCACAGGTGGGCTTCCAAACACCTTGGAAGTCAATGGGAAGCTCAACAGGTGTGGCGTCCATTTGACACTCCTGTTGCCATGCCCATACCAGCTGAGCTCCCACTGTCTTGCCCCTCCCTCTCTTCCTCCCAGGAAGCATAAGCAGCGCTCAGGAGCCAGGAGAACAGCACAACTTCATTTGCCCCACCAGATGCTTGTGATTGACCATGTTGGGACTGATGGGAGATGGAGACCAGAAGCATCTGGAAGGTCACATTCAACGGTATTTTTCTGACGGTACTCAACAATTCACAGTACCAACACTACCCCCCCCCCAATCTTCCAGTAAGGTAAATGGAGGGTTTGGAGAGCAAGCAGGCAACTGAAGCTAAAAGGGGGATTGTGAAAAGCAGGATCATTGTGAGTAGCAACACCATTTTTCTATATAAAAAAGCACTGGCACATCTAAGTGATGGCTGTGTAGTCCCTCTAGAAGAGCAAGTCTCTCAAGAAAGACTGCTGGTTTTCAGTATTCCTTTTTTTAAAAAAAAAATCCAGCTACTGACATCAATACTGTAGCCCACTTTTAATGAACTATTTATTATTATTTTTAGGAAATATTTATAGCCCATTTTTCATCAGTGCTGATACAAGGATGAGGTACAACATAAAATAAATTATGCCACCAAATTTATACATAACCAACAGTAAAACACATGTCTTTACATTGTGCCATCCCCAACACAAAATTCATTGTTATTGCTAACCAAAGGCCAGTTTTAAATAAGCACTCATAGAAATATTTTTGGAATTGGAAATCAAAGGGTCTTTTAAAAAACAGGACTAATTATTTCTCTCACTCTTAAACATGGGCCTTGCTTCAGTTGTCATATGATTCAGCCTCATAATAAGGGAAAGAATTGGATGCCATAGTTCAGTTTTGTAGATTGGGACTTAACTTATGCTAAATGAGTTGATGACTGTGCAGGAATTTGAGCATGTGTGAAAGAGAACAATCTTCTGCATGTCTGCTCAGAAATAAATCTCAGCTGAGTTCACTGGGGCTTACTCCCAGGCAAAGGAGCCAACGCCCAGGGGCTTCAGCCCCCCAAAAATATATTTGAAGGAGCCACCCCCCAAGTTGATGGGCATTGCCGTTCAAATGGTGTCCATGCACCACGTCATGTGATCAATTATGCAGGGCATAATACTTGCCCCCCCCCATATTTTATTCAAGTTGGCACATCTACTCCCAGGTAAACAGGCATTAAGACTGCAGCCAAAGTCAGGCACCACTCTGAGTTCATTACTGGACTACATATAATTTGCTTGGAATTTGCTGTGACAATACATTTTGTATTCCCTAAACCTTATGCCAGATGTGTTGGATATTTCACTACCTTAAGGTCAGGCAGTTGAAGATTTAGAAGACATCTGAAGGCAGTCCTGTTTAGGGAAGTTTTTAAGATTTTATGTTTTATTCTGTTGGGAGCTGCCCAGAGTGGCTGGGGAAACCCAGTCAGATGGGCGGGGTATAATTAATTTATTATGATTATGTTTATTTATTCTTAAAGTTAAAATGATTAAAGAACAACAACTCTTGGGGAGAACAAACTCAGAAAGACATCACCTTCTCTTATCTAATCAGGACTCAGATGGTCCCTGTGGATCTCCCATAATTCTAACGTATTGTATTCAACATTCAATCAGGAACCTATTTTACTATATCATCTTTCCAAGTATACTGGATGTCTTTTTTTGAGAGAAAACCAGCTCTCTTGCCAAAAGCAATTGTTTAGAACTATGACTGCTTTAAAGTTTGTAAACGAAAACAAGAAATTACCCGAGGAAGCTGTCAGTGTGCTGCACTCAATGTTGGGAAAAATCAACCATGTGGGCATCTATAAACAACAAACTACTATAGGACTACAGGTGATGCTTTAGGCATACCAGGCAAATTTCAGTTCAACAGTATATTTCCAATCAAATTCAGACTCACCTCCCTATCTGTGCATCCCAGTCCTAAGCATGCAGCAGGAAAGAGACCTTACTTCGTATAACAAGGTTCATGCTTTGACATTTAACTATACTTTAATATAGTGAGAAAAGGGTGTGTGTACTAAAAATACCCAATACCTTTTCAACCTAGAAGACAACCTGCAATGAAGCTTCCAACCTATCACATACTGTTTTGATTGCAGAAGTTTGCAAAACAATTCATATATACATACAGCATCAATTTAAATTTCCATTGAAATCAGAAAAATGGAGGGTGATCTGCTTTCTAGAGCAACAAGCTTTTCTTCCCCCCTTCTAATTAAATAAGCAAAATAACAATGCACAATGATGATATAATTTCATTTATACTGTTGTGGGATTTTCTTCAAAGGTGCAAAATTGATTACTGCTTTGAACAGTTAACAACTGAGTTAGGTTTAGGAAACATGTCATTATGTTGTCTCCAGTCCTCCTTAGAGAATCAGTCTCAGAAGGCGGTACTACAGGGGCTCATTTGGTTTATAAGGTGCTTCGGGCGTCCATTCTGTCCCCCATGTTGTTCAACACCTACACAAAACTGCAGGGCGAAGTCATCTAGAGCCATCTTTCCCAAACTTGTTGGACTACAACTCCCATCATCCCTCGTGAGCAGGGTCAGTGGTGAGGGATCTTGAGAGCTGTAATCCAATGTATGGGGGCCTGAGGTTGGGAAAGGTTGGTTTAGGTTTGGGTAGGGATGGATGAATCTGTCAATCTCAGTTCCTCATGCTTAAATTCAGCTGACAGCAAGGGACTGCGGGCCTCAGGCCGCTGATAGTCAGAAGCAAAGAGTTTTGATTATCATATCTTGGCTGAAGATGAGCAGGCCCATTCACACAGTCCCTTTACTCCTCCTTTCATACAAGCTGGCAAACAAAGCAGGAAGTTATGGCTTCTGGTTTCATTTAAATCAGGAAAGTATGGTTAAAAGAGCTTTGGATGCTCAGTGCAGGATTACATGGATCTTTGACTTGGTCCAGCTGACTTCAAGATCTTTGATGGTATTTGCAAAGTGCTGCTCAGGAGAGAATCAGCAATCAAGTTTTCAGAATTCCAACTCACATGAAGCTCTCAAATGAAGTAGAACAGGAAGTATTTTGCTGCTCAAGAGAAAGCAGCTATACAAATCTTAGGCTCTGTTTGGGGAAGGACTTATAATAAGGATAGTTTTCAGCTAAAGGGGGGGGGCGTTTCTATAACACATGAGGTGTGTTATAGAAACTTCTTTTTGGAAGTTTTTACATGTGAGGTTCAATGTAACTTTGAGACTTTTATGTCTGTGCATCTTACTGATGTAGAATAGAATGCATATGAGAAATTCAAGAGTCTAGGCTTTATGATCTTGTGACAAACTGGTTATGACACAAGAGACAACACCCTTAATTTTATCTGCTAGGTCAATAGATAAGGCCAAGCTCTCCGTCTTGCTAGGTATTGTAGCTATTCATCATCAGGCATGATTTTGAGATACAGTGTCTTTTTTTGTGTGTGTGGGCTTTCTTTCCAACAGAAACCAAAATACTTTCTCCTAGTGAAAAATGTAACTGCCATAGTTCCAGCCATCAACTCATAAATGTGACAGTTGTGTCCTTTAGATGCATCATTAGCTTCTTTCAATATTCCAAAGTCATCCTTGTCTTGCTCTTTCTTTCCTATCTCTGTACTGTATAGGATGCATACGAAATGGAATCTGCAGAACCCTTTTCAAGTTATTACATCTCGCTTGCAAATATGCCTGCACTAAATACAATTTAAATTTAAAAGATGGTTTTAAGGAAAGGTTTTATTTGTGCCTGCATGAGCTTCTCAGAAAGACAGAGAGGAGAGATTGGGAAGTTTCACAACTGGATACTCAGCATGCCATTTAAAGACAATAAAAGGTTAAAAAGGACACAGAGAGAAGATCAGTCACCACATGCTAAAACAAGTGCTATAAAATGTCGATGCTCTTTTACCCCAGTAAGGCCCTAGAGTGGGAGAATGCTAACAAGGTGATCCAGATAAATGATTTGAAGCAAGGAGTATTGAGTGCACCTAGGAATTCTGCCATGGCACTAGTAGTATGAATATAAATTTAGAACTGCAGGGTGCCTTCATGATAGCCACAGCCATGCTTCCTCCCAGTCACACCCCTTCTTTAAGATTATATAAGAATATAATTGTAGGCAATAATAATAATTAGGGATGCACTTCAATGATCAATGGAGGTCTCCATGTGTTGCCTTTCAGCTAGCTAGATCTACTATCTTCTATCATGGGCAAATGATTTGGAGTATGGCAATACTCAGAGTCATTTAAGTTGTGTTTACTTGTAGTTCCAACGCAAGAGTTGTTGATCTTTTCTTTTGGCAAAGTTGTTGATGGGTTAGGGTTAGGATTTTTGGAAAATCTCAAAAGTTTTTAACCTATTTTTTTCTAAAAATTCTGCCCAGACACCATTTTTGACAGGCAAATCCCAGCTATGTCCAGGAAATTCCAGAATTATGGCAGCCCTACCCTTAAAGGTTAGCTTTAAAGCAAGCAGAACAGCTACTCCTCGCTGTTCTTCTGATGTGCTTTCTCAAGAGTGACCCTAGGAGCCAATCACCAGTGACTGACTCACCTCTTTCCACTTGGATTGGCTCCCATCGGCACAAAGAGTGAGAAGACCTCGGTGGCTAAAAAGCTTCCTTTTCATGTTGATTGGGTGGCCCTAGGACACTGGAGACAGGGATCTGCTGCAAAAAGAGCAACAGATCTTCAATGCCCCATAATCTTGGACCCCTACACTTTGGATTCTCCCACAAGTCCTACAACTGTCCCAAGCCCTCATCAAACAGCGTATCTACATGCAGAGATTGGGTGGAAGAGTGGGTTTCTGGCTTTTTTACATAGTTTTACACTCATTGCACCTCTTCTATTCCACATATTCATCTGAAGGCGGGAACAGGAAAGCTTCATATATAGAACTCTCCGGAAAAAGCCTCACAGAAGGATATCCAGAGGTTCAGGTTATAGGCAACCCCCTTCCCTGACACCACATTTTCACTGACTGTGGAAATGACCTCTGAGAAAAGAAACAAACCTGTTTCTGCCCAGAGTGCAGGCTGCATCAGACCCTTTTACAGTGCAAAAACTGTACCTGCATTTTGCAAGTACCAAGCTGACAGTTTAGCAAACAAATGGTTGAGTAAGAGCACAGGAAGTTGGCAGGGGGTTGGACTAGATGACTCTCGGGGTCCCGTTCAACTTTTCGGTTCCATGACTAAGGCATCACAGCTTCATCCTGTTGGCCTTTATCCTGGGGTGGCTTCTCCCAGATACCAAAATATTGGCTTTCAGGAGTTTGCAACCCTGCTTGAAGATGTCTAAGCGTATCTCCACTTGGAACTGTCTCTGTGTGATACTAATTGGGTTTTTTAAAAACAAAACTAAACTAAACTAAACTAAACTAAACTAAACTAAACTAAACTAAACTAAACTAAACTCTGCTTGTAACTCCATCAGTTTGAAAATGTGTTTTCTCGGGGTCGTCCTGCTCCCATTCATTCCCAAGGTCATAGGTCCTCCCAACATATTCCTGCCAGGCTTTATGAGCACAAAAGTAATAAAACTAGCAAAATGAAACGTCTTTGAACTTCTAATTATGTACCGTGTAGCACAGCAAACCACTGAGAGTAATATAAGGGACCAAAGAACTACATCTTTCCAACTCTCCATCTGAGTTTGTCAGTGTAGTCTGTCCATCTCTTCAGATGGTATTTGGATGGTGACTGCCAATATCAGCACAAAACATCAAGCATAAAGTGAACATTTCTTTTAACTCATGGTTTATTTTTGGCATTAATAAGCTTAAACATCACAGGAAAATTTGACCTATAATGGAATTTAAAAGTTTTTTTTTTAAAAAATCAACAGTATTATAATATACTTCGGAGTTTTCAAAGTTAGAGGAAAAACAATAACTAAAGGATAAATTAGACATGACATGGAATATCCGTGATCAGATATCCTGATGTCTTTGATTAAAAGCAGCTGCACTGAGGTGGGGGGTGGGGGGAGGGATTTGGACTGAGCTTGTGGTACTTGGTTAGGGGTTCCCTCCCCATGTCATAACAACTTGGCCCTAAGTAAAAATATAAGCAGGCTCAGATTCCTGTTCTAATTTTCATCCAGCACTTGGAAGGAAAGGAATAAAGAGATGGCATAAACAGGTTTCCTCCATTACAGCCCAACAACATATAGCTTCTCCTGCTGCTGTCGTATGAAGGTTGACATACTGTAGTCCGGGAGCAATTTTTATTAGACTGTAACATGCGCATAACGAAATCCCATTTCACTCTTTAGAAGCCTCTGGAATCAGAGGTATCCTATCCATCTTTGGAAATTGCTAATTTCTTTGCCACAGTATTGCCACTGTGGCAAGGAGTTCCATAGCTCAGCTTTCATCAAGCTATGGGCATACATTTGCTCTGGAAGTATCATCACTCAGCCTAACCAGTTAAGTCAGAATTTGATGCACCACAGGCTTTAAGCAGAGAATGTTTTTTCTTTTATATTTTTCCCTTTCCTACCTGCCCCCATGCCCCTCAGTGTATTTTTACCCATCTCTACTAATTTCTACTCACATTCTGTTGCACACTCAACTAATCCCTTTATCCGTGTGTAAAAAAAAAAAGGTAAAGAGACCCCTGACCATTAGGTCCAGTCGTGGCTGACTCTGGGGTTGCGGCGCTCATCTCGCTTTATTGGCCGAGGGAGCCGGCGTACAGCTTCTGGGTCATGTGGCCAGCATAACTAAGCCGCTTCTGGCAAACCAGAGCACCACACGGAAACGCCATTTACCTTCCTGACGGAGCGGTACCTATTTATCTACTTGCACTTTGACGTGCTTTTGAACTGCTAGGTTGGCAGGAGCAGGGACCGAGCAACGGGAGCTCACCCCGTCACGGGGATTCGAACCGCCAACCTTCTGATCGGCAAGTCCTAGGCTCTGTGGTTTAACCCACAGTGCCACCCGCGTCCCATTCATCCGTGTGTGCCCCCCCAATCAGTTTCTTTCATCCCTTCTCCCTGATCCCTTTATATTAACATGTTCCTCCTCTCTTATACCCTTTCTTTCTTTTCCCAGTTTATATATAATAAGATGTAAATAATAATGAGCACTGAGACGCCACCTGAGGGCGGCCCAAGGCCCATTGAAGGGTCCCAGCCCACTCCTTGAGAAAACTGTGCTATGCATCAGTAGCATCACCTGTAGAAGCCCACCACAGTTTCAGATTTCAAGGATTTCCTATAGGCTCCTGACCCAGAAATACACTGAGTTTGGGAACTAAACATAGCTCATAGAGGAACAGAGTTGCCTAATAGACAATAATCCTACCAAACGATTTATCACCTAAAATCCAAAGGAGGAATGTTCCAGAAGTGGGGAAGGTGAGTTAGTTCCCTGAACTATCAGACTCTAGACAAGTTCACACAAGCACAAAAACCTTTTTATTTTTGTGTCACCTGCTTTAATTTGTTAGCATAAACTGACTACCAACTAAAAGCACTGTTCAATGATAATAAAAGTCTCTGGGGTCTGATTTGTGATCACTGCCCAGAAACACTTGATACTGCAGTCATCGAGCAGAAGGCATGTGTGTATGAACCAGCCTTCACCGTGTGATGAAACGGCAGTTTTGGGGCCAATGCAAACAGTGGTCATTTTGGGAAATGATTCTATAGCTGTCCATACATTTTGTGCAAAATTACTGGTCAGAAATGAAAGAGCTGGTAGACCCCAGAAACTCAGAGGCTCTCTTCCATCACCCCATCAAGATTGCTGCCACAAGCAGACCTTCAACTCACACATCAGCTGGGGAAAGGAATGACGCTGGCTTAAGGAGGAAGTGAAGATATTGTTTATCAAGGCTGTTATTTGCCAAGGCTGTGCTGTGTTTCCCAACCAATGGCCATATGGCCCCCTAGGGGCCCCAGGATATTCCAAGGGGGCCACAGGTGAAAACCACATACTGTAAATTGGGAGCCACGGCAGGAGACTCAGAGGCTATAAAGGGAAGCGAGAAGTGAAGGGGGGAAAAGATCATTTTTCTAAAAATCCTGATTGGCTGACTATCTGCTTAGCCAATCACAAGCAGGCAAGGGGGCAGCCCACCAGGGCCTAGTGCTCCTTTTTGCCACATACATTTTCTTGGAGCAGTCCCGGTTTGTTTCCAGGGGAGGAGAGGGCGATTGCTGAGGCTCCTGCTTTGACCAGTAAAGCCCGTGATCCAGAACCCCAATGTCCAGTAAGTGTGGGGGTGGGGTGGCAGTGGGTAGGGCTGGGTGAGCCAGAGCTGCTTGCTGCCAGTGCTGGACCTGGTGGCAGCCCGGGTCTGACTCTGCAAGGCACAGGGTGCAATCCACCCCAGCACCTAGCAGAGTGGGGTCGCCAGCTGCTGCTGACTGGCACCTAGTAAATAACTGTCTACTCAGAAGAAAGCCGCAGTGAGGTCAGTGGGCCTTACTCCCAGGTAGGGTGGGGGCCCATAGTGTTCTATCTAGGCAGCCAGGGCTCCTCCAAATGACAAGATCTTTTTGCACCAGGTCAATGAGGACCACTTGCTATTAAAAATACTCCCATATATACTGAACTCCCTTTGTGTGTTTTGGACTTTATGTGTAGGATTCCCCTCCTGTGTCAAATAACTGGGGTCAAATAAGTGTTGTTTACTTTTTTATAATACATGGAAGATGGATCTCCCTTCAGGAGGTTCTGGACTCTCCTTCCTTGGAGGTTTCTAAGCAGAGCTTGGATGGTCGTCTATCATGGATGCTTTAGCTGAGTTTCCTACATTGCAGGGGGTTGCACTAGAAAGATGGCCCTCGGGTCCCTTCCAGCTCCATGATTCTGTGTTTTTCAGCTTCAACAATATTTCATTATGTTCCTATTACTTTATGTAATTGTATTTTGTATAAATTATCAAAATTATAAATAAAACATGTTCTATTTACAAACAAAGCATTTAAATAGCTATATTTCTACTGCTAGGAGGGAAAGGGGCATGGGCGTAGCCAAGATTTTTGTTTTGTTGGGGGGGGGCAGAACCTCAGATTAGTATTGATTTGTATTTATTTTTTTGGGGGGGGGGGAGCTGCTCCCTGCCCCTGCTTGGTTATGTCCATGGGGGGCCACAGGAAGAAAACGAGGTCAGAAGGAGGCCATAGTCAGAAAAAGGTTGGGAAACTTTGGTGTACTGTACTGACTGAGAAGGCTCTGAGGACTTTATTAACCAAACAAATATATGTTATTGTCTTACTATTTGTTTGGCATTATTTGTTACTTTTGGATATTAAAAATTGTTAGATATATCACTTTACTACAGAACATGACCATGCTCCATTATTTTTTTTAATGTATGCAGGAGTTGCCAACACCTTTGGCCTGTGGAAATATTTTGAGAAAGTTCTGTGGGTGCCAGTCACTAACTGTCTGTTGTGGGAGTGGGGCATAATGCAACTTAGCTGTTATGGGGCAAGATGACTGCTGTGGTGACAGCAGTTGGTTACAGGGATAGTAGCTTCTATTGTGCCCGGATCCAGCTCAACTCTGGGCCCTGTTATCTATATGAAACTAAATTATCCTATTATGTGCATGAAACAAATTAGCTTTTGTAAGCTGCCTGGGGAGAGCTCTGCCCTGAAGGGTGGCATATAAGAATAAAACAAAAAACAAATATATAAGTACATATTAAAGAAATAACTGAAAGTACAGAAGTAGAAACTTAAAGATTAAAAAATAAAACATACCCAGGCTGCAGGAGAGGCATCCATCTGCGCAAGGAATGCAATCTTCTGAGTCAAGTTCCTCTGCTTCACCTGCACATTGGGCAGTCCATGAAACAGTCAACATACACGGATTTCACTTCATCGGAATCCAAACATCATTTCTCTGGGACTAACAGAAACTTGTAACATTGGTCTGTCAGCAGCACTCCCCCCAAATATTCCATTGTCTGCTAATTTCAATATTAAGGAGATGGCAGGTGACCATCAGGGACAAAGGTCTCAATAAACGTATGCCTGGGGTCTGTGCATCATAAATATACCTATTTATCAGAATAAATTGCCTGGAAATGTTCTCATGTCCACTTTTTAAACTTGTGACAGGGGCCTTTGGTGGCCAATAATGGCTTAAAAATTGAGAACCACTGGCCTACCTCACAGGGTGGGACACTTCTCTTTATGTGTTAAACGACACGTGTGAGAGTTCTGCACATGGAGGAGCTCCATAGGCAGAAGAGACATCCCCTCCATGACACTGCTTTGAGTGTGAAGACTGAAGCCTTTTGTGTTAGAGCTCTTCTGGGCTGCGTGCGCAGAGGGGAGTTGCGTAATATCAGGGTTGGGCCCTGCTTGCCCTTCTGCTCACGCTGCTGCTTGTTTTGTTCTGGCACTGCTGCTGATTAGCTCCAACAAACTTTACCTGGGATACCACTGGGAAATAATTTTGCATCAACCTCTTTCAGTATAATCTAGGGCTGGGTCACTCTGGAGTCTTACACCCAAGTAAAGTGTAGCTGTTTTACCTCCAATCATGGGCGTAGCTAGGCTTTTTGTTAGGTGGGCAAAACCTCAGTTAGTTAAGTATTTATATTGATTTAGGGGAGGCCCTTGCCGCCTGCCCTCGCCTTGGCCTTGCGCATGCCTCCTATGCTAGAGTCCTAATGGTGAAGCTTGTTTAGTTTTATTGTGAAAACAGAGCTTTTACACGTTAACAGTGCACTGTTGCAACTACCCCACTAACATTTTATTTTATTTCATTGTTGTGCCAGATGCAGTATAGAGCACAGATGTGTCAAGCTGTCTGGACAGAGGACAGACAGGCAAGTTTCTAATCTCAGACCAAAATGGTTTTCATAGCAAAAAAGCTTATGTACATTTCAAGTTCATCACACCTGAAATAAAAACAAAACTCTGCTCATGTCCTTCAGTATACGATGGCATACAAGAGTATTTAGAGTAAATTTGATTATCATTTTGCATGAACCCAAAGGGTTTTATTTTTATTTTCAGCACCAAGCGACAATAACCGACGTTGTTGCTGTTAGGGAAATGAGCAAGGCACTAATGTAATGGTTTTGCTCTTCACCAGAGGTCAGATTTTGTTTTAACAATATATGGTGGATGTGAAGTGCAATGCAGGCGAGCTCCAGGCTTTGGGGAGATGACTTCCAGTCAGAGGTCTTGTACAAGCATGGCAATGTTGAACATAAATGCGTATAGCTTATAAACATTGATGAGTTTGCTGTTATGGGTCAAGTCAGTCTCTATTTTAAATTCAGACCCAATTTAACTGCAACCCCAATGAACAATTTACATGTCTCTCCAGAAGTCAGTCTGTGGGCTGCAGTGGAGCTAAGTCTGAGGCCAGCCTTAGAAGGGTCACCCAACAAGGTCAACTATTTCTCTCCCTGAAGAGAGGGTTAAGACTTTGTGCGTTTAATGTATTGACCTCTTTGGCTTTTTGTCTATTGATTTTAAACAAACATATCCACAGAGACCAGAGAGCTGAAATGCTTTCAGAAAATCTGTGTATTTGAGAAACTGGAGATTGGATAAAGAAATTCACTCTGCATCATTGCATCTTCATCAGAGACATTTTCATCAGAGCAAGACAATCATTTTTGTAAATTGTTCTTAAAGCGTCCCAAAGAGGTCAGCTTGTGCTACTGTAGGGGGACCTAATACTGGCATGAGATTCTTCTCCGCCATCCAGCAAGGCAGCTCCATGCTTGCCACCGCGCAGTGGCTACCTTAGGGCAGGTGTTCTGGGAGAAAATCTCTGGCAATCAGGAACCAGCTTATGGGCACCACATGGCCTATACTTGCATCCCCTCCAACATTCCTCTAATGAAAATAGGAACATCCCAATTCATAAGGATAATTTTACTATTTATACCCTACATATCTTACTGGGCTGCCCCAGCCACTCTGGGCAGCTTCCAACATATATAAAACATAATAAAACATTAAACATTAAAAAAGCTTCCCTATACACGATGTTGTCAGAAGTTTTACCTTTTCTACATTTGTGCTTCTGGCAGCTATTATCAGCCAGATAGTATCCATCAAAGCATCTTTCGCACATGGTTTGATCAGGGCACACTTCACAGTGCTCAAAGCACGGCAGGCAGATGTTCTCTTCCTCTGAAGAATAGTGGCCCAGAGGGCAACTTTCTCTGCATTCTCCCAGGTACAGGAAGCGTGTGTTTCCTTTCTTATCTGTAAGGCAGAAAGCAAGACAAAGCAGAACAAAAAACACTAGGAGAATTGTTCATCAAAAACAAACAAATCAACCCCAAACCTTCCTGTTTGTATTAAAAGTCATTTTGATCTGGGGAACTGATTAGTGGGAGCATTTGTGGCTGAGCAACCAGAACAGTTAATTGAGATTTGGAGTTGCTTCTGCCTCTTCTCTTACATTTACCTGTCTGCTTAGAAATGGAAAGGTTTCCCATTAACAATAACTGAACCTTTTTCTTTCAGAAACTCATTCTGAAGCCCATTATTTTCTCTGAAATCCTGAAGTGCTTAATTAAATTAATGCAGGGAAATCTTCAGGAAAAGCAATGACTGGAAAAGAAAGGTCCCCTGAAGTTGCTCACACAGTAACCCAGGATACAAGCCCCATTGATACTCAGAAGTATTCTGGGGGTGCATTCATACTGCCATGTAAAGCATTGCTTGTTTCCCATGTGCTGTCTGGCTTGTTCAAACCTCTTGTCAAACTAGCTGGATTTATGACAATGAGAACTGGCCTGTTAATTTTGTTGAAAATAAATACCTAGATGTATCAACGCATGTTTAGAATTGCATCTACCTCTGCATGCTTCTCTTCTAGATAAAATCACACACAGTGGTGGGAGGATGTTTCACTATTTTCATTATGAACCTTTTAACCGAAAGACACAGACTTAATGCAACTTGATTGAGTGTTTTCCAAGTCAATCCAAAAGGCAACCTGAGTTCAATCACCTTGTTTTTCCCCTAGCTGAGAATACAGTCTTAAGAGCTGCTCTCCTTGAGATCAGGACGACTAAATGGGTTATCTGCCACAACACACACACACACACACACACACACACACACACACACAGACTGTTCTGTAGAGTGGTCAGTTATGCATCACCAAAGTGAGGAAATGCATGTTGAAAAAGAAAAAAAGAGGACCAAAGAGGGCACAGGTTGGCATAAAATGTACATTTGCACCAGAAGCAGAATTTTTTTTGGAGAACCTACTGGAAAGAATTAGGAGGAACGAGGCCTCTTTGGGGACATTCAGAGGAACCAGAACAGTAACGTTTGATATTAACTGAATTTGGTTTCCCCCCCTTTCCCCCTTTTTTCTTTTTATGTTGAATAATTTCTGCAGAGAGGAGTATATTGTGAAATTGAAATAAAATATGGATTTTAAATGCATTACATGGAACATAAATGGTTTGAATAATAAATTTAAGAAAAATAAGGTTGAACACGTTCTTGTAAAACAAAAATATGAATTAATCTGCTTGCAAGAGACCCAGAAAAACATAAAAGAGTGTTAATTAACAAGAGATTAGGTCTAGAGTTTATTGCATCTAGTAAGGAAAAGGAAAGGGGGGTAGTAATATATGCTAAATCTCATCTGGAACCTAAACTGCTTTTCATTGATGAAGAAGGCAGAATAGTGATAATTGAAATAAAAATTAATTTGGAAAGGATAATAGTCATCAGAATTTATGCATCTAATGAAAGAAAATCAGAATTTTACCATCTATTAGAAGAAAAAGCATTGGAATACCTGAGGGGAAAGCTAATTCTAATGGGAAATTTTAACAGAGTAGTTGGTAATCTGGATTGGACAGAACAGATTTAAAAAAAAAGAAACAAGACAAAATAAGCTTCCGAACTCCTTTTTTCATTTAATAGAACCTTTGAACCTAAATGATACTTGGAGATTCAAATATCCTCTTGAGAAACAATTCATGCACTATTCTGAACCGCATAAATTGGCAGGACGAATCAACACAATATGGACGACAAAAGAATTATTATTAAGTAAAGTGAATCACGTGGAAATTGGTCCTAGAACCTTATCTGCTCATAATCCTGTAATAATTAGGTTCAAAGAAGAGGAAGAAAAAACAAAAATATGACGATTCAATGAAGGATTGATGAGGAAAATAGAATGGAAAATAAAGTTGATGAGACATAGAAACTTTGAGTATGCAAATAAACCAGGTAAATTATTCTCCTGGCAGATAAAAAAGAAGAAAGATGACAGAATTATTAGTAAAATTAAAGTTGAGGAAGCTTGGATTCAAAACCCGAAAGAGATCAGGAAAAGTTTTGTCAACGTCTCTTCAAACCTAAATAAAGAAGGCCTGGAGAAGAATGAAAAAATTAAGGAATTCTTAAAGACATGTAAATTACCAATGATTTCTAAGGAAAAATTAATAACTTCTAATTCCCCCATTACAGCGATGGAAGTACAACATTCTATTCAAAGATCAAAATCAGGGAAGACACCAGGTCCTGATGGTCTTCCAGCTGTTTATTATAAAAAATTAGATGCTTTATCCCTACCCCTAAAAGATTTAATGAACAACATCCTTAAAACTGGGAAGCTACCAGACTTTTGGAAGTAGACCTCTATCTCTGTCATCCATAAACAAGGAACAGAACTATCAAATATCGCTAACTATAGACCTATCGCTCTGCTAAACAATGACCATAAGATGCTGATATGCTGATATCATCGCGAACAAATTAAAGATATTGTTGAAGGAGACAATTCACAAAACATCAAACAGGTTTTCTCCCTGGAAGATATATGCAATCCAATATAAGAACACTGATAAATGTATTAGAATACTTGGAACTTAAAATTGATAAAGCAGCGGGCATCATGTTTGTTGATGCTGAGAAGGCTTTCGCTAATGTGTCTTGGAAGTTTATGAAAGAATTGATAGAAGAAATGGGATTCGGCGAAAATTTTAGTAGAGGAATAAAGGCAATCTATTCTGATCAAAAGGCAAAACTAATCATCAATGGTAATATCTCAGAGGAATGCAAAATTAATAAAGGAACTAGGCAAGTATGCCCCTATCACCCCTAATTTTCATCTTAGTAATGGAAGTATTAAATAACCAAATTAGGGAAGACGATTGTGTTAAAGGTATCACCTTGGGCAACAACACGTATAAGATTAAAGCATTTGCAGACGATGCGCTTGTCATGACTGAAAATCCCAAAGAAAGTTTGATAAGAGTAATAGAATTGTTTAATAACTTTGGAGAAGTGGCAGGCTTTAAGTTGAACACTAATAAGACTAGGTTAATAGTTAAAAATGTACCGTATTTTTCGCCCTATAGGACACACTTTTTCCCCCTCCAAAAATGAAGGAGAAATGTGTGTGCGTCCTATGGGGCGAATGCAGGCTTTCGCTGAAGCCTGGAGAGCGAGAGGGGTCGGTGCGCACCGACCCCTCTCACTCTCCAGGCTTCGCGCAGCTCTCCGCAAGCCGTGGGAGCCCGCGCTGGGCTCCCACGGCTTGTGGAGAGTTGCCTGAATGCTGAAGCCTGGGCGTGCTGAGCTCAGCGTGCCCAGACTTTGCGCAGCTCTCCGCAAGGCGCGCAGAGTTCCCAAGGCTCCCACGGCTTGCGGAGAGTTGCCTGTTCTGGGGGCTGGGGTCGGGGGTCGGGGGAAGCTCGGGCTTCCCCTGCCCCAGCCAGCCCCGCGCCTGGGGGGGGGAAATAATATTTTTTCCTTTATTTCCCCCCCCAAAAAACTAGGTGCGCCTCATGGGATGGTGCATCCTATAGGGCGAAAAATACGGTACCTATGACTGAAAAGAAAGACATAGAAGAAGCTATGGGACTGAAGATTTTCTGGAAAGCAAAATATTTGGGCATCTGGATTACTCCCAAAAATCTAAATTTATTTCAGGATAACTATATAAAAACTTGACAAGAAATTAAAAAAAACCCTTGAATTCTGGACTAAATTGAAGTTGTCAGTCCTTGGTAGGATTTCGATCATAAAGATGAATGTTCTCCCTAGGCTGGTTTTCTTATTTCAGATGATCCCAATTCTGAGTGAGGTAGGCTGCCTCAAAAAATGGCAACAAGAAATATCTAAATTTATATGGGAGGGCAGGAGACCCAGGATTAAACGTCAAATTTTAATAGATATAAAGGATAGAGGTGGTTTTGCCCTGCCTGATTTGAAATTGTATTATGAGACAGCCTGCCTCAAGTGGATGAAGGAATGGTGCAATTTGAAAGATATGGATATGTTGGACTTGGAGGGACATAATAACTGTTGGGGTTGGCATGCTTATTTAATATATGGAAAGGCAAAAATACCTGTGTATACCTGAGATTTCTCAAGTTATATCATAAGGAGATCACTTCTTAAAGTTTGGGAGAAATATAAAGATCGGTTGGAGTAAAGGCCACAGTGGTAAAGAAAAAAAAAACATGTTGGAAAATTGGCCTACCTATAAAACACTTTTAAAAGAAGAAGAGAACCAACTGAAACTTAAGAGCTTTGAGGAATTAAGAGATGTCATTACAGATTGGTTTCAATATTATCAGATATTCGAAAGATTTAAAGTAGATAAACGAAAAGGGTTCGCCAAGGAAACCTTGAGATTTGAATTTGACGTAATAAATTCAAAAAGTACTTCAAAAAGTAAAACCCTCTCTGAAACTTATCGCCTCCTCCTAGACTGGGAAGTCGAGGAGGAGGAAGTTACATCAGCCATGATAAAGTGGTCTCAAGACTGGGTATGCTATAACAATATCCCAATGGGAAAACCTGTGGAAGAATAGTTGGAAATTTACTACGTGCTATGCCATAAAGGAAAACTTGTTAAAAATGCAACACCAGTGGTATAAAATTAGCCAAAATGTACAAAGGAGCCAAAAGTAATGCTTGGAGATGTGGAGACCAAAAAGGCTCACTGTACCATATATGGTGGCAATATAGCAAAATAAAGAAATTTTGGGAGGAAATCCACTTTGAACTAGAAAAAAATGTTAAGAATCTCATTTATTAGGAAACCAGAGACATATCTGTTAGGCACTACTGATTCAGATATTCCATATATATATATATATATATATATATATATATATATATATATATATATATATATGCAACAGTGGCAGCAAGAGTTATTATAGCTACAAGGAGGAAGAGCGACATAATTCCTTCTAGACAAGAGTGGATACAAAAATTGACTGAATATGCTGAAATAGATAGTGTATCTGAAAAATAAACAATAAATCGAGAATTGAATTTGTATCAAAATGGGACTTCCGGTGGAGCGCGTCTTCCGAGCGAGAAGGGATTCGGCGGAGAGCGCGATCCCTGTCCTACAAGGGGAGGAAAAAGGGGGTGCAGAAGGGCGTAAGCACCCCAGAAACATGTCCGGAGGGTGTCCGGAGGTACAGGGAGCCAGCAGAGACCGGACGCGGCTCGCTTCGCTGTCAGGTAACCCTCAAAAGGTGAAGAGTACAGCGACGCTGAGCAGCAGGTCCTGGGCAGCCATTTCCTCCCTCCCCAGTATCGGACAGCCCAGTCCTCGCAGAAGGCTAGCGCTCCGCTTCCAAGCATAGGAAACCGGGCTGTGAACCAAGCTTGAAGGAGTTGTAATACTGGAAAAGAGAAAACCCGGCAAAAGAGGAGAGAAGTTTTTTTCGGGGTTCAGCCTTTATTAGAAATCAGCGAAACCGCTGAGAAACTCCAGAGCGGGAAAAGAGAAAAGCTACTACTAACGTCCACTTTGTTCCCCTGAAGACTCTTCTATTAAAAGCACCCGATACCCTCTTAAGTAGGGGTGCCTAAAACAGGGGACAGAAGGTGAAGTTATTAAATTGGAACCGTCTGATAGAGTGAAGGGGACGCCGTAGAACGCTCCCCTCTATCGTGCTGCAATTAGCGTAAAAGCGGAAGAGAAGTGCCGACGCCATTAACTGATTCAAAACGCGGTAGCGACTAAGGCAAAAAGACTATCTTTCTTTAACAGTACGGACTAACCTGGTCTAAAATTTGCGGCTGTGTTCTCATCCATCTGCTACATCCAGGCACTGGGCTGAACTGATCAGCGATTTTTGAATTTTGATGACTGTCTGGCGACCTAAAGTAATCCTTAATCCTGTGCTGTTGGACCACCTAGTTTGCCTGTGTAGAGTGTCTACCTCAAAAGCTGAACTGCGACGGAGAGAGCCATCTAGTGGATAGAGCCACCTAGTGGATAGAGTGAATATTACGTTTGGGATTTTGCTGTGCTTTATTTCCTATCTCTGAACTGCGACGGAGTGTCTACCTCAAAAGCTGAATTGCGACGGAGAGAGCCATCTAGTGGATAGAGCCATCCAGTGGATAGAGTGAATATTACGTTGGGATTCTGTTGTACTTTATTTCCTATCTTTTCTTTTCTTCTTTTTTTCTTTTCTCTCTTTTCTTTTTTCTTTTTCTTTTCTCTCAATTTTCATTGTCTTATACCCCACCTCCTTACTCTCTCCCCCTCTTTTTCCCTCTCCTCTCTTCCCCTGGCTCTCCAGTTGTCCCCAGGTGGAATCGAGGGGTTTTGAAGTTGTGAATCCCCACCCCCTGCCTTTCAAAAACAAAACAAAACAAAACAAAAAAAACCTTCCAATTGCTTTTTGAGCTGACTGAGAACATACTCCCTACTGACTTTATACGAATTCTTGAACTTCTGATCTCTAAGAGTCTACGGATTCTATGGTTCTTGTGATACCCCCAAAGATGCAACACGGTGATAAGAAGTAAGTGGATCGTCGCGTTCAACCTAAGGACTGTTAAAAGACTGTGGGCCCGGTCTAAATCAAGGTTAAATCAGTATTGGTTAATAAGTGCTAGCAACCAAACTTTCTGTTATATTGAGTATTGGGTATTGGGTATCTCTTATATATATATATAAAAAAAAGAATGTCAAACACTGGGAAAAGACCTGAAGGGGGAACACCAGTGGAAAGAAAGGGATCAAAACAAGAGGGGGACTTTAGAGCAGAGATCCTAAGAATGTTTGCGGAGATAAAACAGAGTGAGAAAAACGTAGAGCTCAAATTAGAACAAGTAGAACATAGAATTGGGGAAGTGGATAAGAAGATAGATGCAACAGTAAATGAATTGAAGAGTCAATTGAAAGAGGTATTTAGGAGGACGCAGGCAGTGGAGGAAGGTTTGAAAAAGACAAGAACGGAAGTGAGAGATGTAAAACGCGAGGAAGATAAGATAAAAGCCGAGTTACTGGAATTGCACAATAGCCAAGAGGATATGAAAGACTGGATTGCTTTGAACGAATTAAGACAGAGGGAGGCTAATCTTAGGCTGAGAGCCATACCCGAAGTTCAAGGTGAAAATATAAAAGAGAAACTAATAACAGAATTAGCACTATGGCTAGAGATCCCAATAGAAGAGGTTGAGAAGACAGTCCAATCGGCTTTCAGATTGAAAGTCAAATCAGCTAGGAACAAAAAATTTGTAGGAGACTGTCTAGTTACATTCAAAGAAAGGGAAATGAGGAACAGGATCCTCCAAAAAAACAGAGAGAAAAGGTTAAACATTGGGGGAAACTACATAATAATTTTCAAAGACATCCCAGTCAGGCTCTTAAAACGTAGGGACCCCTACAAAGAACTGGTACAGATACTGAAAAGAAATAACATTGAATTCAAGTGGGAGTTCCCTGAAGGAATTTCCTTCACATATAGGGGTAAGAGGCAAAAATTGACAAACCCAGAAGAAACAGGCAAATTTTTAAGAAAATATAAAGAATTAAAACCACAAAAAGAAGAAGATAAAGGAGAGGAGGCAGAGGGAGGGGAAAATCCAGAGGAGGAGTCAGGGGAGTCAGAGGAGGGGGGGGAGGAGGGGACAGAGGGAGGAGTCTAAAGAGAAACAACAGTTGTCTTCGATCCCTTTTCTTTCTTTCTTTCTTTTTTTTTTCTTTAGGTAACCACCATGGCGTTAAAAATTTACAGTTGGAATGTTAATGGGATGAACAATAGGGGAAAGAGGAATAAAATTGAGCATATTCTAAAGAAGGAAGGCCTAGATATTATTTGCCTGCAGGAGACGCATATAGCGAGGAAACATAAGAGGGTTTTGACTAACCAAAGACTGGGGAATGAATTTGTATCGTCAGATCGGAGTAAAAAAAGGGGAGTGGTCATTTATATCAATAAACAAATTGAAGCGAAACAATTATTTAAAGACGAAGAAGGAAGGATATCAGCAGTACAAATTAATTGGCAGGGAGAAAAGGTAATAATAGTGGGGATTTATGCGCCGAATGTTAATAAGTCAGAGTTTTTTAGGAGTTTAGAAGGAAAGTTGTTTGATTACGCCGATCAGAAAATTATACTACTGGGAGACATGAACGGTGTGGTGTCGTTAGAGTTGGACAGGCTAAGGGACACGAAAGGTACAGAAGGAAAGCTACCTAGAACATTTTTCTCTTTGGTCCAAAGCTGTAATTTAGTGGATATTTGGAGATTCAAATACCCCTTGGAAAAGCAACATACCTACCACTCAGAACCCAATGATTCATTTTCAAGATTAGACCAGATGTGGATCTCGGCAGAATTAATCCCAAGAGCCGCAAGGGTGGGGATCCAGGCCAAAACAATATCTGACCACAACCCAATAAAAATGGAACTGAAAGGGTTGGAAAGAAGATTAAACAGATGGAAAATGAAAGATTATTTATTGGACGACCAAGAGATAATAGAGAAAGCTCAAAACAGGTTAAAAGAATACTTTGAAGACAATTTAGGCAAGGGTACAAAATCAAAGGTGGTATGGGATGCAGGCAAGGCGGTGATGCGGGGCTTCTTTATCCAACATAATGCAATTAAGAATAAAAAGAGAGAAAAAGGGAAAAAAGAAATTTTACAACAAATATTGGAAAACGAACAGAAATTAACTAAAAATCCCAAAAATAAGAAAATAAAAGAGAACATCAAAGTTCTACAATCTCAGTACGCGATGTTGATAAACAGAGAGATAGAATGGAAAGTTAAAAAATTAAGACAAAGGAACTTCGAATATGCTAATAAATCAGGGAAGCTACTAGCTTGGCAATTAAAAAAAAGGAAGGAGCAGAATACAATAAACAAAATCGAGGTGGAAGGAGAAGTGATAAGCAAGCCTAAAGAAATAAGGAAGGCCTTTTTGGACTTCTACAAAGGTCTTTTTAAAAATACAGAAAGGAATAACTTGAGAAAAATAGAGAGATATTTAAAAGGTAAGAATATCAATAAGATTTCCACAATAGAAAAAGAGAAGCTGAATGCTCCAATTGAGATAGAAGAAATCAAAGCAATAATTAAGAATTTAAAAAATGGGAAAGCCCCGGGCCCAGATGGGCTTACTGGCAGATATTATAAGGAGATGGAACTAGTCCTGCTGACTCCATTGCAAGAAGTAATGAATAACATCCTCAAAGAAAGAGAAATACCAGAGACGTGGAAGGAGGCATTGATCACACTAATCCCTAAACAAGACTCTGATTTACAGCAGATTAAAAACTATAGACCGATTTCCTTGTTAAATATAGACTATAAGATTTTCGCAGGAATCCTAGCAAAGAGGTTAAAAGACATCTTGGTAGAAAGCATACACAAAGACCAAGCCGGCTTTTTGCCGGGTAGGCAAATGAAAGACAACATAAGAAATATAATAAACATCATAGAATATTTAACAGACAGATGTGATAAACAAGGTTTGTTGTTATTCGTGGACGCTGAGAAAGCGTTTGATAATGTAATTTGGGATTTCCTGCTAAAACAATTGGAACATATGGAAGTGGGCACTGAATTTTACAATGGGATAAAAGCAATTTATACAGATCAAAGGGCAAGACTCATAATAAATAACGTAGAGACTGCAGAAATAATAGTAACAAAGGGAACGAGACAGGGATGCCCACTGTCCCCACTACTGTTTGTAATGGTGTTAGAGGTTCTACTTAACTCTATAAGAGATAATAAAGGAATAAAAGGAGTAAGGGTCGGTCTGAATGAATACAAAATCAAAGCCTTCGCAGACGACCTGGTTGTAATAATGGAAGACCCAATAGATTCAATAAAAGAGGTACTTGAAGAATTTGACCAATTTGGAAAAGTAGCGGGCTTCAAATTAAATAAAAGGAAAACAAAAATGATAGTTAAGAATATGTATAAGGACAAAGTTGAAGAATTACAAAGAGAAACGGAATTAGAGTTGACTAAGAAGGTGAAATATCTAGGAGTATGGGTAACGCCAAAAAATATAGATTTATTTAAAAATAATTATGAAACAGTATGGAAAGGAATTAAGAAAGATATAGAAACGTGGGGCAGGCTCAAATTGTCGTTTTGGGGAAGAATAGCTATAATTAAAATGTCCGTACTTCCAAGATTACTATTTCTCTTTCAAAATATCCCCGTGATCAAAGGCATATCGATATTCAAAGTCTGGCATAGGGAGATCTCAAAATTTATCTGGCAGGGGAAGAAGCCCAGAATAAAGTTCAAATTGCTGACAGATGTGAAGGAAAGGGGAGGCTTCACCCTGCCAGATTTGAAACTATATTATGAGGCATCATGCCTATGCTGGGTAAAGACATGGATCAATCTGGAGGACAGAGAAGTGTTGGACTTAGAGGGTCACGATAATCGATTCGGATGGCACGCCTACTTGTGGCATGGGCGGAGGAGAACGCATAAGGAATTTGGAAACCACATATTCAGGGGCCCACTGATTGAGGTATGGGAAAGGTATAAAGACGTGCTAGAACCTAGAACACCCCACTGGCTGTCACCATTAGAAGTTATGTCTGTTAAAAAGACCAATATGAGGGCCAACTGGGCCACATATGAACAACTGTTAATGAAGGAGGAAGGAAAGTGGAAAATGAGACCGTACGAGCAGGTTAAGGACCAAGTCTACGATTGGTTGCACTACTTTCAGACAAACGATATGTTTAGGAAAGATTTTAAAGATAAAGGATATGCTGATAAAAACTCCAGATTCCAAATCGAAATCTTGAAAAATAATATAAAAACTTTGTCTAAAATGTACAATCAGCTACTAGACTGGAACCTAATTGACGAGGAAGTCAAGTCGGTAATGACACACTGGGCTAGAGATTTTGGCCGTAACATTTACTTCGAAGAATGGGAAAAACTATGGAAACAACATCCTAAGTTTACGGCTTATGTGACACTTAAGGAGAATCTAATGAAAATGTTCTACCGTTGGTATATGACACCTGTCAAATTAGCCAGACTGTACGGATCCTGTAACAAATGTTGGAAGTGCAAGGAGAGAGAGGGGACCTTCTACCATATGTGGTGGGAATGCCAAAAAGTCAAAGGGTTCTGGGAGAGTGTGTATAATGAAATAAAGAAAATCTTAAGTTATACTTTCGTTAAAAAACCTGAGGCATTCCTGCTGGGATTGGTAGGAAGGGAGATAAAAAGGAAAGACTATAAGCTGTTTCAGTACGCAACAACGGCAGCAAGGGTTCTATTAGCTAAAAATTGGAAATTAGAGGGTCTGCCGACAATTGAGGATTGGAGATCAAAATTACTAGACTATGTGGAGATGGATAAGATGACAGGGAAAATTAGATATATAAAAGACCAGAGGTTTGCAAAAGATTGGGAAAGTTTTACGAAATATCTGGAAAACTTAAGCGATGGACAGATAACGTTAGTGGGTTTTAAAGGTGCTCTGTAAGAAGCAAAGGGTACTGTCTAAAGAAAAACAGGTGAACTAGAATGATTAATGACATTACAAAACAAGAAATGCGGAATTATTTGTTTTTCATTAATACGGATGATTTGTGGGAAGGTTGAAGGAAGTCACTCTTAAAAAAAATTTGTGAAATATTATGTGGAATATTATAGTTTGTTTTGTACTTTGATTAATGTAAACCAATAAAAATTATGCATGAAAAAAAAATGAATTTGTATCAAAATGGGAGGCCTTCAGAACATATCTTAAACAAAATTATACCATGTTAAAATCTGTAGCAGCTTTTGAGTGATCCCAGCAGTTTTTATTAATTGCTTATATAAATACAAACATTTATAAATTGTGAAAATATTAATAAAAATAGTATTTTGATATGGCAGTAAATTTATGTAAAAAGAATTAAGGAATAAATGGGAGGTTGGGTATATATATGAAAAAAATCACATTTGCAAATAGAATGTCCCTATTTTCTAGAGAATGTTGGAGAGTATATTAAATTTATATACAGAGATGCAAATGTATATGATTTAAATAGACATGCAACGCACCAGAGTGGGGAGTAGCCTCTGCTGTCAAGAACCTCTAAATGGAAAGTTCCAAGGCCCCTGCTGTCCCTTCTTAAAATGGTTATTTATCTTTAATGAACCTTGGACCAGGCAGCCCTTCAAACAGAGGATGCCTTCAGACAGAGGACTAGCGTCTGTAAAGTGTGGCACATGGCCACTCTATCCCTCTGTCTAGGCTGCCACTGCTCAACAGGAGGGAAACAGCAGCTCCTTGAGTCCTGGCAGCAAAAATCCTTCACTTCCATGTTTGATAGTGTCAGGACTCTGGAAGACTGGGAACCCATTAGCTAATAAATGGGTATATTTGGTGGGTATCCAGTATAAATAACTGGAATTCAGTTTTGGTCTGGGATTGGAATGGAGTGGGACCAAGAAAATCCCAGTTGTACAAAAATATACTGGCATACTAAATATATAAAATACTGCTTTTTAAAATAACAACGTCATATAAGCAACTCTCCTATCCACTTTGGATTTTGAACTAAAATCAAGGCAAAGGAGTATAGTGGTCAAAGAGCACTTCCTTACCTTTTCCACAAGCGGAGCACTGGTTGGGTTCGCCTCCACTGCATTCCATGCAGGTCTGATGGCATGAATGACACTGACTTTCAAATTCATATTTCCCTTTAGGGCACTGAAGAACACAGCGCCCATCATTCAAAGAACTGTTACAAAAGAAAAGGGGGAAGGTTAATACTAGAATCAAAGAATAGAAGAATACTTTCCTTTTAAAAAACAAGCTCAAACAGATTCTGAGGACTGCTTCCATGTTCGGTTATATTCCTTATATTCTTTGCACTTTGTTCTCCTATCAGCGTGAAACGTATTTATGACATGTGGCAAGATAAAGAGTAAGGTCAACTAAGCTGTGAACTTTGACTTTATTTTGCCACCTGGAGCCAGATTTTCACAGACCATCCTCATTGATCTCATGTTCCTCTGTCTCCACATCTTCGTCACTGAAGTATTCCAAGATCCTACTAAGTTTTTTTAAAAATTTTTTTGGAAGAATCAATCACTTTTCATGTTCACACACACACTCTCTGCTTTAGCTCATCTATTCTAATTTTTACTCAATTTTGTTTGTGACATGACCTCCAGGAAACCTAGTGTGGGTTTTTTTGTGGGTTTTTTTTATTTTAAAAAAAGAGTCAACAGTTGATGCTTTTTATGAAGGATGTGTTTGTTTTGGCAGATGAATAGTTTAAGTTGCTAGAAGGATGCAAATGACTAGGTCCTTCAAATGTGGGCCGCATATCTTTGTTTTTAATTACTGTATTTCATTCAACATTGATATGGGAAATTGTATTCTGGATGAGATGATGCAGTTTCACCAGTGCATGAGACAGAAATGTTGAAATTTTCCTGCACCCTGATCTTGTGTGTTACCTAAAGACAATGAAGAGACAATGTTGTACCACAGCTTTTATTCAGGGCGACTTACTACAGCCCAAAGCTGTGGTATCTCCAGGGCCTTAGAGCAGGCATGTCCAACTCCCAAGAGACTGCGATCTACTCACAGTGTAAAAAGACCAGGTGTGATCTACCCATTGTCATTGCCAGGAGTTGTAGAGCTTTTTTTAGGGAAGGGTTGACCAAAGGCAATCACTACACTTCATTCCGTGATCTACCTGGGACACCCCCGCGATCTACCTGTAGATCACAATCTACCTGTTGGACATGCCTGTCTTAGAGTATCCGGCCTTTGGCAGCTCTTTCCTGGCTCCTTACACTGTTTGTTTTTGTTTTATCTAGTGTTTATTTCTGGATATTATTCCTAAACAATTACTGCTTCTTAGGCCCTTGTTGAAACCCGATTCCGATTCTGAACATGGATTCAGTTGTCAGATTCCTGATTGCGTTAGGATATTTGCTGGAAACAGACGGCATAGAATACACCTGTTCTTAGGGTGATATTTTAAAGTTTTATTATGGGAAATCAGTAGCTTATTAAAGAGGTCTTGATTTTTCACAAATGTTCATTGCAATGTCTGTAAAGTGATACTGAGGAAAAGTTGCCCTTTATTTGAAATAGCAGGCTAAAGTGCCTGGTTGTTGTTTGTGTGCTTCTGAAAAGAAAACCATTTCAATTAGCAAACGTGAGTTTTTACTTGTGAGAACCTTGATTCATAAGGAGATACCTTAGCCTGCAGTTGCTGTGAATTCTGAGTAGGGTCACACCAGTGTTTTTTTTCTAGAAGAATAAGTGCTGGTACTCACCATGAAGTTGTTACAAAAATGACACTTTTTAACAACAACAAAAGAGGTGCTGGTACTGCGTACCCTTGAGTACCCCCTTTTTTAAAAAAGCACTGGCCATACCCACACTGTCCATTCAAAGCCCTCTTATACTACCTTGCTTCCCTCAAAGAACCCTGGGAACTGTAGTTTGTTGAGAGTGCCAAGACTTGTTAGGGGATCCCTATTCCCCCCACAGAGCTTCAATTCCCAGTACCCAAAGTGAACTATTAGGTTTCTTTGAGAGAAGCCATGACTATTAAAGTGGTATAAGAGTGCTTTCAATGGATGGTGTGGAAGTGACCTGAATCTATTTGCAAGGATGCATGCTAGTTTATTATTATTCCCTTGCTCTGAATGACACTCAGTAGAGGCCTAGCTGCAAGTAAATAAAACAATAAAAATAGACTGCAGTGCTGACATAGCTTTAGAAACAGATAGCATAGTCTCAACTTGTGGGTAGTTACAGACGCTTATTAACCACTAGTGGGCTCAGTAGGCTGCTGAATTTGTCATCTGAATGAGATCAAGAAGGAAATAGTATTCCAAAGTGTTGCTGTATTATTGCCTAGACTGCCTCCATTCATTAAACATAAGATTCAGAGGAAAGTTGTGGGATGTGAGTGGTAGAGTGATGATGACCTGTTTTTGAGAAATCATGAGGCACTTCAGAATGATTTTTGCCAACAAAATCTGGGGGTGTTGACCACACTGTACTGTACTGTACTGTACTGTACTGTACTGTACTGTACTGTGTGTTTGCAGCTGTTGGCATTTTCATTTAATTGGTCCACATGACGTTACCCTGTAAGAACACCAGTCTTAATGCTTTCCCTTTATAAATTTAGGTGTATTTGATTTGTGGACAATCCAAAAAATTGGGGGAAATCGGGTTCCACATCACTCTACTCAAGGTCTCAGGTGATTGTTTTCCATGTTTTGAGGTGGGTGGATCAATGGTCACTTTCTGATACTCTCCTTTCATTGCCCACTATGTCATATCCTCCAACATTTCTTCAGTGAAAACGGGAATGTCCAATTCCATAATAAGAACAATTTTATTATTTATACCCCACCCATCTGACTGGGTTTCCCCAGCCACTTTCAACATATATATAAACATAATAAAACATTAAACATTCTCTATATAGGGCTGCCTTCAGATATCTTCTAAAGGTTGTATAGTTGCTTATCTCCTTGCATCGGGAGTCACATAGCCCCATAACCTCCAACGTTTCTCTGATGAAAATAGGGGCATCCTAAGGAAGAGCGGAAGGACAGATCGTGAAGCTGAGGCTCCAGTACTTTGGCCACCTCATGTGAGAAGAGAAGACTCCCTGGAAAAGACCCTGATGTTGGGAAAGATGGAGGGCACAAGGAGAAGGGGACGACAGAGGACGAGACGGTTGGATGGTGTTCTTGAAGCTACCAGCATGAGTTTGACCAAACTGCGGGAGGCAGTAGAAGACAGGAGTGCCTGGCGTGCTCTGGTCCATGGGGTCACGAAGAGTTGGACACGACTAAACGACTAAACAACAACAACAAAGGAAGAGCGGGACGTTGTGGGATCAGAACAGAAAATGGGACGGCTTCTGTGAATCTGGGACTGTCCCTGGAAAACAGGGACACTTGGAGGGTCTGCTATTTCCTCAGTGCATTCATTTCTTTTCTGACTGTGCTCATAACTATTTTCAGTATGCTCCTGAATGGAATGATTTCTCTCCCCCCGCCCCCCCCTCGACCCAGAGATTTGCACAAATCTTAAAAAGTGCACAAGCAAACTTACAATTGCCTGACTATGTGCTTCTGCCCACTTCATGGACAGGTAATTTAAAAACAAAAGAAAAAAGCATTGAGGGTTGGTGTGAAGCTCTCTGCATGTATTCCCAGTTGGCATATGAATAGCGTAATAAAATCAACAAATTAGGAGACAGGGGCAAATGCAGGGCATGCCTACTGTTATGAACAGGAAAGACTGTAGTTGCTGCTTATATACAGATTCAAATACACGGTGGTGTAGACTACTCTGATCAAATTTGAAGGGTGTGGGAAGTAAATAAACAGCCAAACAATGCTCAAATTTGGACGAGTCATAAATGTAAAAATGTCTTCATTATCTTTTTTTGTCAGTACAGATCTTTATCCTGAATTCTTCAGAGTTTTTCTGATAAATTATGCTACAGAATAGATTATTCATCTTTAAACTGAAACAGGTAGTGGCTTGATGCAAATAGTAATAGTAAAATAATAATATATAAAAAGGGGGATGGGTAGGATAGCAGAGCAACTGGTAATTTTCATGATGCATCAAGAAGTAGGAGCTTAGTCATTCTTTTTTAAAAATAGGGAAATATCCTGACAGCCGATGCAAACAATAGAAGACACTAGTTGTGTAATGTTATCCCAAAGGAATTTTTTCACAAGACCTTTCAATTTGGGAAGACCCACAAGACTTGTTTCATACTTTGTGGAAGCAAAAGAAAACCTTAAGGTAGGAACTCATCTCCGCTGAATGCCAGGTGGCATTATTGAAGTGTCATTCATTACTTGGTTTGGTCCAAGCTATTAAAAGGCCATAAAGCACCAGAGGACCCAGGAGATTCTGAGAGTTGAGAGGGCCAGCTGCCAATAAATTAAAAATAGCATGCTTCAAAGCATTTTTCTTCTGTTAGCCTCGTGACTTATTCCTATATGCAGTACAATCATTTATGTTTCACTTTCTTTTGCTTCTCATGATTTCTTATTGCATTTTCTATAACCTTAAAAGCACCTAGGGTGCATTAGATACATCTAAAAAGTTAAAAATAAAGGAAAACATAGTAAGAGGAGAGAGAGAGAGAGAGAGAGAGAGAGAGAGAGAGATGTAAGAACTCAGGTGAAGTACAAAGCTAGAGTAATCTTATTTGCAAATAGCCTGTACATTGCAGAGAAAAATATTCAAAACAGTGATATGAATGGAGCTGAACTGAAATCATATCAGGCTATGTGGTTCTACAAAGAGCTGCTAGAAATCCTTTCATAATTTTGGAGACAATCAAACACTTCATTCAATTCAACATGTCTAAATAGGTCAGTTGTCCTATGGTCATCCCAGATTTTGTGGGCATTGTCAAGGAGGATGGGAGTTGTGGTCTAGCAACATCTGAAGGCTCCCCACTCCTGAAATAGGTATTTTGTTAGACTGTGTGGATCATTCCAGACTTGGATACGTAAAACATGTTATTGTTTCATCACATGCTTGGCTTCCTCTTCAACTTACAGAGCAGCTTGACCTGTAATGCGCTAGACATGGACCATGATGCAAGTTTCAGGGAGCTACAGACCCCCCCCCCCACTAATGAAGAATAATCACGTACCTTGTACAGCCAGTGCAGTTCTCTGACGTTGGTTCTGGGCACTTAGAACAGGAATCATCACAGACCTGACAGTTACCAAGAGGGTCGATATTTTCCCCTGACAAATAAGAGCTTATTTATTACTTAATTTCTGTTATATGTTACAGACAAAGCCTTTTGCACAAGAAGGCATCATAATACCAGATGAAGAAAACACCTTGTCAGTTTTGTGGGTGTCCAAGCTCCTGTTCCTAAGCTTTGTTCGAGGCTTGCAGCGGTACTGGTCAGGCCACAGGCACAAATTGCTTAAGGCACAGCCATAGAGTTCAAGAATACATCAGGGGTCAGAGACCAGATGAAAGCTGCAGAGATGCCTCAGTGGCCAGTCATGCCCCTGGGCCAGATGGACAAGAGAGTCTGACTCGGTATAAGGCAGCTTCCTATGTTCTTATTGTGAAGAGTGCAGGGTCCTGGCTGGTTCATCTGTGGAGAGGTGGTCCTTGAGTACTTGCTTTATAGGTCAAAACCAGGACTTTGAACTGAGCCCAGAAAATAATAGGTAGCCGGTGTAGTTGGGCCAGAATTGGTGTAATATACTCCCTGGTAGTTTATTCCAGCTGGAGATGTGTGAAAGGCTCCTAAGATGAGTTTGTGTTATGTAGAAGAATTATGGGGACGCGGGTGGCGCTGTGGGTAAAACCTCAGCGCCTAGGGCTTGCCGATCGCATGGTCGGCGGTTCGAATCCCCGTGGCGGGGTGAGCTCCCGTCTGCGGTCCCAGCTCCTGCCCACCTAGCAGTTCGAAAGCACCTCTAAGTGCAAGTAAATAATAGGTACCGCTTTATAGCAGGAAGGTAAACGGCATTTCCGTGTGCTGCTCTGGTGCCGGTTTGCCGGAGCAGCCTCGTTACACTGGCCACGTGACCCGGAAGTGTCTCTGGACAGCGCTGGCCCCCGGCCTCTTAAGTGAGATGAGCGCACAATCCTAGAGTCTGTCAAGACTGGCCCGTACGGGCAGGGATACCTTTAGAAGAATTATGAGAAACGATTCTCAAGCATAGGGTGGCAATTTAAGGTATTTTAACAAAGGGAATAAGGATGACAATGATGATGATGATGGGGATCAGCATTCCCTTTTTAAAAATACCTTAAATTGCCACCCTATGCTTGATGTCATGGAATACTTTATTGGGTTTGCTTGTTACAGGAATAGCTCCTATATTTACCTATGAAGGAGACAGATCTAACTTCTCCTTTCACATACTACTCTGGAAAGGCAGAAAGCGGTTGTGTAACTCATTCTTCTCAGCTGATAGTAACATGTGAAGAAACCCTTAGTGGGTGATCCCTGCAAACAAGTTGTTGAGATATTGCCATGGGGATGTTGGCCACAGTGTCTTTTTTTAAAAAATAGCAGATTTTTCCTGGAAGTGGTAGATCCAATTTAAATTGTAGAGGTGGTGTGGGGATTTTGGCCGGCATTTTGATGCCAATAATATCTTGTGGATGATGCAAAGAACATGCATACACAAGGAGCATTGATATCACAATAAACAACCATTTTGGAAAGCACTCGATATCTTGGAATGGACAGTGCTTAATTGTATTTTTAAAAAACATGGATTGGAAAAAGAAAAGCTAACACGTAGGGCATTGCACAACCAGACTGGTCAATCATAGATTTTGTAAAAGCAAATAATAATTCAAAAAGGGCTGGCTTACAGTTTGGAGAAACTCTTTACATGCTTATTAATGTGAGCTGAAAAACAAAACAAAATAGGTAATATCATGTGATGTGGCAGCCACAAAATAGCTAGTAGAATGAGGGAAATACCACCAGTTTAAGGGTACTTGTATTAACATAGGTGCAGGGTGCCTTAGGGGCCACCTCAACTCTTATATTGCAGCTTGGTCACAGAAATAATGTGTGGGAGCACCATCCTGGGGAATGTGCTGCCAGTAGGGATTTGGGAGGTGCCTGCTGCTTTAATATTCAGAAGTCTCTGAAAACTTTTCTATGCCACCAAGCTTTTGCAGGCAATTAAGAAAATATCTATCTGTAATAGCTGATCTCTGATTTAAAATTTTACATGCCTTTTTTGTATGTTTGTTGTAAACTGCTTTGATTAAAAAAAACGAATAGTGGCATACATTTAATTTTTAAAAAATATCTAAAGATTTGTGAGTGGACCGAAGGTGAGAAGCACAGGTGGACAGAGTAGCATATAAGAAGTAGGAAAACGTGTTTCTTTTGTGTAAAAGCAGGACATGGCGCACAGAAGAACACCAGGCACACAAGTTTCAATAGCTGAGTGCGGAGATGAAATATAGTCTGTATATAGAAGAATTTGGAAATGGGGGTCTTTCAAAATGTGGTTTTGGTTGGGATGAAAAGGGAATAGAATAAATTTTGGACATAATTTGTTCTGCTCAGCATAAATAAGCATGGTAGATAGCTTGAGAGATAGAGAAATGACACATCTCTGGAGGAATTCAGTCTGCAGAGTTGGCTCTAAACTCATTTGGAATTCTCTATAACAAATGAACTGTTTTGCACCAAGGGATTTGCAAACATACACTGATTTCCAGGAATCATTAGCACATTTGTGTCTGGCATGGAGTGAAAATGCTGAGCCTTTCCACCTTACTTTTTTGTCTTCAAGAAGTATTTTTAAAATTATATTTAACTTACTTTTCTTGTGCACATAGCAAATACAAAAGTATTAATGAAGAAATCCACATTTTTATCCGATTTATATCTGGTTTAGTAACACTTGTGACACAGCAAGTAGCACTTCTCCACTTCCAAGACCAGGATATATCTCAGGGAAGAAGGGAGGGCAGGTGGGACCTCTCTGACAATGAATGAATTCAGTATATTGGACAGAATGTTCTTAGGGTATTATGCTTGCTTAATATTTGGCTGCTGCTGTTAAATGGTTTTCATTGTATATTGAATTCCATATACAAAGATGGGTTATGTTTAACTATATGCATACTGGTGTCCTGACTTTCAGCAGATTAGTGAGACAGATTTTCCATTACAGCATCTGGGGCTGAGATGTAATGGTCCCAGGCCAATAACTATGGTTTATTTGTCTGCGAACAAGCTGTGTCCTTGTGTATTCCCTCCTTGCAGTGATATTGAAACCAATTTCCTCCTCCAAACTGGAAAACTGTGGTTTAATCACAGATTACTAACCAGGATATGAAACCAGGGATGTTTGCATCGAAACCAGGGTGTGCAGAGAGAAGAAAGAGAGGGGAGCATGAGGCTACTCGCCAAGCTGATAAGCTGTGAATATAAAGGTTACAGCTCCTGTGAAAGAATCCAAGTAAATGAGGACGTGAAATGGAAGAAAGTCTGGTTTTCTGATAGTGGTTTTCTCTCCAAAACCTGCATTACCCAAAGTAACTACCCAAAATACAGTTTAATATTTATGTGATCCATATTTACGGGAAAACAATATAGAGAATTATATCAACACAAATTATCTTTCAGGGAGATATGAAACACAAATAGACATTTTTTCCCCAGTATAAACCATATATATTACAGGAAATAACAAATTTCCTCCAGGCATAGACCTGGTTTTTGTGCCTCTGATCCACAGAAAAAATGAAGCACCTAGTACACTACTGGGTGCTGTAAGGGAGTAATTATGCAACAATTCAATACACAGGATTTCCACAGAGCAATAAAAGCTGATGGCAATACAGTGGAAAGAAATGTTTCACTGAGAAGTTCTGTGGGTGTTCCTGCGGACTCTGATCTTATGATTTCCCCTGGGCTATAGAATCTGTCGATATACTATTAGCCTTGTATTAAATCATTCTTTGACCATTCCTGTTGCTCTCTTTGTACAATGTCTACTGTACTGTGTAAGTTCCTCCACCTTCAGCCTCTATCAAATTGGCTGCATTTGGCATTATGGTAGACAATGCCCATATTTCTAAAATACTGTTAAAAAAATCAATGGAATCATAATCTTTAAGTCATGTTCTCCCCAAGAATTGACACACACTACTTCTGGAATATATAAAGATCATAATTAAGCAGCTGCTCACTCATCTCCTTATTTTATACCTTTGTGGGGAAATGCATTTTGGGGACCTAGCCCAGAATTTAACTTCCTCCAAACATCTCTGATTAGACAGAGAACAGTTTGCAAATGGACACATTATGGGACCGTTCCCACATCCACTTCATGGGCAGAGATGGGTTTGTCCACTTCGTTCTCCCTGATGGGCTCTCTGATCATTCAATGCTTGACTAACAGAAGCAGGGGCAGCCCCCTATCTTTTGTAATGCCCACCATAGTAACTATTTTTAGAAGGCTATTTTGGGTATGATTTGTCAATATTTGGTGCGAATCAGGAAGTGGGTGGGGCTTGTTGATTTCATTCACCATTCTGAAAACTGTGGCCACCCTTCCTTTGGCTAACAATATCTTGAAGCAGAGGGAAGAGACTATCACAAATTCATCGGGGGAGGGGGATAATTTTTTCTAGTTATTTTTCCAACTACTGAAAACTGACAATAATGAATAAAATGCAGTGGCATGGTGAATTGTTGGTACTTTCAGTAATGGTAGACTTCACTGTTTGAAATGCATGCGCAAATGCTGTCACCCATAGGGACTAATTCTGACCTCATTTATTTTTTCATATTAAATCAATACTGGCTCTGCCACACCATTCCTCTGTCTTTGTTCCACTGCTTCTGGGTGCTGAGATCAGTCACAGAAACAATGAGGTGGTGGTGGTGTGGTGTTAGCCATGCAAGGCATGGAGGTAAAGGTATTCTGCTCTAGCTGGGTAGCAATGGCAGAAGTGAGTCAGGAGTCCAGAATAGTGCAGGGAGCCCATGCTTCCAGCCACCACCACTGCTTCTGTCATCCCCACCCATGGAGTACCACAGGGGCGGGGGGGGGGGTCTTGGATGAGTCCCCACCTGTGCTTCTCTGGGTGAGTAGACCAGACGGAGGAATGGCCAGAAATGGAAAGGAAGCACCACTCTGGGCTTCTTAGCAAGTCACTTTGAAAATATCCTTCACCAGAGCGCACCCTAAGGGCACTTTCTTGCTTAGGGCGCCCTCACAAGGAGCAGCTCCTGGTGGGCAAGGTTGCCGCCTCTTTCTCTTCTGGTAGCTGTGAAGCTCAAAATGGCTCCCCCCCTCCCCCATATTGACGGGGTAAGAATACAGGAAAGGGATGGGAACTCCATCCTCCTGCATCCACTGCCTCACATGGGTAACAATACAGCTTCGAGCAGTGATACTGCGCTGGGAAATCCCTCACTGGATTTGCAGTTGACCAGGCGACATTAGACATTTTGTTTATCGATTTAGTCTCAGCAGTCATAGGTTGCCTTTCACTGTAATGCCCTCCTGAGGCAGTTCACATACCTGATTAAAAACATAAAATACAATTGAAATTAATATTTCATGAAGGGAAGAATTATGGAACACTTTCTAATGCAGGCTTATTTCTGACCAGGGCTGATGGGATTTGTAGTCCATCTAGAGGGAAGCAGGTTGGTGAAGGCTGTTCTAATGTATCACTTGAGGTCAATGAAGATCAAAGTACAGCTTAAGTTCAATGGATTTTGCTTCCTAGTAAATATGCTTAGGAATGCAGCTTTAGTTTAGAAATTTGCATCTTCATAAAGCTTTGCACATACAGTATTAGTGTTTGGAAAGGAGTCAGGTGCATAGCCTTTTAGTTGGCTTAAGCAGTGGCTTCTCTGCTATTGAATTGTCTGCATGGAAACTGGTAACCTGCTGAAGGTAATTTCCATGTTACATTTTGAAGATGTAGGAGCACTTCCACCAGTTATTCTCCGTGTAAATATTATAATATGGGGAGGATTGTTAAAATGTGTTACTGCTTCAGAGAAACACATGTGTTGAAAGTTGTTTATGATACTTTGGATACATTTTTAGTCTATCCAAGTGCAATACTTATATTCATAAATCTATATTGTATTGTGAATCCTCTAATACTAATGGCAGAAATGTGTGGCAGCATGGGAACGTGCATACATATTCAAACTGTGCAGGAAACAAAGCTGCAAGCAAGCAAATGCTCACATTACAGCCGCCCTCAAAGAAGGAGTTGTCTGGCTGGAATTACGTAAAACATGTAATCCTTAGATACAGAGAGTGTTCTCTGTATAGATCAGACTGCGGACTTGAGTTGAAAGACATTTCTGGAGGCAGGAAATTCAAGGCAAGGAGTCCAGAGGCAGAGGAAAGAGATCACAGTGGGCAAAAAGGCAAAGTGCAGCAGCACAGGTAAAAAAATGAAGAAATGAAGCTCAAGATGTGGAGGATGTGTTTGATACTGTCAGAACAGTATGGAGGGGGAAGAAACTGGATTCAGTTCACATTCAAAGCAGAATATATTAAAATCACACTTTCTGAAATAATATGAGAACTGAAGCATAGCCACCCTTTGAAATTTACTCTTGTCCAGACTTTGGGATGCAGCTTAGCTGTGCAACTAACCAATGTCTATAAAAATGCATATATGGGGGAAAAGGTCAATAAAAACAGATTAGTGAAAATAGTGTACAAAATACATTCTATCCCAAAAAAGTACTTGCAAAAATGTGTACATTAGTTTTTTTAAAAAAATGAGTTCATTTGAAGAAATTTGAACTAAAATGCTGAAGAAGTTTCCTGATTTTTTAAAAAAATCAGAAAACGCTGGAAAAATGAGAAACTGGGCTTTTTCATGATGAAGGGCCATATGTAAATTCTCCAGGATACTGCACATTTGTGTGGTCCCAGTCAGCCATAGTTTGGCTTACTGTTACATGTGAACCAGGCCCCTGTGAGCTTTGCTCCATATTTGTGTATGATTTTTGCTGTCCATTGGATATTATTCTAAGGAACCAACATATTTCTCTCCCCCCTCAAAAAGCTCAACAACTCTGGTCAATCCAATGGGTAGATCACTGCCAGTTTATTTACAGTGGGAGTAAATCGCAGACACCGCTGGCCTATAGGAATAAATGTCCAGCAGTTCTCAAACTATTTAATGGGCTGCTATTACTTTAAGTTAGCCATTGCTTACACGCCACTGTGTGGAATAAAATCCAAGCATGATTGCCTCATGATCATGATGATCATGCTTTTTGTTTCTGCATGCACTAGAGCACATGCTGGCAACCTGTCACCCTCAGCTGCTCTCTACGTGGCTCACCCTCCTGCCCAGGCAGTGGAGAAAACTCAGCTATTCCCATGTTGCTGGGCTGCAACTTTGGCTTCTTTGGAATTGCTGGTGGGAGGGGAGACTAAAGCCTCCACTTTCCAGTGATCCTATGGCTGCTGATGGGGGTGGGGATAAGATACACATACACATATTAACATATGGGAGGGGAAAGAATAGAAGGTTGCATATTAGAGAGTGGGGGAATGTTTGGTACACGTGTGTGAGAGTGTGGAGAAGTCATGCACCTGTGAGAGAGAGTAAATTTGGATGTACAGTCGTATCTTGGTTGTCGAACACCTTGGCACTCGTCCATTTTGGCTTCCGAATGCCACAAACCAACGTTCTTTGGAACCTGAACGTCCAACGAGGCTTCCATTTGGCTGCAGGAGTTTCCTGCAGCCAATTAGAAGCCATACCTTGATTTCTGAACACTTTGGAAGTCGAACGGACTTCCAGAATGGATTCTGTTCGAATTCTGAGGTACGACTGTATATGTAAATGTGTCTGTGTGTGTTTTATTAGAGTGGTGGAAGAATGAGGGGGATACCAGGTCTGGCTCCACCCACAGACACGCAGCTTCCTTGTGCATGTGGTCTTCAGTGCCAAAAAGGGCTGCTCCTTCCTGTGCTGGGTGAACTGTGTCACTCATTTGGCCCTTTGCATAAAGTGCAGCTAAGCCTCACTTCTCCTCCTGTCCTCTAAAGTGAAAATTCTGCATCAGCTGAAGAGATGTCCAAGCTGATCGATACCACGATTCAAAAACACTATCAGATTGTTGCAGACACCAGTATTTTTTCTTTTTATAGACAAACATATATTTAATTTAAAACATTATTTCACTTTATTTCAGTGATTTCTTTTTTAGTACCAAATTGCTTCTTGAAAAAAATGGGGTGGGGGAAGAAGAGAAGCCCAGAAAAACTACGTCCCCTTCTAAGCATAGAACTGTATGCATATGGTTCATAAATGTGCTTTACTACACCAAAGGAACAGGAATGTAGGTTAATTTAATAAAAAATAAAATATGGAATAACATTGATTTTGGCCAATATCAATTACAACAGTACTACCCTATTTTACAAATAACAACTGGACATTTTACACATGTACAGTATTCCTCAGTAAAAATGTATCTGGATTTAACAATGTGTCAGTATTAAAAAAATTAAATTCTTTTCTATAGTTGTGTTAGAAGCATTTGTAAGTATCCAAATAAATTCTTTACAATTCAATACATTATATCACAATTAGGAATATATATATATATAATATAATATTTATTTATTTATATAATATATATACCATTAACTTAAACTTTGAAAGCATTATTTTCTTGTTAATAATGTTATGTAGAAAAACAAAGCATTCCAGAGAGTACTAGCAGTTAAATTAGTACCAACAGAGTTGTGATAGTTTCAGAATTTTTAGTAAGTAGATAGATGCCAATGGAACTAAACATATCAAGCTGACTGTGGTTTCCTAGAAGACACAGTCACCAGCCCAGGCCCAGCATCTTTAAGCCAAACTTAATTTCTGTTGAAATAAGCTTGACAAATTATATGTGATTGTACTTAAGCTCCACTGATTTCAGTGGGACTTAATCATAAATATCTCAGCTGCATCAGTGACATGATGTCTGATGTTTCCCCATTTTCACCACTTTAAAGCCAAAAATACTGTTAGCATTTCCAGTTTAAAGTAAATGACTTTTCAGGTGCTTTGTCACAGATCATCTGCTTGTGCATTTCTTTCTATTCTAGGTACCTTCTGAATGAGTTTTAGGGACTCTAACTTTCCTTTTGCTCCTTACTGCAGCCAGACAAGATACCACAGGAGGGGAACCTGAGAGTGGAATGCAATGAGTTTCTTGCTGTGTGCTGTGTGAAAGGCACTTGCAACAAATTCTCTTTTCCCCATTGTGCGGATCCCGGATAGTTTTTAGAAGAGTTGTACTCTTTATTCTGTTATGTTAGTAATAAGTGTCTCCATTTGTCACTACGTTACTTGCATGTTTGTTTAACAAAACTTATATACCACTTGATGGTAATAAAACCTGTAAGTGGTTATGATTATTTTATTACAATAAAATTTTCCCTAACTCAGAGAGTTGTCTCTAGAACATAAATGAAAGGAACTAACACTAAGTGGCCTATTGACTCCATCTTGGGCACTTATGCATACTTAATCCACTGCCATTTTGCATGTCTATTAATGAGTTTAAGTTTATAATAATAACTATTAAATTGATAATGACAGTATATATTCAAACCCTGAGGCCTAAAGTGACAAATCGTACAATTTTAATCTTAAAAGTGAGTTCTTTTGAACAATATATTTGGTGGTGATCTAGAGGGAGTTATCTTTTGGAATAATTCAGCTTTTCTGTTAAAAGAGGGCTTTGTTGTTTCTACAAACTGGCACAACCATTTGTAATGTTTAGGGGCTATTAATGGTGCTTTCAGAAATCTGGAAAGTTCTGTTTTATTTCATGATAAAGTAAACCTATTTTAGATTTGACATACACAGTGAAACAAATTATTTTGAAGGAAGAAATTTGGGTCCCTGTTTTTATCTCAAATAATCTATCGTAATAATGTTTTTATCTCAAATAATCTATCATACGTTTATTTTCCCATGTAGGAATGTATGAACTGCACTTAAATGCTATTTCTAGATTGCCTAGAAAATACAATATATATATAGTTTTAAGGGGGTTTTTGCGGGTGAGATTTTCTCTACTTATTATATGATAGCAGAATATGAATAGCACCAGGCCTAGAACTATAAATTAACTATTATTGCACAAGTACCATATTGGTCCACTCTTTTATGTTCCATTGATGATGTATGAACATCAATAGTTAAATTTGGTTCAGTGTATTTCAGTTATAGGCACCAAACATGCAAACATTTTGTAGAAGTTTCATTGCAAGATAGATCTCAACACCAACCCCTGTACACCATCGCCACAATCCAGAGAATGCAATCAGTGGGCAGAAAACAGCCTACCGTGTATGTATAAGGTTTAGAATGTATTAAAACTAATGAACAAGCCATTGTATATCTACCTCCAGAAGGGCAGGCACATGGCAGTGCATACATTGTAATAGTAGGGAGGTAACTTTCACTTTCATGGAGAAGGCAGTTCTAGCTGCATAAAAGGATGCAGGAGTTGGGATGCTCTAACCAGTCAAGTGAATGGAGAAATCCATGTATACATCACAGCTCACATAAATGCAAAGGGTTTCTGGATTTGTGTGCTGGTCATCTGAGTAGTGCCCCATGTCTAAAAGAGTGGATCCATATTATTCATGATTATTGGTGCATTCCAGTTTCAAGTATGAAAACTACATTTTTTAAAAAAAATCAAAACCTTAACAGGACTCTGCACCTTTCAGAGTTTATTCACAGCAGGAAGAAAGCCCTGAATGTTTAAGAACTTTGCACCTTTAAAAATATAATAAAACTATGACAAAAATGTCAGCTTTCAAAATATACCAGTTAACATGGCTACACCTTAAAATGTTTTTTGGCAAAATGTAACAAATGCAGTATAATTAAAACAAACAACACACAATATAGGATACGACTAGAAACCATAGGCAGATGCATTAGAGTCTTCTAATATTGCAGTGGATGTTGAGCATAGCTCTGATTTGAAGGTTGTTTCTAATTCTCTTAAGGATTGCTTAATTGCCTAACATTCTTCCACGTTCTGATTATATAAGCACAAAAAAGACTAATGCAAGCATGTTTTTTTGTTCTGTTTTAATCCTTGTAAACTTGTGTTGTATTCTTGAAACACTCTACACATCTTGAAGGGGAAACAACCAGGAAAAAGGAAATGAGAATGTGAAAAAAATATGCAGGAATATCCTTAAGTTGATAGGAAATCAAATCTTTAATTTTGGCATCAAATGCTTTGGTCATACCATACTGACACTGTGATCCAGGATGCTTTGTTCTAAACACCCGGTTAAGAAAGGTAGGCTTGTTGTAGTTTTCTATTTTAAGTTCCAACATACAGTTCACTCTCTCCCCAAAGGGGAGATAGAGAAAGAGAGAGAGAAAGGTGGTTTGTTTGTTTTTCCCCATTTTTAATAATATGGATTAATCTATAAGTCTACAGGAGCAAGAGAACTTGGAGAGGTGCCAATTCAGCCTTTTAGTGTACATGTTCTGCAGCAAAGTTGCTGAAGTACTTTTCGTTGACAAAGATTGTTCTTTTTCACTAGCATACAGAAGCCTCCTTCGGCCCAAGATTCTTCCGTTGCTTCCAGAGGTCAAAGAGAGTGAAGAGAAGTTGGAGTTTTAAACAGCATGGTATCAAGTGAAGGAAGATTTAATTTGTCAGACAGGCAAATTTGATGGAAGAGACCATTCAGGAGCAGGTAGCAGGTAACAAATAGGAAATTGTGTTTTCATCAAAGGGAGTTTCAGTCACAACAGCATTTGTTTTCAGGAAGAAATATTGTGTTCCAGGAAGGAGTGATTTGTATCCATTCATGAAAGGAGGGGCGGGGGGGGGGGAGACCAGAAAGAAAAATATTAGAAAACAGTGAAAAATACAGTGGAAGGTATTTATTGAGTATTATGAATACTGTTGAATAAACAGCCACATCCCAAGAATATTTACTGAAAATTGTACTGAATAGTGGGTGGTATTCAACCAAGTTTCATTTAGTTCATTTAGTTCAATTTACACTGGACCTAACTTAATCATGCTCTTTAATTTCAACTGGCCTACCCTGAGTAAAGCTTAGTTGAATATCACCCATTAATCCTGTTCCTAAAGCTTTCTACTCCAAAAATAAGTGTTTGTGGTTAGGAAATAACCAGTGACAATCAAAAGCTTTTATGGGTCTGTTCACTTGTTACTTTCTGGAGAAATCTTAATCTGGTCTGGGCCTTAGGTGTGGTCTACAACCCGCCCCCCCTTACCTGCCTCCCACAATATGAGTAAAAAGTAATGAGTGAACTGTATTGTACTGGCCATAAAGTCTCTGGAAATAATGATCGTTTTCACTCAGGTTGTAATGGAAATCCCATTATTAAAATAAATGTGTTGCACCTTAGTTCACACTCTTGAGTAAAGTGTGGAGTGGCTCTAAGAGCATCTAGGGAAGGGGAAGGCAGAATGTGAGGTAGAATCTGGAAAGGTGAAATTTTCAGTTTGGAGGAAATTGTCACTGGATACAAATCATGAAATGGGAGAAAACACTTGGGAAGGGGAGTGCAGTCATCAAAGCTAGAAGGGAAAGTTGCCAGCAGGTGTCCCACAGCCCCACAGTAGAGGATAAGGGGATGTTGGTAAGACACAAAAGCAGCTGGTTCACAGGAACGGGGAACAAGAAGCAGGGGATTGTGGGTGAAAGGCATGGATATCTGAAGACAAGGGGGCAATCCACACACGAGCCACCATTAAAATATGCTATTCTGTCATGCCAATCAGCTGAGGCTTCCTTAGTAATCTAGGAAATCTAGTAATCTGGCACTGTTTGTCAAACGGCTTTAGAGTTCCCATGGAGCTTTTCTCCCCTAATCAAAAGGAAGAGCAAAACTGCGGTGAACTTAACAGAATCCACAGGAATGGGCTGCTCCATTGTGCAACTTTGTTCCAACACACTTTACTTTGAATGCTGATAAAGTCAACTAGAATGGACATTGTTTACAGGAACCAGTACTTTTTCTACTACAAGCTTAGTCTTCAGTAAACATTTGATTAGGATTTCTGGGTTGTGCATCACAGCACAGTCTAAAAAGTGTGAAATATGTGAAAGGAGGCACAATTTGCTTGCTTTTCTCAGATGGCTTGTTTTTGTCTTATACACTATCTTTGCACAAGGGATTGAGGCCTTGAAGAAAATAGCACACGAGTTGACAGAATAAGCATGCCCATTTAGCAAAACGTAATATGGTCAGCATATTTGGGTAATTTATAGGTAGTGCTGCTGATGCAATTAAGAGAATTTTACTAGTAACTCCTCTGGATTAAAAAGCCAGGAAAATGAACATGGTGGGAATCATCATCATTCCACAGGGGTGCATGCTACTGATGATCACTGGTCGGATGTCCACTTTGATAATTTACTTATTTTAAATAGTATGCAAAATTATATCCTCTAGCCCTTGTTGTCTTCTGAAATCTGTCCTTCAGTTTTTAGACTAGTGCAGAAATATATATCCTGGAATTTGGATGGACCCTCTCAACCAAACATATATAGTTGTCCAGCATTATCCCAGCTAAGATCTCCAAATGTGTTTTGAGAAGCACATTTGTATTTTGGGGAAAAAACATTTCACTCCATGAATGATAGTTTACTCATAAACAGTCTTTGGGTAAAAAACACATTCTTAAATTAAAATCAATAATAAAGGGATAGCAGGCACTATGTAGATGATGACACTCAGAAATGTCAGTAATCACATTTTCATAACTTTTTTTTCTACTGTATTGCAGTAAAAATAGACACGGGGCACCTATAATTTAATGGATGAATATATGGAAAAAGGTACAAAATATTTTTCCAATAGTATTAATTAGTTTATTAATTAGAGCAAATGTGCATTTCTCAGAAAATATATCAGTCCCAGCAGCCCCCATTTCCCACTTGTTACCCCCTTATATAGCTCCCTTTAAGACTCCAAAAATTAAAAATAACTTTCAGCCTCTCCCATATGTACATTTACTATTTTATGGAATGTTGTTCATGGATTCTGCTTCTTGTTTTGTGAATCATGGCATTTAAAGAGATAAATAAAAATAGATTATTACTTTAGGATATAATCCTGTAGTTGGAGGGACAATAAGAATAGATCCCATTGGAATGACTGGAAGGGGAAATGAGGGAGGCACCCAAGAAACAATGGGAGAGCTTTGGTGATTCTTCTGCCTTAGATTCTCCTTCTTCCACCCTGTAGAATTGTTGTTTCAGTGGAAGGGCAAGGCAAACAACAACCAAGTGTGTGTGATGTGGTTTCACTTTTTTTTGCTGGCTGGTGTGAGCCCAGCAAGGCTCAGTTCCTCTGCTGCAGAATATCCCTACCACTCAGACTGCTTTTAGTTTATAATATTGCTAAATATTCGTAAACAGCTGCCAAAGTTATGGATGTTACATGAAAAAATAAATAAATAGTAGCACATGCATTCTATTCTTGTGAATTGAAAACCATAATGAATTGAGTCTACTACGGCTATGTTATATGAAACAGATGTGAAGAATCTGGAAAAAGACAAAAACCGGGAAAAATACTTACCATCTTTACAGACTAGACCAACTGTGCAGAGACCTGTTTCTAAGATATAGCCATTTGGACAACTTGTACAGTTTTTCTCTCCTGGACCACTGCACCCAAAACAGCTGGCATCACATCTTAATGAAAAGACAGTAAGTTAAATATATGGTTAATCACATTGTCTCAGTATCAAAAACTGTTTGATTCCTTCATTTCATATCAAGAGGTGCTGAAGCTAAGTACAGAAAGTGGAATATGTCACAAATATGACAAATAAATAACATGTGTATATAGGTGAAAGAACCCCAAGGCGCCTTAAAAGTGGAAAGGAATCTCATGGGCCCGTTGCAAGACAATAGGATGGAATAAAATAATAAGCGTTTATATAGCTCTTGTGGATTTTCAAAACACTTTATATACATTATCTTGTGAAACAATTGTGAAGGATAGAAGACGGAAGAAAATGGTGGGTGGGTAGAAGAGAGATAAATAGTTGGGAAATTCTTCTCCAAAGGAGAATAGCATAAGACTGCTGAACGCTGGAGCCAGATGAGTAAGTTTCCTGAAGTCTAGTATTTTACTACGGTCACTCTATAGTGCTGACTGCTGAAGTCTCCTTCAGTGAAAAGCTAGCATTAATTTGGCTATGGAGAAAAAAAGTCTCCATTTCTTCCAAAGCACTGCCAGCTCTTTTTTTCTATCCCTGGACATGAATGTGATGCATAAAACGTATCTTCTAGCACATAATCAAATCTTACAAATACAGGAATTACACAAAGAACTCACAAGAAAAGCAAGTATTAAATTTATGTCTGAAGGTTTTGCTTGATTGTCATTCTTCACTAAATAATAGTATCATATTCCAGAACTATATTCTCAAATTAGTTATGGTTTACATAACTAAATAGATGTATTTGGTTTTTGAGGAATACTTTTTACCTTTTGCAAGTTTTGTATCCATTTTGTAGCGAGTGATCAAAGTAGTAGCCATTGTTACAAGCCAGCACACACCTCCCATTCTCCATAAGATACTCTTCCGTGCAGTTTATGCAAGCATCTGCTCCTGGACCTCAGAAGTCAACAGAACAAGGTAACATATTGACAAATTTGCAGCAGAGCATAGAGACAATGCACACAGAAGTATGAATGACTACTGAAAATACATTGAATAGGATTGTGTACTTAATGAAAAGTTATTTCAAAAAGATTTAAAAAATGAAGTCAAGTATAAGTACAGAAAGGTCCTAGCACCGGAAGAAGTGCTATAGTGTAGCTAATTAACAGCCTACAAAAAATGCCCCCCCCCTTTTATCGCAAAAGGGATTGAACATTGATGAAAAGATATCAGAGGTACCTGCACAAGAAGCACAGGAATGGTGGCATGGCTCACAGTCCCTGCCATTGTAGTATTTTCCTGATTCGCAGCGGATGACACACCTGGATCCTTGTAAACTACAGAGATACACAAGCAGAATTAGAAACTGCTGATTAGCATGTGGCACTTCTGTATGGATTTTTTTTGGCAATAGTTAACATATTGTTAATGTTCAAACAAATGCATCTACTCTGAGGAACACTTGTGTTCAGTACCACGCCATGAGTTTAGGGTCAGTCTGGTGAAATGACTTGCTTACAGAGGCTTTCTGTAAAAAAAGCCTCGGTAAGCAAGTCTTTCTCCGCTCCCGCACTTATACATGAACGAGTAGCAGGCTAGTGCTCTCTGCTGAATTTTGTTCTGCCTGTCCTGGCGCCAGCAGCAACAAATTACAGGCCTTGCATTAACGTGATGTGTAAACCCAAACAAGCCAGGATTGGAAATGCAAGAACAAACTTTGGCTTACCACTGAAGTTTGTTTAGAGAGAAACAAACCACAACTTTTGGTTTGCTCATTATGGGAATCAAGGCTCCTGGTTAGGAAGGGTAGAATGAAACAGGATCAAATTGAGAGCATGTGCTAACATGCTGATCATTCACAGTAAGCCATGATTTATGGCCCACTTTGACACGCAAATGCAGTCACTGTATATTAAACGGACCACAGCTTTCATTTTCCTCAGCTTTTCATTTTTTTTATTCAGTGTTGTCCATGATTACACATATAATGAATATTACACTTCAGCAGATTGTAATGTGAAGGTTAAATAATATTATTTAACTTTCCTTGCTACCATGTTCAATACAATCTATCATTTCCTTACCTTAGGCCATGTCTGCATTCTGTGCAGGTTTGAAATTCAGTGCATGTCTTACAGTTTTCACTGCACTTACGGCATACAATCTTATCTGAAAAAAAAGGAACACAACGAAAAGAACCCAGTTCAATTACATGCAATAATATATTTTTGTCTCCTTGCTTATTGCTATTCCTAATGTGATACCACAAATAGGAGCTGAATAAAATACACCGTATTGGCCTGAATATAAGCCACACCTGAATATAAGCAGCACCTTTAAAATTCAAGGGGGGGGGGGAGAAAAAAAAGACAGTACCCGAATGTAATGGTTCTAGGGGTTGCTCGTGCGTAAATCGGCGCCACACCTGGCTGGGTTGCCTGAGTGAACCTTTTCTGTCCGGACAGCCACTCGCCCGTGGCTGTCTCAATCGCTGGCAGAATCCGTCAGTGGGCGTTTCTTGAACTTCTTCCAGCAAAGAAGCTCTTTGACGCCTAGTCTCCGCCTACTCTCCCTGCGCGGAAGCCTTCTGCGCAAGGAGGGTGTGGGCAGTGGAGGGCCCTTACTCTCCCTGCTGGTCCCCGGCGAGGAGTCATGGGACTGCCTCGCCGATTCCCCCATCTGCCCCCCTTCTCCACTGGTGCTACGCTGATTCTCTTCCCCAGAAGATGGGCTGCCTCTCCCCATCCCGGGATGCTCTCTGGAACCCCTCTGGAGCCCACTCTCTTCCTCTGGCCCTGATGGCAGTTCCCTGACACCGAATATAAGCAGTTCCCTTAAAATTCCACAGGCACTCACACCCCTTCCATTTTACCGTATGTTTGTTTCAGCAGCGATATCATAAAAGCCAGTTTTTGTAAGGTTGCAAATTTAAGCTGCACTTTTATTTTTCGCGGTCAGAATTTAGGAAAGGCTTATATTCAGGCCGATACAGTAATATTCTGTGCTGCTGAAGTACTAACATGGAGTCAATTCTGTAAACTTTTCCTCGTTGAGTTGTAGTAAACCTTTTCAGTAATGCCAAAAGATAACAAGCTACATTTATTTTTTTTTAAAAAAAGACTTTATTTGCTGTTCTTCATAGCACATAACCACTGGGTCCTGTAGAAATAAACTTCTTGTATACATATCCATGTAATAATTTTTATTATTATTTAAAATATGTACATGACGCTGTATAGAATTAAAGTGTAGATTGTAGACATTCATTATCACGGGGAACTTTCTTGTGTGTGTAAAAGCTCCTATCTTCTGAGTAGTTGGCATCAGTGCTGCAGACATAAAGATAACCACCCTGACTGAGGAACTAAAATCAGTATGTTTTACAAAAAGAGTATGAAAAAGAAGAGAAACAATGGGGAAAACCAGAAATGTGGTAGGGGGTGGCAATGCCATTGTAGAATGAAATGTCCTGGGCATAAAAAGGGAGACTAACATCCCATACATGTTTACCTAGAACTAAGTCTCACTGTGTTCAGTATGTTATTTCCACTAATATGTTAATTTTTATACAAACTTTGTCTCAATAAATCCATATTTGTAGACATTGTTTGGTTGGAGAATTTTGATTAGTACGAATTTTGAAAAATGAGTGTGTTTTGGTTCTCATTTTATTTTGGGAAGCACAAGCTTTAGAAATTCACCTTTAAATATGAACTGAAATTAATTTCTTCGTGATCCCTGATGTCTGACTGTATTATGCCAGATTTCCTTTATATTATGATTGTTGTTGTTTTTTATTGCTGTTATCTGTTTTTATGTGTTTATTTTTATGTGTTTATTCAGTGGTATATTTAGAATTCTGATATGTGACTTGAGTGTTCAAACTGAAATGGAAAGGCAGTATGGAATGGTTTAATAAATACCATCAGCCTTAATATGCATTAATGGCAACTTGAAGATTTCCAATTATTTCCAATATTATAACAGGGTTTTGTTTTTAAATACTTACTATTATCCAGGTAAAACCCATCTGGACAGCTGGTAACACAATTCCTGGACTCTTCATTGATATAGTAACCAGGTTTACAGGTATTACATTGATCACTGTGGCTTCCAAAACATGTTTCACAGTTGGGTGAGCACTTTTTACAGCGTTTCTTGTCGGCGCTGTAGTGACCAGGAGGACAGTTGGGAACACAGATTCTTCATTGTACAAGATAATAAAAGACTGAGTCAGAATTATCAATGAATTTGGCAGGAAAAAAGCAACTGCGTTGATTAGAAAGCACAGTGGCATTCCTCTTGTTTATGGATGGCACAAACCAAGCCAGTCTCATTTGTGTCCAAAGCCCTGTTCGGCTGTCCTAGTCCTCACACGATAAGGGAAGGTAGGCTCACTGAATCTGCTTCCACTGTTACACCCCAGTTACCGGTCCTGCTACCACTTTGTTAGAAGGCAAATGGCCTAGAGCAGGCCTGCAGGCTCTTGTATGATCAGGTTTAAAAATTACAGAGGGACCCTCGGCATGTAGAGCAGGCGTCCTTCTGCAGATCTTCAGTCTCTAATGAGTGGAAGGGAAGAGACCGACTGACATCAATGCATCAGAGAGGGTGGGCCTATCAGGTGTGTCCCCATTCTCCCCTTACCAAACCCTAATCACATGAAGGCTCAAACACCTGAAGATTGTGTCTAGATAAGATTCTTCACTCGTTTTATCTTTTGCCCATTAATCGCCAAGCCCTTTCCTTAACATTTTTTAAAGTATTTCAGTTTGTATCCTCTCTTTCTGCATATAGAACCAATGACAGTAATATCAATATCAATACAAATATAATAAAACATTTGTAAGTCAACCAGGATTCTTAACTAAAATAAAATGGTGGGCAGATAAAACCTAGTAAAGACACAAAGCCAAAGGCTTGTCAAAATGAACAAGTTGTCACCTGAAGGACATCTGACATGGTGCCTAGTGGGCAGGCACAACCATGAAGAAAGGTCTTTTCTCATGTCCCTCCTCATTTTCAGATACTGGCAGGATTGAGAGAAGTGCCTCTCTTGGAGATCTCTCAGCAGGCTTGTATGGGAAAGTCATAAACTGGTCTAAGTACATTTAGGTTGGAACCAGCACTTTGAATTGTTCCCAGAAACAGAAGTAGTAATTTAGGAATCACATGTTCCCTACATAACTTCCCCCAGTTAACAGTTTGGCTCCAGAAATCTAAATTGGGTAAAGTTCCAAACATTGTTCAAAGAGTATTCCAATTATATATAACGAAGGCGTGTATATATAACCAAGGCCAGATCTGACACCTATAGGAATGGGTATAGTAGGCACACCAGTGTCAACTGTGCAAAAACCACTGCCAAATCTGGAGATCTAGACTTATGAACAGATTCAGAAGAAAACTCAAGCTATGAACCTGAGCCTTCAAGTGCAGTGTAAGCAAATCCTAGCATGGTTGAACCCTTATTCCCTGATCTGCCATTCCAGTCTTGTTTGGATTAAACTTTAATTTGTTCACCCTCACGCAGACAGTAACGGATGCCAGACACCGATCCACAACTTCAGTTATTTCCTTGTACTGAGATAGAAAGGAGATGTATGCGTGGGACGCCATCAGCGTACTGATGACCCCAAACTCCCAAAACTTGGACAGCTTCACCCAAGGAAGCAGACTAGAGCCCCAGGAGACACTGTTAAGTCAATGGCCAAGGCATCAAATGGAAGTCTACCAGCTACATGTTTTGGAAACTTTGCTCCACGAAAGATCGGGACTACCATAAAATGAGGGTCCTAAGTCCCATCCCAGCCATGTGATGTGTTGTATCTGTTTGGAGAAAAGTAATAGCAAGTGAGGAAATAATATATTACCTCCCCCTACTTCTTTACTCCAAATTTCACATCCTAAAGCTGCAGGTTTTGGTTTTTTAAAATACCCTGAATCACTTTTAAAATGTGCTTTAATGTGCACACATTCATGTAACATATAGTTAGTCTCTGAAGCCTACTGATGCTGAAAATGTAAAAGTATCTTGAATAAGAATTTTGCTAAGATTCAAACTGGTTTGTCAAGTAAATTAAAGATAATTCAGTATAATCTAATAATTTTGTGGGGCTCGTGTGCCATGAGTAACGCAATATACTGTCTTACCGCGTGTTGTTCTTAGATTTGTAGTAGTAGTGTAGACAGTCATTGCAATGGTCTGGTCCTGGGCCACCACACCCTACTTTGCTGCACTCTGCATTGCATGGACCTTTGGCGAAAGCAGCGGGAGGGAGAAAGCAAATCACCATTTGTCTTTACTTCAAAGGAACTGTTAGAAAATATTTGGTCTTATGTATTTGCTTTGGAAGCAAATAATAATAATAAAATAAATCAAAACTGGAAATACGTATTGTGGGGAATTTTGGATTTCTGAACCAGACCCTGACTGATCTTTAGCCAGAGTCACTATCCAAGGTTTCTTGAACCAGGACATGACATTAATAGCATTATGTAAAAGCTAGTGAAAACGGGACTGCTAATCTTTTACACTAGTATATTGGTGGGCATATTTGAGGCAGACACACCTGAAACATTCTGCTTCATATTACCTGCATAGTCATCTGCCCCATAATCTTCTGTAGGGTCTTCTATTGGACTTGAGCGTACTCGTTCGGCTTTTGGGAAATCATTTCTTGGGGAATAAGGCTGAACAGAAGTACCATAAAGTACTAAGGACCATTCTTTCAATTTACCTGGGTGAGGCATATGAAAAACATGAGATATGGAAAATACTTTTTCTAATTTTATTTTCTATTTTTGTATCATAGTCTGAGCTATAAACAGAAAAAATGTAACAAACATTTTAATAGTTATAATTAATACTAATAACACCAATACAAAAAATAAAATTGCTCCTTTCCCCACCTGAAAAAACCTGTCAACAATGGCAGCATCAGTATTAGTGCAGGAAAGAAATTACTTGGCACCACAATAACATAGGCCTCAAAATGTCCATTAAGCAATGGACATTCTGATTTAGTCTTCTTCCATGTATGTCCCAATTGTTTTCCAGTGCCACATATGCAAGCAATTTCCTACTATCCCCCCTCCTGCAGTACCCCACACTCTTAAACCTGCTCCAGAGGGTTGGAGAACCCTCCAGAGAAGATTTAGAGAGTCCAGGGCATTCCAGGGGATTGGGAGGATAGCTGAACCATTGTAGGGCTGAGTGGCATACAACCCAGGAAGGAAATGGCAGGGAAAAATTGTCATTACAGTAAGCCCACAATTTACACACATTTAACTTGTACACATTCAAGCTTTACATGTTTGGCGAATCTATATATATATATATATCTGTATTTACACACACACAAAATAAAAAGAGGGTGGTAAGGGGGCAGGCATCTGGAAAAAAAGACTTTGGTAATCTCACCCACCATTAAACCCAACAAATTCCTTCCAGTAGCACCTTAAAGACCAACTAAGTCAGTTCTTGGTATGAGCTTTCGTGTGCATGCACACTTCTTCAGATACACTGAAACAGAAGTTTCCAGACCCTTCTATATAGTGAGAAGGTGGGGAGGGGTATTACTCAGAAGGGTAATACCCCTCCCCACCTTCTGAGTAATACCCCTCAGTATTCTGAGTAATACCCCTCCCCACCTTCTCACTATATAGAAGGGTCTGGAAACTTCTGTTTCAGTGTATCTGAAGAAGTGTGCATGCACACGAAAGCTCATACCAAGAACTGACTTAGTTGGTCTTTAAGGTGCTACTGGAAGGAATTTGTTTTGTTTTGACTATGGCAGACCAACACGGCTACCTATCTGTAACATTAAACCCAGTGTGTTTTGACTATACATGATTTGACGTGATCTGCAGAACATAAACCCCCGCATAGGATACACATCTATTGTATTCAACTATTTTCATTCTACTACTCCTACTATCCTCTCAGTGTCTCAGCTACCAAAACTTATAAACATGCATTAAAATGAAATGTACCAAAAAAAAGATTCTGAAGTCACCCCAAATGAAACAGGAACATGGAAGTGCAATTATTTAAAATATATATACCGGTATATCCCTTTCTAGTGTTCGTAAGTAGCTTTGAGTTCTTTTTTTTTTTAAGTGACTGATAAATATACTACTACTACTACGAGACTTTTCTATCACTGGAACCTAAATGCACATCATTAACAAAATTATAAGATTTGTACCTGGAGTCTTGACGTTTCTTAGCTGTGACGGGGTATCATAAATTTCCAAAATCCAGTCACCAGCTGCTTTTTCACCCCAGCAATGAGTTGTCATAAACTCCCAGCTTTTAAACCCTTCCATGGAATGGTCAAATAACCTTTTAAAGAAACCAATAATAATATAAACTAACATAAAAATACAATAACAAATAGGAACATACTTTTACACAAATGTTTTATATTATATAAAGTAATATTATTAAAGAAACCAGGCAAGCCCATAAATCCATTTACAGTAATGGATCCAGTTAAAATGTACATTGGAGTTCCTGTCTCCAACTTCCAGGAGAAATGCATGCAGGGTTATTCCTTCATTGCAGGGGGTTGGACTAGAAACCCCTTGGGGTCCCTTCCAACTCTATGATTCTATAGGATGCTACAAAAAGAGCCTGGGGGGAATGACATGACAGGAAAGTGGGAGGCTGCCAGAGCATGGACAACTGAGACAGCCTATCCTGGACCAGGAACAGCTATAGCTGGTGGTCCAGCTTAAGCAGGACATAAGCACTCAAGTGGCAGCTTGGAATTCAGATGCAACCCTTCCCAGAATAGGTTAAACACCTAATTTCCAGACATGGGAACTACCCACCAATAGCACCTCCATCTCAACAGGATTCCGCTTCATTTTTTGGCCTCCCATCGAGTCCAACACCTTCTCAGCCTCTCCTGATTCTGATGGAATGGAGAGATAGAGTTGCATGTCATCAGCACACTGATGACACCATGCTCCCAGTTTTCACATGCCAGCTCCCAAGAGTTTCATATAAATATTAAATAGCATAGAACAGTGGTTTTCAACCTTGTTGAGTCCACGGCTCCCTTGACAAACCACATTCTTTTTGGGGCTCCCCGATGGAAGCCACTTATACTGGGGTTCTTTTACAGGACATGCATAAGTGGGGATTTCTCTGTTCCAGCCCTGTCCCATTCCACCCTGCCCCTTTTGGGGGCTGTTTTTGGCGTGCGTGTAAGTGGGGGTGCATGTGTTGATGGGAACCCAAGCAACGCCACTGCTCTGCAGGGCTGAGCTGACACACTCCACATGGGAGCCCCAGCCTGCCTTTCCCAAAATTAGGGGCACGTGGTGGGGGCTGGAAAGGGCAAAACAAGATTAATGGTTAAATGGAGGTGGATTGCCACCTGTCATGCATTGATCTAGTTGAGATTCCTGTATTACATAAGGTTGGACTAGATGACCCTCAGAGTCCCTTTCAATTCTACATTCTATTATCTAAAATATCTCTGTAACAAGCGTTTGTTTTAAACAAAGTATTCTGACTTTCAAAAGTAACCACTAGGCAGTAACTTATTTGAGAGGAAATAAAGTTCTTGTTTTGTTCTAAAAGTGCCTCATCCTTATTTAGATTCGCTGGCTGAGAATTAATTGGTCACAAGTTCCCCTCAACATACAGTAAACGCTACCACAGTTAATAAAAAACCTTTGTTGTGGGAATACAGGAAAATATTTATCAAATAACATACCTATAATAGCAGTCAGGTTACCCATCTTCAGTGTGGGTGTGTATGTCACACTTTCCTTCACCACTTTTTTGGGGAAATATTATATAAACTGCTCAAATCTCTTTATTTTGTAACACTGAAACCTTTGGACTGCTTAAACCTGAAACCTTGGACTGCTGACAATTGATTTCTTTTTTTATAATCCTTGAGTATTATAAAACTTGAACAATGAAATTAGGGAAACCAACAGTAATCTCAATATTGAATTTGAATGCCTTCTTCTTTATTAAAGGCCCAAGCCCAAGAACTTTTCTGCTGGCCTCACATCTCAGGCCCCTGCTCCTTAAAAATAAAAATAAAAAAAACATTTCAACACAAAGCTTTTGTTAAATTTCTTACAAGGTTGATTGGTATGCTGCGAAGTACAGTCGTACCTTGGATCCCGAACGCCTTGCAACTCGAACATTTTGGCTCCTGAATGCCGCAAACCCGGAAGTGAGTGTTCCGGTTTGCAAACATTCTTTGGAAGCCAAACGTCTGACACGGCTTCCGTGGCTACTGATTGAGTGCAGGAAGCTCCTGCAGCCAATCAGAAGCCATGCCTTGGTTGTCAAATGTTTTCGGAAGTCGGACGGACTTCCAGAATGGATTCCGTTCAACAACCAAGGTATGACTGTACAGTACTAGTGAGTCCTGAGCACACACTATCTTAATTTGCTCAGAAACTACATATGCAATTTTTATGCAAATTTGCACAACAAACCTGTGTCAATTCCCCTGATTAACAGTATTTTGCATTTTGCCTTACATACAATAAAAATATAGGGCCCTGGAACATTGCAAAATAGCTATTCTTCTTTAAAAAATGTGTCTTTTTCATACTGTTTTGCAGTTTGAAATAAACAAAAGTAAATGTTTTTCCCACATCTGCTTACTTGTGCTGTTGTTTCCTAGTCTTCAACAATACTTATTTCCCCAGAGCCATAGAATCTATTTATTTTTTTATTCACTGCCTGCCTGCCTGGAATGATGCTAATACATTGGAACAGCACTTGTTTCTGTCAATTATATCAACAGAAACACTCAGGGCCTTTTGAAGGTTTCATCAACATCCAGTTCAGACAGAGAAGTTGGGGCGTAGGCTATGCAGCATTAAAAATGGGTAGAATACTTTTTAGAATTATATTTTTCACTGAAAAAAAAATAGAATGGAACAGTGGAAAGCAAGCATCTCATGAAAAACAACAGGCTGAAGGGGAGAACAGTGCATTTTGCTTGTTTGCTTTCACAGTTTGATCAAGAGCTTTCAGTAATTCAGTGGATGGTCAGGGTATCTGCCATGCGGGATCAATCTAAAGTTCCCTGGACTCCAGCAGGGGCTGGCAAGATATTCTGAGGAAACTCAGAAGCAAGGTGTGGGAGCCCTCCCGCCCTCCTGTCTGCCCACAGGATCGGATTCTCAGAAGTATATCGCCTCTGAAGATGGCATGTTCCATTTCTTGCAACTGGGGCTGCTAGCTGCTGGGAATTATTTTCTCACAATACTATGCTAAATAAACCATAGTTTAGGGCAGCACTAGATCTATTGAGGTTAAGCTATAGGAGGGTAGATTTTGGTTTAACATCAGGAGAGACATATTGGTAACAAGAACACATGGACGATGAAACCAATTGCCCAGGGATGGGCCACCTCCACTACAGCTCCTCAAGGAGAAGCGTTGGAGACGTTCTTGCTCTGGAATTCCTCCACTGAGCAGGGGGTTGGACCAGATGGTCTTAAAGGTGCCTTCCAAATTTATGATTCTATGAGTTGCACTGAAAGTATGTGATCCTTGTCCCTTTCTAAGCTTGCGTTTTCCTCTTATTTTCTTCTGTTCTGTCCCTTGAATATCCAGTCTAACCACGTGAAAAGGTAGGTGTTAAATAACTTTTACAAACAATGCAAAGACTCCAGCAAATGACAACAGAATCCAACCAATACCTATAAGCAAACACTATCATTCTCACTACCTTAAGGTGTTTTTTAAATTGAGTAACCACCATTAAAAATTGAAGTATTCATAGACAAAACCCTAACGCTGTCTGATATAATAGCTTAACTGTCTAATAAAATGCACAATGAAGATTTGTTTATGTTTTAAGAGTTCAAGTGTTAAATACATCTTTGCAGTTCAAGCAATCTCAATAATCGCTTCCAAATCAAACCCACAAGATTAATGATGAATCCATGATTTTTCCGACTTCAGTAAAAACATGTGAATTGCTGCTATTAATCATGTGTATCCAAGGTTCACTGTGTCTGAAAAAAGTGTCTGAGTCAGTAGCAACACAGCACTGACCAAGGAGCAGGGATATCTGCTGCCAAGGCATTCTTGAAGCTAACAACATGCCACAATGTTTTCAAGCATTGCTTATCCTATCCTTATTGCATTTTTGTATTCAAACAAGCTCTTTTCTACGGAACAATGATGATGCACATTTTCAACTGCAGCAACAGACCACCACATTTATTTTCAGTTACTTAGAAAGAAAATAACATTGTAAACATTATTTTTGAATCCTTTTAGACATTTTTAAAAGAGTGTACAAGAAATAATAATAATATGAACCTCCCGGAGGAGAACATTGCACTGCAGAAAAGGCCCATTCTTGTGTGGCCACTCTCTGGACTTCTTATGGCGTGGAGACACAAAGAAGAACCTCAGGTGATGATCACAGGGTCTGGGTCGGTTTATATGGGGAGTGGGGTCCTTGAGGTACTGCAGTCCTTCAAAGGAAAGCATGGGGGGTGGGGGGAGACACTGATGACCTACCTTTCCAATATTACTTAGGATAACCTTAAAATAAAACCTGCCAATTACCCCTGACAAACATAGGGTATGCTACAGGCAAAGTTTAACGCTTCTAAAGTTGACTTAGAAGTCATGAGCATAATTCTTTCCCACCAATACTTAACCATGTATTATTTTCAATTTGAATTTATGTACTTGATGCAGGCTGAACTTTATGTACCTTTCTTTTTATTTCTCTATTTTGTGTATTATCTAGACTTGGACAGAGCCAAACAAAATGTAGTTTAAGGCTCGCAGTGCCAGCGGATTAGGCCAAATGTAACAGCTATACTAAAGCAAGATCACAAAATCTGACATTCTGCTAGTAGTGAAATGATTGTGCTGTAAGCAAGTATGCTAACTGAGGCTCCAATCCAAAACTTTTCATGCAGCATGTTGCATGCATAATGTGGCTGTCCTGTCCCCTCCTCCCCATGCATGTCTGTGCACTCTTTAGAGCTGATCCTAACAGTTGAAGAAGAGTTTGGATTTGATATCCCGCTTTATCACTACCCTAAAAAGTCTCAAAGCGGCTCACAATCTCCTTTCCCTTCCTCCCCCATAACAAACACTCTGCGAGGTGAGTGAGGCTGAGATACTTTAGAGAAGTGTGACTAGCCCAGGGTCACCCAGCAGCTGCAAGTGGAGGCGCGGGGAAGCGAACCCGGTTCACCAGATTATAAGACTACTGCTCTTAACCACTACACCACACTGGCTCTCAAGTTGAGAGACTCTCCAGATCAATATGGGACATGCAACAGAGAGAGGAAGGAATTGTCAGAACTTGGGAGACTTGCACCAAGGTGGGAGACTTGGCAACTTGCACATGTGGAAGTGTCACCTACTCAGAGGTGGATTTAGGCCAGTGCAACGGGTTGTGCTTCACTGGGTGCAGAGTCTAGGGGAAGCCAAAGGGTGTTGCAACTATGATGTAGTGAATTGAACAGAATGGAAGGCGAGAGGCAGGGGTGCAGAATTTTGGGCGTGCCACTGAAGTTTGAAGGACAAAAGTTCACCCATGACCTGGTCATGCGAGAGCACTAGCTAACAACTTTGGAGACTTAGCTGAAAAACTCCTCACATTATGCAGTATTAATTCTAAAGCGACAATAGCCCTAGCCAGACCATTAAAATTAATAGACAAGCCTTTTTCATCATTTCATTGACTCAAACCCAACCAACTGATTATGCTAAAGGATTCTTGGGCCACTTGTCCACTTACCCCAGAAAACAACCTCATAAGAATCAGAGTTCATAAAATATCCAGTTAGACGCTCTTGATCAGCACCAGAACTCAAGAAAGACAGACAAGATCAACAATGGAACTAAGGTTTATGATAGTATCATGTGTGAAACACTCAGGTCAGACATGACAGGCTGGAACATCCACTCTGGCATTATCCTGATTTTGGAAAGACAACTTTAACAGCACGTCATTAGCAGCTATTCCTCCATCAACCATCGTCTTGCAATATTGATCTTGTGTCACTTCCTCTGTATTCTGCAATGATCTCATCCCTCAAGGATTTGTCAAAATCTATTGTGCCCAACGCTAAAGATTACAGCCTTCTTCTAGCCACTGTTGATATTAACAACAGATCTCCAGTTCCACTTCATTTTTTTATTCTCTCCAAGACATATCTATGCGGTTTCTCCATTTGCCTTTATTTAAATTGGGTACACCCTGGACAGTCAACCCTTATTGGACTGAAAGTTGAATATGATTATTATACCTGTTAGCCAATAGTTGAGATTTTGTTCCAGAAGGAGAAGTCAAATAAATTGCCAGGTCACCTCTCCGGGGATGTGTGACAGTGATGCGCACAACGACATGTTCCAGGTAGATGACATGATGATTGGCATTATCTGCGCAGCCTGTCGCCTTGTATATTGAACGGACACCATTATCTGGTCCATTACGAATATTATCTGGTCGTATTGTTCTGTTTCAAAGACACCAACATAGTCATGGTCTCCAGTGAATACTAAAAATAATTTGTTATAAATCACTTTTATCCTTGAACTGTGTATTGAATTTTGGTGATACTGAAATAGGCTTAAGCAGGCCTTTTTTTTTACATGCCTGGGTAAGCTTAACATTCTATTCATTAGATGAAATCAATTATACCCTCACATAAATAGTACTACAGGCTAAAAGATAAGCATCACCACAGTTAACAAGAAAGCCAATTAGTTTACAGAAGTTTCAGGTTCCAGAAAACAATTTATATCGTCTTTCATATTTTTCTATTAAAAATTATTTGAGCTGTACGAGTAGCCTCTTCTGAAGGCACAAATGAGAGATGATACATTTAAGTCACAAGCCACCATACGTGTCCCTGAAGTCTGGTTCATACAACCGTGTTAACCAAATGATAATTTTCACACACAGCTTGATATTGTGAAACAACTAAAGATACATGCACTATGATGTACGGTAGATTCCATATCATGTAAATCAGTAACTATCCTTGGAAGTGAGCTTGTCAAAAACAAAAGTTATAACCAGGGCCACCAAAAATCAAGGCAGGCCTGGAAAGGTGAAGGGTGGAAACAGCAACCAGCCCCAAGGTGTTAGAAGCTCTATACATTATTAAACTGGTTTCTCTGCCAAATATGTTCTAGTTTACTTTTGGCTCAGGCTTTTATAAGCCTCCATGAGGCTGTCATTATAATTTGATTGGAATTATTAGATTTAGGCCTGATAAATACCACCTTAGACAGAAAAGTTGAGATAGGAAACCTGAGATCCAGACCACAAATAACTTTTGAATTATGGAAAGGGAGGACTGCAGCAGAATAATGTACAAAACTGCCACTGCTCATAATATCCTGGGGCACTGTCTCTGTGTTTGCATGGAATGCATAGGGAGCACAATGCTGTGAAGAAACAGTCTATTGAGCCCCACAGGGACCTCGCTGTGTATGGGCACAGCACCCGTACAGTATTCATCAAAGTAACAAAGGATTTAATTAAAATAAAAAATCAGTCTGAATGGAAACTTCATAAACTGACATTCACAGAACAGCAGCACAAATATCCTTAATATATTTCTTTATTCAAAAAACACCTGGTATGATACCTGCTGCAGTCCTCCCTTTACTTGTGTGAGCTCAGTGAATGCATGTACAGAAGGGGGCAGGGATTTATGTTGCACCTATTTTCCTCTAGTCCTGACTTCCATGAATTCAACTGCAGGTCTGAGCAAAGCATGTGTATGGTACAGACTGCGCATGCACAGACCTCCCTGATCATATATCCAGAGCCGACATGGACTGGATCTTGGACCCAAACCCAGAAATGTTTGTGAGGTAGAAGTGTACTGAGTGCTGTCACTAGATGGATTCCTCTCAAATGTCTATATATTATTATTAAACACAAAGCATATGATATTAATGATATAATTTGTTATCTAGTATATTAAAGCTAACCAATAGATCCAGAACTACAAAAAAGAGGTTAGGGTCAACAATCAAACACATGGAAGAAAAGGAATGGCACGGCATGGTGCCTAAAATGTAAAAAGGTGCGTCTCCCAGGTGAGAATGTTCCACAGTTGGGGAACCGCAGCTGAGAAGGTATTTTCTCTGCATCTCTTCCACCCAGAGGAAAAGCTAATTGCTGACTTGGCACTTGATCATATTGGCTTGTTGTGAGTCTCACAGGCTAACAAGGCCCTGGCCTAAGGACCATGGTTTTTATAATATGGCGCTATTTTCAATGGCAATGTTGGCACTGAAATTATAATTAAAAAATGAGTTATATATGTGCTTTGATTTGTAAAACACAAGCACAAAATTAAGTGATCTGCCAAGAATCTCAGAAATCTTCAAATGCCCAGTAGGAAAAAAAAATGTTTGAGAACCATTGCCTTAGGATTAGCTTACAAAAAACCAAACAAATACAAGCTGCAGTATACATCCACAGTAAATATATATGCATGCATATGTGTCAACAAACGTCTTCAACAAGCATTACTTGATTTGCCGATCTGTATTTTCAACACACACATGCTGTGGAGGGACTGTTGTCCATTTTTCTGCTTCTATCACCATGGCTTCAGCATCCATTAATCCAAATCCATATAGGTGGCTAACTGCAAAATATAAACAGAATTGTTTACAATTACAAAATAATTGTATGCTCTTTCATAGAACACAACACACATTACTGCTACATTCCTCTTAATTCTCCTCCCTCACCTAATTGCCAAGAACCATACTGCATATAGTTGCCAATCATATCTAAATTCATTGTTCAATTGTTAACTTGCGAAGTCAGATATGGGTCTGATTCACAGATACATGTGCAATCAATTTCCCCATGTGATTGTAATGTAATTACAGAGTTTGTGGCAGCTGGAAAAATTGCAACTAAGATCACAGAAGTGACTGCCTGCAATCTTTGGATATCACCTGGTTCACATTAACATTTCTGTATGTGGCTGCATGCCGAGATAGTGTTTAAACAAAAGTGTGGCTTGCAGAATGATAATTATAGAACGGCAATGTTTCTGCTTGGATGCATCAACCAGACCTACAGCTGAGATTCTATAATACCAGAAAGCAATAGAAAAATGCCTGGTGGAGCACATGTGTGTGCACCAGATTATCTTTGAGTCTCTTTGGGCAACACTGCCCCACCTTAGCTGGTGCTTTCCCCAAGCTTTTAGAATGAAATGTTGGAATGTTATAAGGAGTAAAAGCCATAATCAGAATCCACAAACACCATGGTGCGGGCTGCTGTGGAATTCTGAATATGATACAGCATAGACTATAGTATAGATTTATACTGTAAGCTCTTTTTCGCTTTATTGAAGCTGAGTTTTGCTTATGTTAGCTGTATAATGTATCACACACAGTTATCATGTGCTCTAGGACTCATAACTTTCAAGGCAATTCAGTAATCCTTACTGTTAATTTTAAGCATTTGTTGATGGAAATTATCTATTAAACCATGTTAGAATTGCATACATAGTTCAGCTAGCACCCTGATTCCATCACACTCTTCAAGCTATGGGTAGAAAAAGCTACCGTCCTATTGGAAACTTGATTTTGAATGTATTTTATTTAATAAGTCTATCTTTTTACTCCTGAGAAAAAGATTACCGCCCAACGTTGTAGTACCCACATTAACATCCCATGGCTGATAGACAGTACACTTAATGTTTCAGAACTTTACTTTTGTGATGAACAAAGAGTAGCATTAACATGTGCCCTGCCATTTTAAACAAAAATGCACACACACAAGTGATTTAGACCCCTGCCAGCCAAATCAAAACAGCCTCAGTGGTGCTATTATGGACGTCCATGTGCAGCAATTCCAGACAGCTGATATTTGGCTGTCTGCAATGCTCACACTTCAAAGGCCCCCAATCACATGGATTTGGCTAGCAGCTCTAGGTACTGAGACAGGCCCATCATTTTCACAGACTGAATAACACCAATTTGGGAAAACATTACAGAGTTGATAAAACAGCTAATCCCCTACATCTTGACAAAAAAGATGTGCTTACTCATGTGACCACACCATTAAAACGTTATCCATTTTTATATGTTTAAATTAGAATTGCTACTGTTGCTGAACCTGACATTATCAATTTCAGGAGCCTCTGGCAGTGCTATAAGATTCCTTTCAGGTAACATGTTAGAAATGCAATTGCATTAACAACTTCTTGGAAAGATAATGGGTGGGATATATACTTTTATTTATCATGAACTGCAAAGCTCTACCTGAAAAGGCTGATGAAATACTGTCATTTCTGTGCTACCAAAGGCCACCGCAGCCTCTCTGCTGCTCTAAATACATGTCTTTATTATGTTCAGGTATACTTTTAGATCAATGTGAGTATTGTAGCAAGGGATCTCATTGTGAGCCAAGTAGCAAGGTGACCTGTGACTCACAAAAGCAGGGTAGAAGCATGTGGAAGACAGACACCTGCTGATGCAGTTTTCAACTAGCTTCACTGTCCAAAAGAAGTACATTTTTTATACTGCTTAGGTATTGTAAATGAGGGAAATATCCACTTACTTTAAAGAATATTGGAACTGTGCAGTTCTGAAGCCTAGCTTTTCTCTAGACTACACAGAAGGGCCCCCTGTGACAGTGATGTAGTGCTACATTTTGAAGTGAAGGAGCTCATCACGGCAGTCCCATCCGGACTCATGCCACCCCAAGGGGAATTCACAGCTTCACCTCACCTCCATTATACAATTGTGCAATGAAGTATTGCCAAATTGCTAGCATGAAGTAGGAAAGGAAAGAGCTATACAGCATCTGCTTGATTATTTCTCTCATTCTTTGACTTTTGCTATGTTCCTCTGCCATAAACAATGTTAAACCCTGAAAGCCTCACTTATACCTCACTTAGTTGCCAGAGCAAGGAAAGTCCCTCCATCTTTTTGATGCTCCTGCATATGTCAGTGATCCTGCTATGAAAAAGAAGTCCCAAATCTGTCCTCCATACCACCGGATATCAAGTATGGCACAAGGAGACTGGATACCCATATCTCCCTGCCTGAAATACTGGTGCTTTGCAGACCACAAACCTGCCACAGGGATATGGAGATGTCTGATTTGGGGAAAGAGCAGATCAGCTTCTTGCTCCCTCCCCCATAAACTATGTCCTCACCCCAACAAACCATTAATCAGTGTATGTGCTAGCATTGCTTCTCAGTAGAATCCTGGTGGGTTACAGGATCTTTAGGAAACTTTGAAGATGTGCTGGGAGGTGTAACTCCAGTGGTTTTGGCAAATCTATAGATTTAAATATTTAAATATTTAAATCTATATATTTAGACTATAGTATTTAATCCGCGAAGGGACCCTAGTCTTGCTTGGGTTATTCCTACACAAGGGATTCACTGAATCCCCATGGCATAATAGCTGTAATACTGTGATTACCATTACTGCTAATTTATTTATTTGTATGACTTTTCTTTAGCAAAAGGGTTGCCAGAGTAGCACACAATATTAAAATTACACATAAAACAGCTAAACACAAAACTGTCATCCTGGATAGATAATAAAAACTCAACCAATCAGCAGTTAACATCAGCTAAAGTTATGTTGAAAAGTCTATGACCTCTAAACAAACAGGTCTTTGCCTGATGTAGAAAAGACTGCAGGTTCCTGGGGCTGTGTGATGTCAACGGTGTGTGTGTGTGCACACCACGGGGCATGTGGGGCATGTGTGCCATGTCATCACACCCCTGGTGTGCTGACGTCCCTCGTGCACATAGCAGAGTGTGGTGACATAGCGGGTGCACATAGCGGGGCCTGGTGATGTTGTGTGTCTGTGCCCCATGGCGTGCATGCCCAGCTGTGCTGCGCTTTGTGGGTGCCTGGCCCCCACATTTAAAATGTTGTGTGAACCATAGCATGCAGGGCCCCTGGGACCTAGCTCCTAGGGTTGTAAGCTATAGCAGATAGAGATCAATAGTTCTGAGGCCTACAAAGAAAGGACAGAAAAGGGATGCTCCCTTGTTTTTGCAAGAGAGTGAGCTTTTATTAATTATTCGAAAAGTTGTATCAGGTGAAGTAGCAGGTTGAAAAGGAGCCTTGCAGGACACACTACAGTCTATTAAGCTTTCTGTTTCTATTAAAGCACACTATAAATAAGCCAGATCTCAAGCAGTTAGAAAAGAAAAATGTAGTTTTCTGAGCTGAAAAAAAATGAATACTTAGAATTCATTTGGCTGATGGGAATTTAAAAACACTGTTTGCTAAATAGTCATAGTGAATACTAGCAGCCCATTCTCCAACACGCATAGCTGGAGCAAATATAAAGACATACACCCACACACTCATTTATCTCCCATTACTGTGGGGGGCAATGGGTGCATTTCTAGCTCTTTCCATCTGTTTTCTGGCTTGAAATCGGTAGGAGCAACGGCTCTGAGGCACAGCGTTGCCATGCAAGCAAGTTAATCAGCCCACTGAAAAGGCATGCTGACCCACTTTCAGGTGCCAGCTCTCATTGACTCTTTGTTGAGTTTGAGACTCCTTCAGGTTTTTGCTGTTTTACTCCTCTGATTTCCCTTTTCAAAAGAAAGGCATTCTTTCATTTTCCCTACTTGCTTCTTATTCATTTTTCACAGAAAAAGGCAGTTCTCCCGCATCCTGTGTTACAGTGAAATCCTAAACTTGTTTTCCCAGAAGTGTCCCACAGTGTTCTATAGAATCCCTAGGAAGGTGTAACCAAGAGTAATCATGTCTACTCAAAGTTAGTCCTACTGAATTCAATGGTGCTTACTCCAAGGCAGGTGGGGCTAGGATTGCAGCTTAAATCAGTTTTAGAAGCTTGCTTCCTTAATTTCTCAAATAAGCCTTAGTAAGAACATGTCATAGAAGAAATATGTTTCAGCCATCAAGAGAATGATGGTACATTTCTACAAGAAACTCAGTCTGATCAGAGTAATTCATTCTATGAAAAACAGGCATTTAATTGTTATTCTTGGCTGTAGTTGAGGACAATAGTGAAATATTACACGAAATATTGCCATGTGCAATAGTAAAGTACCGATCCATGCTTGCCAACAGCAGTGTGCAATTCTCCCCCCTCTCACATCAAATTCAAAGTTGGATATTGTTATTTAATCTAAATCATTTGCTTTTCCTTGATCCAAAACTAACAAGAGGTTTAGAGAGAGCTACAGTTTTATTGGAACCATTGCTCAGCTTACATTGCCAAACTAATTTACTTAAAGCTATTCTTTTTATTTGGGTTAAAGTTGATTCCTCAATTCCACAGTGATGGGGGCCATTTAGTTTTTCTCCTTTTCCAAATCCAACATGAGGTTATAGAACAATTTTGTTAGGTCACATTCTGTTCTTGGTATCCCTTCATCTATGGCATTAATCAGGCAGTGGTGTGTGTGTGTGTGTGTGTGAACCCCACCCTAAAATATGGTTGACATATACCAGATGGCTCCCAAAAGCAGCTTAAAATAAAAGACACAGAATTACTGCAAGTGCATACGAATATTGCAATGTTTCACATATATACATATTGACAAATACTGTAAAATACAATAGATTTCATAAATTACTGCCACTATGGCAGAAAACATGACAAAAATAGTATTCCAGATATTAGCATGTATGAGCACATACAGAAAACAAAATGTGATGCAAAGAATTTGACCTGTGCAAAGGTCAGAGGGGGCAGTTTTTCTGTTGAGGCAGGTGATTAGCTGTGGGAGGAGCTTATCAGAGCTTGCAGGGCAGCAGCTGAAGAAGGAGCAAAAAGGGTTTTCTTGTGTGTGTGTTTCTTGTGGCTGATTAGCTGCTCTCCCTGTGCAGAGGTCAGAGGGGGCAGGGTTTCTGTTGAGGCAGGTAATTAGCTGTGGGAGGAGCTTATCAGAGCTTGCAGGGCAGCGGCAAACGTTTGTTGGGGGAGACCTAGGTTTTTTTTTTGGGGGGGGAGTTATTTGTCCTGTCTTCACGCTTTTTATGATGGAGGACCACTGTAGCCACCCCCAACGACACGTTTTCAAGATGGAGGGTGAGGGAACAGCTGCAGTCGCCTGCGGTTCCTGTGCAATGTTTGCCATCTTGCCAAAGGTTGCAGGCAGCTTTACCTGCAACAATTGCATGTTGATTGCCCTCTTAGAAGACAAAGTCCAGCAACTGGAGGAATGTGTAGCTACGCTCCAAAGAATTAGAGAGCTGGAGCTCTTCTTGGAAGCAACAGAGCACACCGTCTCCACCAAGGAGGAGACAGGGGACTCCCCTGAGAAGGAGGCTAGTTCACCAACACAGGAGCCAGATATATGGAGAAACATGACTCAAAGAAGTAGGAGGCCCAGGGTTCGCTCTGATTGTTTAGAAATACACAATTGCTTTGAGGTCCTGTCCCCTAGCATGGAAGATGAAGAGCAGACTCCATTTGAGGATCAATCCCTCATTACAGTCGATCAGGTATATGAAGACGAGCAGCAAAGTCAGTCCTCAGGGAATGTGCAGGCGACCTTGGAACGGACAGCTCACGGAAGAACCCCGACCAAACCTAAGAGGAGGCGTGTAGTGGTGATAGGGGATTCCCTACTGAGGGGAACAGAAACAGTGATCTGTGAGCCTGACCAGATGTCTTGGGAAGTGTGCTGTCTCCCCGGGGCTAAGATCCAAGATGTAACTGAACGACTGCAAGGAATCATAAAACCCACTGACAAATACCCCTTCCTCTTGGTTCATGTGGGAACCAATGACACTGCAAGCAATAGCCTCCAGAAGATCAAAAGAGACTATGAGGCTCTGGGCAGGAAATTGAAGCAATTAAATGCACAAATTGTCATCTCATCTGTCCTCCCAGTTGAACGACGTGGCCCAGGGAGAGAGAGAAAAATAGTGGAAGTGAACAGCTGGCTTCGCAAATGGTGTAAACAGGAACGGTTGGGATTCTTAGATCACAGACTGCAGTTTCTTGAAGATGGACTTCTGGCAAGAGATGGGCTGCACCTCACAACGGTTGGGAGGAATGTTTTTGCCAAAAATCTCAGAAACCTCATCAGGAGGGCTTTAAACTGACTAATGTGGGGGAGGGAGACAGTGCTCCTGAAGGTAGGAGTCTATCAATTGATGAAGATGATCATCCAAATGTCATAGACCAAATGGAGCAAACAGCACGCAGACCTAGTGGTGGGAGGAAAAAATCCTTAAATAAGAGACAGGGGGGAATGATTAATGGACTTCAATGTCTGTACACTAATGCGCAAAGCATGGGTAATAAACAAGATGAGCTTGAGCTCTTGGTACAGCAAACTAAATATGACATAATAGGCATCACTGAAACCTGGTGGGATAAGTCCCACGACTGGAATGTAATAATGGAGGGTTGCAATCTATTTCAGAGAAACAGACCAGACAAGAAAGGAGGAGGAGTGGCGTTATATGTCAGGGATGTGTATACCTGTGAAGAGATCCAAGATTTAGAACCTCAAAGCCAAAGTGAGAGCATTTGGGTCAAAATTAAGGGAGAGAAGAATAACAGTGACCTCATTGTGGGAGTTTACTATAGATCCCCAAGCCAAACGGAGGACATAGATGATGCCTTCCTGGAACAGATGGCCAAGCATGCAAAAGGAAGGGAGATAGTAGTAATGGGGGACTTCAATTACCCAGATATTTGCTGGATGTCAAACTCAGCCAAGAGCATAAGGTCAAACAGATTCCTCACTGGCCTTGCAGACAACTTCATTGTCCAGAAAGTGGGAGAAGCAACAAGAGGAACAGCCATTTTAGATCTGGTCCTAACCAATGTTGATGACCTGGTTAGTGGGGTAGAAGTGGAAGGATCATTAGGCGCGAGTGATCATGCTCTTCTGAAGTTTACTATACAGCGGAAAGGAGCAGCCAAGCATACTAGGACTCAATTTCTTGACTTTAAGAAAGCCGACTTCATAAAACTTAGGGAAGTGCTGGGTGAGATCCCATGGACAGTAATACTAAAAGGAAAGGGAGTTCATGATGGCTGGGAGTTTGTTAAGAGGGAGATAGTAAAAGCACAGCTTCAGGCAATACCAGTGAGACGGAAACATGGAAGGTGCCTAAAGAAGCCAGGGTGGCTATCTAAAGAACTTTTAACTGAGTTAAGATTAAAAAAGGATGTGTACAAAAAATGGAAAAGGGGGGAAACCACCAAAGAGGAATTCAAACAAATAGCCAGCACGTGTAGACACAAAGTCAGAAAAGCTAAAGCACAGAATGAACTCAGGCTTGCTAGAGAGGTTAAAAGCAACAAAAAAGGCTTTTATGGGTATGTTCGTAGCAAAAGGAAGAACAAAGAAACAGTGGGGTCACTCAGAGGAGAAGATGGTGAAATGCAAACAGGGGACACAGAAAGGGCTGAACTCCTCAATGCCTTCTTTGCCTCAGTCTTCTCCGATAAATAATAATAATAATAATAATAATTTATTATTTGTACCCCGCCCATCTGGCTGGGTTTCCCCAGCCACTCTGGGCGGCTTCCATAAAAACCAGAAATACACTAAAATATCACAGATTAAAAACTTCCCTGAACAGGGCTGCCTTAAGATGTCTTCTGAATGTCAGGTAGTTATTTATCGCTTTGACATCTGATGGGAGGGCGTTCCACAAGGCGGGTGCCACTACCGAGAAGGCCCTCTGCCTGGTTCCCTGTAGCTTTGCTTCTCGTAATGAGGGAACCGCCAGAAGGCCCTCGGCGCTGGACCTCAGCGTCCGGGCAGAACGATGGGGGTGGAGACGCTCCTTCAGATAAAGAAAACAATTCCCGACCTGAAGAATTTGGAGCAAATGATTCAGCAGAGGAAACACAGCCCAGAATAACTAAGGAGATAGTACAAGAATACTTGGCTAGTTTAGATGTATTCAAGTCTCCAGGGCCAGATGAACTACATCCAAGAGTATTAAAAGAACTGGCAGATGTGATCTCAGAACCACTGGCAGTCATCTTTGAGAATTCCTGGAGAACAGGCGAAGTCCCGGCAGACTGGAGGAGGGCAAATGTTGTCCCTATTTTCAAAAAGGGGAAAAGAGAGGACCCAAATAATTACCACTCAGTCAGTCTGACATCAATACCAGGGAAGATTCTGGAGCAGATCATTAAGCAAACAGTCTGTGAGCACCTAGAAAGGAATACTGTGATCACCAATAGTCAGCATGGATTTCTGAAAAATAAGTCATGTCAGACTAACCTGATCTCGTTTTTTGACAGAATTACAAGCCTGGTAGATGAAGGGAACGCAGTGGATGTAGCCTACCTTGATTTCAGCAAGGCATTTGACAAGGTGCCCCATGATATTCTTGTAAAGAAGCTGGTAAAATGCAGACTTGACTATGCTACCACTCAGTGGATTTGTAACTGGCTGACTGACCGAACCCAAAGGGTGCTCATCAATGGTTCCTCTTCATCCTGGAGAAGAGTGACTAGTGGGGTGCCATAGGGTTCTGTCTTGGGCCCGGTCTTATTCAACATCTTTATCAATGACTTGGATGATGGACTCAAGGGCATCCTGATCAAATTTGCAGATGACACCAAACTGGGAGGGGTGGCTAACACCCCAGAGGACAGGATCACACTTCAAAACGACCTTGACAGATTAGAGAACTGGGCCAAAACAAACAAGATGAATTTTAACAGGGAGAAATGTAAAGTATTGCACTTGGGCAAAAAAAATGAGAGGCACAAATACAAGATGGGTGACACCTGGCTTGAGAGTAGTACATGTGAAAAGGATCTAGGAGTCTTGGTTGACCACAAACTTGACATGAGCCAACAGTGTGATGCGGCAGCTAAAAAAGCCAATGCAATTCTGGGCTGCATCAATAGGAGTATAGCATCTAGATCAAGGGAAGTAATAGTGCCACTGGTCAGACCTCACCTGGAGTACTGTGTCCAGTTCTGGGCACCACAGTTCAAGAAGGCCACTGACAAACTGGAACGTGTCCAGAGGAGGGCAACCAAAATGGTCAAAGGCCTGGAAACGATGCCTTATGAGGAACGGCTAAGGGAGCTGGGCATGTTTAGCCTGGAGAAGAGGAGCTTAAGGGGTGATATGATAGCCATGTTCAAATATATAAAAGGATGTCACATGGAGGAGGGAGAAAGGTTGTTTTCTGCTGCTCCAGAGAAGCGGACACGGAGCAATGGTTCCAAACTACAAGAAAGAAGATTCCACCTAAACATTAGGAAGAACTTCCTGACAGTAAGAGCTGCCAAGGAGTGTGGTGGAGTCTCCTTCTTTGGAGGTCTTTAAGCAGAGGCTTGACAACCATATGTCAGGAGTGCTCTGATGGTGTTTCCTGCTTGGCAGGGGGTTGGACTCGATGGCCCTTGTGGTCTCTTCCAACTCTATGATTCTATGGTTGATTCCTGACAACCTATTTATTCATCCTGATATGTTTGCACGAAGTTTGCTTGGTTAGACAACATCGGCTGTTTTTTGAACATTCATTCTGATTTGTTTGCAGGGTTATATGATGCTGTGCTAAGCAATTGTTACTTCACTCTTTAAAGTGCATTTTCCAGTCAATTCCCCTATTGCAAAAGGTCTAATTGGGTCCTTTTTTTTGGGGGGGGGGTTGTTGTTCCAAGAACTCTAAATCAACTTTGTGCAATCTGAATCTGCCAGCATGTGAATGAATCCCACATGAAAATAGTGCCTCAATATCCCACATAATATGGCACAGTGTACTTTCCTCCGGCCCTGCCATTTTATATATTTTTGTGCTTATGATACCGAGCCAAGATAGGGCACAGATGAAAGAATATGCTCAGAGAAAAGTAGCTGGCAAGTCTTGCCTGATGACATACATCTGGGGTGGGGAACCTCAGCCCTGGGGAGCCAATGTGGCCCTCGTGGCCTCTCTATCCAGCCCCCAGGACATTCCCTCGGCCATGTCTCTTCCCTAGACCATTCCCCAATTGGCCATGCTTTGCACCTTCCTGGCCTGTTTTTAGCGGGCTGGAATGTGTCCGGAAATGCCTGCTGCTTGCCTGGATAGAGGACGTTTGCATGGCTGGAGTGTAGTCCACCAGGCAATGGTAAGAGTCCCGTCTATTGCTCCACCCCCTTTTTTGCCTGACTTCACCCACCACTTGGCATGCAGCCCATTTTAGTTTTATTGTTTTCAGGAACCAAAGGTGAAAGGGTCATATTTCCTTCTTAAATTACTGCATATGCCTTTTTGCTATTCAGAAATTAAATATCCATACAAATTGCATAAAGGAAATATCTTATAAGCTTAGAAATATTGTATTGGCAAATATTTTCCCCAGGACTACCATTAAAAAAACAAACAACTTTCTGCAAATGTGGTAAATGATGTCATTTATTATTTTGGCACAATGGTGGCATACAGCTAATAGTTTACATCTTGAAGTTTGTTGGTGCACTTGAACTTGGAACTATGTGTTGGTTAGCTTCCTTTGTACTAGAGATGGAGAACTTGTGGCTCTCCAGAAGCTGCTGGACCCCAACTCCCATCATTCCTGTCCATTGCCCGCGGTGGCCAGGGCTGAGGGCAGCTGGAGTCCAACATCTGGGCAGCCACATGTTCCCTATCCCTGCTTTATACCATGATCCTAAATTTATAATATAGAAATACGTCTAACTGATTTCAAGGAACTTACTTCTAGGTAAGGGTTGTTTTGATCACTACTTTCAAAAAATCATAATGTTGTAAATACTATGCTAAACATCAGGCTTGAAAATCACATTTAGGCTTCCCAGCCTAAGAGTTAGCTGAAGAGCATTTTTGCCTCCAAAATCAACCTATATTAACTGTTCCAATCAGGTTTCCTCTAACTTGCATATGGCATAGCTACATGATACAAGTGGCTGGTAAAGCCACAAGGAGGCAGACTTCCCAAATGTTTGACCTCATGGTCTTGTTTATCTTATTAATCAAAATAGAATAGCTCTAATTGGCAGGCAAAGTGTATGAGATTTTTCTCTTTTGGAAGGTGGAAAAAAGCGTTTGCAATGATGAATAGGAAGGGAATACTCACCCTTGTAACCAGCCCCATTGGTTTTCCAGTCATTAGCAATCAGATGCCCTGCCCGTGAAGTCCTTACAATGATATGCTGTATATCTCTCCATGTCAGTAGTCGACTAGGGAAAGACAGTGAACAGTCATTTTACAACAAAAAAATAAGAAAAGCCCAAGGAGGAGAGGGAGGGGGTGTCTCAAAGCAAAGGACAGAAACCTTTCTCAATGTATTCCAGCCAATATACAGCGTTAAAAGACTGCAGTAAATTTCAATCTTCATAATTTTCAGGGCAGAAAAGTTTTTACAAGCATGAAGTGGTAGAGGAAGAACATCTGCCTGTCTATCTATCTATCTATCTATCTATCTATCTATCTATCTAATCATCTACCAGTGGTTCCTAAACTACTTTCCCCATCAACCACTTGCTGATGTCTTGGAGGACAACTTAATGATCTCCCCATCCCCTGACCAGAGAGCGATTCCAGTGTCACACTGCTGATGTGGAGTCTGCAGAAAATCCCATAATGGGGCATTCTGGGGACAGAGAGCAGTAGGGGCTATGTCAGCCTCACTGCCACCACATTACAGTGTTCCAGACTGGTGCAAGATTTGCCTGCACCCTGACCTTTGCTCCCATCTAAAGTGTATAGCATGGCTCCAGAGGCTTGTGGCTTCATTAAACCCTGCTGGTTTAATCTCTAGAAAAACTGTAACAGAAGAAAATAATTGTTTCTTTTATTTATTTAAACAATTTATAGAATGCTTAACTCTGTAGTGTCTAAATGGTAAGACTACTTATCTGTCCAAGAGCACTGAAATAATAGGCAACTTATGGTTGCTTTCAGGTCTAACTGTGGTTTCTGTTAGCAATGGAATTGTGAGCAACTACTGCTAGTCTTGCTGCCCTTTTCCTTTGCTGAGTCTGCTAATACATTTGAATTAGCAGCAATCAGTACAGTTCAAGTCCAGGTTATCCTTGACTTTCATGTTAGTACATCAATGTGTCGATCACCCACAAAAAACCCCACAAGGATTGAAAAAAAAAATCCAGTCTCTAGAAGCATCTGAACAGTAAAAAGAAATGAAACAGTAATATGGATGAGATTAAGTTGTCAGGTAAAATAACCATCCAATTCCCACAGATAATTCAAAAGGGTTTTTTGTCCAGCTCAATTTTGAACAGAACCCATATTCTTCCTACAACGGAATTAACCTATAGCACTGGGCCAATGCAGCTGTTGGACACTTTAAAATAAAACACATAAAGATTTTCTACTATACTTCACATGCAATTCCGCAAATATTTTTTAATAATAATGGTAATATTATATGCATTCCAATCCTACAACAATAAAATGTACCATAGAAGATTCAAATAATGCTTGATTTCACAAATATGGAAATTAAACAAAATAAAAGTAGGAAATGAAAGCTCAAGTACTCATCATTGCCTGCCAAATTTCTATCTATAACTGCTTGACTATTTGTTGGTGCATAAATGCTCTCATGTTCCCACTAATACAAATAAAAGTGGCTTGGAAACATTCCCCAAATCATCAAACTTTCAAAAAGGTGGAACTGTGAATATTCTGGGAAGACACAAAAGACGCAAAACTTTATGCGCCTGCTATTCAAACTACAGTGCTGAATTTGTAATTTTTCTAATCCATTTTAATATATTCCAGACAACATGGTCTGACAAAGAGTTTAGCTTTTTGAAACATTGGATGTGTAGATATTTTATACAAAAGCAAGCATTGCCATTCGTTATTTTCTGCTGTAGATTAAATCTGTGAGATTTTCAAAATTCAACTTGGTCAGATTCAGGGAACTAGAAATGGAAGTATGAGGAATCAATGCACATGCAAAAATTAATGCAAACAATAAAGCCTTTGTGTAAAACTCCACCAGTTCTTCTACACTCATTGATGGGGGCTCCCACTCTCTGCCAGGTTCAGACTGGAAACAGAATGAGGCCATGAATACGAATTATGATGTTAATAATTTCCAGGGGAGATGTTGCAATAAAATACAGTGGTACCTTGGGTTAAGTACTTAATTTGTTCCGGAGGTCTGTTCTTAACCTGAAACTGTTCTTAACCTGAAGCACCACTTTAGCTTATGGGGCCTCCTGCTGCCCCTGCGCCGCCGGCGTGTGATTTCTGTTTTCATCCTGAAGCAAAGTTCTTAACCCAAGGTACTATTTCTGGGTTAGCGGAGTCTGTAACCTGAAGCGTCTGTAACTCGAGGTACTACTGTACATAGGAGATATGACTTATTGCTTTAAATATATAAAATTATATTTTGTTGCTACAAACTAGCAACACAAATGCCAAAAGTTAAAGCATAGGCCTCACTTTGACCAACAATGTTTATGTGTTCAAATGCAAGATTTTAATAAAATATTTTCTCTTTCCTATGTGGTATTAAACCCGATCCAAACAATAATTTGTTATGTATTGAAGTTCTCACCCTGGCCACCAGGAGTATCGTGTATATAGTTTTCACTCAGGTCCACGTCAGTTACTTTAGGCGGGAAACCCTGGGTTGTTGTTGCTACAATGTTGACAGCCGGCTGCCTATAAAAGCAGGCCGGCTGAGCTGTTTGCTGTTCAGTTCTGTTCCAGCTTACAAATAAAGAGCTGCTTTGGAGAAATCGCTGCGTTGTCTGCTATGTCTACCCACTATTTAACATAATTTCGCTAGTGATTGCTATTATTAAATATACCTGCAATGTGCCCAACACAAGGGGAGAAAAAACACTTATGGTAATGTGCTGGTTTGTGATCAAAGGTTTCCCCTCCCCTTTCCCTTTGACCAAAAAAATCAAGAAATGAAAAACAAATCAACACTCTTGATTGCATAACGTAACTTTTCATTTGTATATGTGGCAATAAATCGGAACAAACATAATATGTGCAAATTCACAAACATTTTAAAATAGAGTATTCCAATTACCATAGCTGCAAAAAGGCATGGATTAAAAAACTCTGAGCAAGACCACCCTGAAACAAATCTCACTAATGCAACATAGATTGCATTTGGCAGTACAAAGCACAGAACAGAGACCTATAACTTTTCCTTTTGGTGAAAGTACAAGAGAGAGTCCTATTTTTCAAAAATTTCCACTGTGGTGGCCATTCTGTTTTGGTCCTTATTTAAGAACTGTGGTGCACAGCCAGGCTCCTCTAGCTTCTCCAGGGTCCCCCTTGTCACAGTGTGTACCTGAGTTGTTGTTAAGTCTTGCTGTCACTAGAGGACACTGTGGTGCCTACTAATCTCTTGCATACTCAACAGTCATGTTTTAAATTACTGTACCTAATATTAATTAACAAATATATTTTGATTAATTTCTCCAATGTTAACTACTTACTATTTAAATTACTGGATATGCAACTTAAATTTCTTAATTTAAATAACTATATTTCACCCGACATTTGAAGTAGGCATGAGCAGCATATGAACTGAGGGCCTAGCTGTGCTGTGACCAATTTTCTAAAAAAAAAAAAAAGGGGGGGGGGTTCTGTCAGGTTTGCAAATGCAAGCATTTACTGTACTTTTTGCTGCCGTTCTTTTGAGAGTCTCTTGGTTCAATCCTTCTCACCAGCTACAGCTACTATGGCAATTCTTGGCCATGGAGATTCATGCATTTGTAACTTCAAGAGCTGATTATCGCAGTGTGCTCCATGTGGGGCCACCCTTGCGCCTGGGTGGGAAGCTCCAGCTTGTGCAAAATGCTGCAGGTAAACAGTTGGTGGGGACACACAACCACCAGAATGTAACATCAGTGCTAAAAAACATTCTACTGGCTATCCCTATGTTGTCAGACCAGGTTCAAGGTTCTTGTATTCATTTAGTTTGTAATATATTGGGCTGTTTCAAATGCAGAACTAAATTAGAGTTTCTAGCACCATAGGAATGAGCCTCAGGCTCATGTACTCCCCCCGTCTCATTGAGCACAGTCAGAAGGCGGAGAATGGAGAAAGAGGCTTCTACTTTCAAATTTGTGATTACTCCCAAGTTACACCCAAACTGGGAAAACTGTGGTCAGTCGAAACTATTGTTTGTTAACAACCAGGATCATTATCTTGCGTTCTGATGTAAAGGAGGACTCTAATTAGTTGAAACACCTCTTGCACTGGAGCCCTGGGTGTAGGGAATAAGAATCATAGAATCATAGACTTGGAAGTAATCCCAAGGGTCATCTAGTCCAACCCCCCCCCCCGTACTGCAGGAATCTCAACTAGATCATAAATGACAGATGGCCACCCGACCTCTGCTTAAAATCCTCTAATGAAGGAAAATCCACCACCTTCCAAGGGAGTCCATTCCACTGTCAAACAGCTCGGACTGTCAGAAAGATTTTCTGAATGTTTAGTCGGAATCTCCTTTCTTGTCACTTGAAGCCATGGGTTCAAGTCCTACCCTCCAGAGCAGGAGAAAACAAGCTTGTTCCCTCTTCCATGTGACAGCCCTTGAGTTATTGGAAGGTGGCTATCATATCTCCTCCTGTTTAAAGTAGGCAGGTGTTTGCTTACCTCCTCTCTTCCTATCTTGTGCTGCAGGTTCCTCTTTACATCATTTATCCTGTTATCACCAGGTTGGGCATCACTTTCCTTTTGGGTGAAGACCAGAGGCAAAGTAGGTGTTGAGTAGTTCCACCTTCTCTTTGTCACCAAATAGCCATCGTCTCCACACAATGGACCTACCACTTAAAGATGACTTCCATATCTTCTCTCAGTCTCCTCTTTTCCAGGCTAAACATACCCACCTCCCTCAACCATTCCTCATAAGGCTTGGTTTCCAGACCCTTGATCATCTTGGTTGTCCTCCTCTGCACATGTTCCAGCTTGTCAATATGCTTCTTAAATTGTGGTGCCCAAAATTGGACACAGTATTCCAGGTGTGGTCTGACCAAGGCAGAATAGAGTAGTACTACAGAGGTACCTTGGTGTACAACCATAATCTGTTCTAGAGGTTTGGTTGTAAACCAAAACAGGTTGTAACCCAAGGCGTGCTTTCGCAAGAGGGGCCTTCCCCCCCCCAAAAGGGGTTGTAATCCCCCACAAAAAATGCATTGTAATCCAAAAAAAGGGACACGCACTTCCAGCTTTGACATGGTTATAATCCAAAACGGTTGCAAACCAAGGTACCACTGTATTCCTTCCCTTTGATCTGGACACTATACTTCTGTTGATGCAGCCTAGAATAGCATTAGCCTTTTTTTTTGCTGCTGCATCACACTGTTGTCTCATGTTAAGCTTAGGGTCTACCAAGACCCCTAGATCATTTTCACATGTACTATTGGCAACCCAGGTGCCCCCCATCCTATATTTGTGCATCTGGTTCTTCCTGTCTAAGTGCAGAACCTCACATTTGTCCCTACTGAAATTCATTTTGTTAGCTTGTGCCCAGTTCTCCAATCTGTTACGGACATATTGAATTCTGCCTTCTATGGCATTAGCTACCTCTCCCAGTTTGGTGTCACCTGCAAATTTGTGAGCATCCACTCAATTCATTTATAAAGATGTTGAACAACAACAGGCCCAGGACAGAACCCTGTGGCTCCCTACTTGTCACTCCCCCCCCCCCAAGTTGACAAGGAACCCCTTGGGTTCGGTCGGTCGGTCAACCAGCTACAAATCCACCTAACAGTTACCTCGTCCAACCCACGTTTTACCAGTTTCTCCACAAGAATATCATGGGGGACTTTGATAAAAGCTTTACTGAAATCAAGATACACTACATCCACAGCATTTCTCTGATCCAGAAAAAAGGAATTAATGAACTTCAGTTTGATTAAATTTGCAGGCTGAATATATGGACTCTCAGAACGTAACTCTCCACAGAAGTCATTGCCCAGCATATATGGAGCACGGGGCAAACCCAAAGTACCGAAGCTACTCCTGGCCCTGGGTTACATTTTCACTGAGCATGGTAGCTGCCTTAGAGCTGCCTTAGAAGAAAAGGGATCTGTTAATTTCAAACACAGATGTACAGTGTTGTTTGCCAATGCTGTTTTCCTTCTATGTGTGAGCCTCAGGACTACTGGCCACCAGTACTTTAACACCACCACGACTCAGACATGATTTTCAGAGTTGCTTCATGTGTTGCTTTTTCTGACTCAGAATTATGTGGTATGTGCAGGGATAGCCCCCCCCCTAAAGGTATGTAGAATAAAGTAGATGCAGGGTTTTTGTTCAGTTCTGGCACCTTTTTTCGAGAAAAATAGCACTTTTTCTAGAAAGATGCAAAATATATCAAAGTTGCATCCTTTCCTAGGCGAATCACTGACTCAGAAAAAAAACTCATTAATCTTAATTGATTCAGCACTCATTTAACCTCCCAAGAGATAGTTGTTAACCTCTTGTTAAGCCTCTTGAAAGCTGAAAAAAAAATGTATTAGCAAGACTAATAACCAATACTGATAGATAACTGGCCACATTTCAAAAACCAGACTATCTTTTTACCAGAAAAGAATCCCCAAATGGCTCATCAGCATTTGCTTACTGCTTTTGGATTGTGCACTCCAGAATGTTTAGCATTAATAAAAATGAGCAAGGGGTGTTGGGGTGTGTGTGTGTGAAATAGGGACCCATCAGCCAAACAGCAAATGGCAAATCTTCCTCATGTGATGCTTACAAGGAGTTGCCCTCACTCTTCATGATGTCCCCAAAGGATTTATAAAGATAATAAATTTGAAAAACTAGAAGTGGAAAATATATATACTGTATTTTTTGCACCATAACACTCACTTTTTTCCTCCTAGAAAGTAAGGGGAAATGTCTGTGCGTGTTATGGAGCGAATGCCTACGGATGGCGGGGGGATCTGCTGCAGTCGTGAGCAGAGGATCCATGGTACCCCTTCCTTCCTTCCCTCCTCCGTGGCTTGCTTTGAAACAGCAAAGCGGGAGAAGAGCCACTGAATGGGGAGGAGAGAGGGACAGAGAGCCTGCTTGCTTTAAAGGAGCAAAGCGGGAGAGGAGCCTTCTCTTATACCCCTCTTCTGCATTATTAACAGCATCCTTTTCCACCCACCCCACGTGTGTTCCTTGTCCCTTGAGTGCTTTTCCTTCCCTCCCCACTTAAAACGTGGTTACAAAGCACGGATCCACATGGATCCTCAGGATTTTTGCACTGGGTCACCCCAAATTCACCATCAGATCACATAGCATGTCCATAGCTACAGCTTACACCAAAAAAATCACACACCCACTGTTGCCTGGGGGCGCAGTGGTGCAAAAATGTGGTTACAAAGCATGGATCCACATGGATCCTCAGGATTTTTGCATTGGGCTACCCCAAACTCACCGTCAGATCACATGTCTGTGGCCACAGCATGAACCACAAAAATCATACATCCGCTGTTTCATTTAGAATATTTTTTTTTCTTGTTTTCCTCCTCTAAAAACTATGTGCGTGTTATGGTCGGGTGCGTGTTATAGAGTGAAAAATCAGCTCACTTCTGTTCTAAACAATGTCTAGAGAAAGTGTGCACAGTCCCCACTTTACTGGAGAACATGGCTGATTGCCTTTAACATTTAGTGTTCATTTGCATAATGTGGCATACGTCTGCTGTGCTACTTTACATAAAATTTTCATGCTTTGTTTTATTAAGTATTTTAATTTTGCAATTTCATATTTTTATGTGTAAAGCAGATTGTGTCTGAGTTTATCACAAAAAGGAAGAATATAGATGACGAAGTCCTTCAAGTAATCTGGTCCAAAACAATATAGGGATTTAGAAGCTAAAACGAGAACTTGAAATTGAGCCCCAAACCTCATTGGTAAGTAGTGCAGCTGTTTCAGTAATGGTGTCATATGGTCATTATTTGCACCAATAACCAGGAAGCTGCATTCTGTGCCAGTTGAAATTTCCAAACTTGTCTTTAAAATTAGCTCCACATGGAGCACATTGCAGTAGTCTAGTCTAGACGCACTAGTCCATGACGAACTGAGGCCAAATCACCTGTCTCTAGATAGTGCTGCTGCTAGTGTATCAGTCTAAACCTGTAAAAGGTGCTCCAATTGCCTCCCCCCCCCCAGTTAAGGAATTGTGTCTAACACTTACAACTGCAAAATGATGCCTTGGACCAAAAAAGGGTTCGTAAACTGAGGTCTCAGGATGTATACCCAATAGAGAATATCCTCAGATCTCAATTTTCACCTTCAAAGGATTCTTTTGCATGGTGAAATGGAGTGGGGGAGAGAATTTTTTGTTCTCTTTTGAAAGAACGGGGGGGGGAATGGGTAATTTATTTCAAAGGAAAGGAAGGGGGCAGAAGAATAAAGAGTTCTTTGCTTTCACCCTATCCTCTGAATTATTCATAGGTCCCTATTTGTGCAAACTTAATAGGCTCAGTTACTTGACCAAAGGGCTCAATTACTTGGAAATAGCAGCAACAACCAGTTCATCTTGTTTAGAGGGTCACACATTCAGCCTAGAGACAGTGTATTAAATGGGCAGGTTCAAAAATGAATCCTTAGGCTGCTGGTGTCATCTATCCTAAGGAGAGATGCTTTTGTACAAGCATGTCAGCAGCAGAATATGAAGGTACACGTGATTTTAAGAGGCCTGGGATAAGCAGACTATTTCCAAATGCCACCACGAAAAAACAACAAAGCAGAATATTAAAAGTGTGGGATCTATTCCGTCAAATCTAACAATGAATGTTTTTTGCTAGTTAGCATGTGAAGCGGTTAAGACCATAGAGTTCTATTGCTCATAGGCCGACTCAGACCATAGAAACATAAATGGTAGGAAAGGCTCTATGTGATAATATTTCCCCTCCTCTTCCGGGAGGAAAGAAGCAGCAAAGAAGTATTTCCTGTTCCTTCCCTCCCCCACACTCTCTCTCCAGCCAGCCAAGAAGGAGGGCGTGCCTCCAATTGCTCTAGCATCAGGCACATGCCTGAAGCTGTTTTTGCGGCAAACACAAATATTTTACCTTCAGCTACTTTGAATGCAGTTACTGCTAAATACAAATACTCAACTGTGAGTAAACAATATGTTTTAAACTTACATATCAGTCTGCAGCATGTTTCTTTGATAAATGGGGTAATAAAGGGGAGATCAGCCTAACAGCTAATTCTTATGCTTCTAATTAAACTGCCTAAGATGGGATTTAAACTCTGCTTGGCTCCACACTTTTAACCACAAGTGGTAAGTGGATCCTTTTGTCTGTGAGTCTGTAGGGGAATAAAATATAGTTCATTATATTCCCTCACCTACCTAAAATGAAGTGTGAAGCAATGCATTTGGCAGAAGATGCAGAATGCAAGGGGAGCTGAGCAGACTGAGTACAACTGCTTTTGCATCAATGCCCATAAGAAACACCCAGTTCCAAAAAGTAGACCCAGAAGCAAGTCCTATTGTATTCAATGGAGCTTACTCCATTGAAAATATAGGGGAATCAAGAACAACATTTTTGAATGGAATGCTCCTTGTTTGCTTCCAGCAGCAGATGGCATGGCGGGGCAATGTTGCACAGCTGACCTCTAGTTGGTTGCTGCTGCTTACCAAAAGGTAGAGGCATGAGGTAGCGGCAAGGCTGGTGCAGTATACCTGTGGAGTCAATCTGGCATTCCTTCACCTCTACCTCCGGTTAAGCAGCAGCTATGTGACCAGCAAGGGGTCAGGTGAGTGGAGGTGCCCCACCATGCTTTCTACTCTGTTATTCCTGCTCAAAATAAAAGAAAGTATACTGGGCTGTTACCTCATGGTTTTCAGTGAAGCAGGTGGAATAAAATCAACAAGAGGGTTTTTTTCTAAAGTATGCTATATTGAAGTAACAGAACAATCCCATACATGCCTATTTAGAAGTGAGTTTAATGAGACTTGTTCCGAGGTGAGTTTGTATAGGATTACAGCCTTAGACATCAATCCAATGCACATTAACCTGGCAGTAAGCTCACTGAACACAGTGGGAGTTCTTCTGAGTAAACATGCATCAGATAGTGAGGTAAGAGACTTTCCAAGTATTATATAACAATAGAATTTTACATTTTTGCCAAAGCAAATTTTATTCACATCTTTGAACCCTTCTATGTTGCAACCCCTCTGCTGTACAATTAATTAATTTGCCAGTAGACCACTAAGAAAAAAAGAAATTAAAAAACATTTGTATTCCAACACATTTCCCTCCTCTACAGTTTCCACAAAACTCCACCCCAAAAGGTCATAAACAGAACATAACACAGCTGCCTGGCTGTTCCACAAATTACCCATCACTCAGAGACTAACCCAAACAACTTCCAGTATTTTGTGCAGCTTAAGATAAATCCAAATCCAGTGATTCATCCAAAATTCACATTCTAATTTAAAGAACATTAGGAATATAATTTACAGCTGAGAGAGCAACAAATTCTTCATACTCTATGGAGAATTAATACATCTGTGTGCCTTCCAATTTCTTAAGACTTCAAAGAACGTTGTCCTTAAGCCATAGTTCATTGATAGTACAGATAAGCAACAATTTCCCACATTTTTCCATTATCCCCAGACATTATACTTCAGCATGTATACTAGAAGTGGGAAACCAAATATGCCCCCCTCCAGGCTGCTCCCCACTCCATGACCCTGCTGACTTCCCACCCTCTTGTTTTTGCCTGGCTGGAATGTGCCATCGAGCTCTGGTGTCTTTTGGTTGTCTGCATGGAGGAGAAAGGCAGCATTTGCACTTGTTGCTGTGCCCACTTCTGCTTCTGCCTCCACCCACCACTGCCATCTGGCCCCTGGAAGGCAGCATAGAAGGGGATGTGGCCCTCAGAGTGGAAAAGGTTCACCACCCTTTATATATATCATAACATTCTGTCTGAGAAAATCAGTCACATTGGATTAGGTGTGGTGACAACATTTGAACTAAATCAGGGCTGTACAATAGAGTAACAGAATTGGATGCAAAAATTGTTCCAATGTAATGTTCTAATTTACTGGGCTATGTAACACACTGTTCTTCTTTGGTTTGCATGTGAGTTGTTTGGTGATGCACACACCTGCTGCTAATTATGTAAGTCCTGGTTGTATATTCAGGTATCAGCACTGCATCTTATCAGATACAAAGGCAGATAGATGAAGGGATAAATATTGGTGTGTGCCTTGCTTTTGCCCTGGAGTTGCCAAAACCAGGTAGTTTCCCCACTGGCTATCTTAGCTCTGTTTTGTACATATTCTTGAAGACAATTTAAAGGAAAAAGAGTGAAAAGTGGCACTCAATTTGATCTTTGGTGTTTGCTCCAAATGAGCATGTCCAAAATGAATGAAGGTACTCAAAGCATCAGCCACTGCCTTCAGCACCAACCTCTCCCTCCTCTTGCCTCCCCAAGGCCCACTTGTCTGGGGCTGGAGAAGGGGAAGGAGCAGATGTAGAGCAAGCACTCCAGTTCCACAGCAAAGCGTTACGTCCCACTGAGGAAGGGACTGGAACTACAAGCCCCACCAGTTCCCATGTCAGTTGCGAGGGCAAGGGAAGAACTCAGTGGGTACTCAAGGTGTGGATCTATTGGGACATATTCACAGTCTGCTTGCAAAACGCTATAAACAGGCCATGCTTGACCTATACCTACTTGGGAGAAGTCAAACAAGGAAACATACTTTGATTTCTTGAGAGATTCCCTGCAGATAGTACTTAAATAACCCTGGTGTGAATTTTCAAAACATTTATGGAGCATTTGGCTGCCTCTACTCCTATTTATTTTCTCAAATAATGGTCTAAAATATATGAGATCATGTTTAACATTAGTTGCAACACTGCTGGGATTCATCCATCAGTATTATGAATTATACTGGATTATATCCATCAGTATTATGAATTCCCATCCGGAATGTTTACATGACGAAGCTCAGTTATTACTACATTGAGTTCTAGAAATATAATGCAAGTTATAGTTACTGACAGTGGGAAAGCTCTTAGTGTATATAAAAATTTCCATATCAAAGTGTGATCAAACAATGGTTGTAAAAAAAAAAAAGTTGTAAGGGTTTTCGGGGGGGGGGAGCTTCCTACTGATGAATTTTTCCTTCGCTTGTTTGCTGAATAGTAGTCTAGACAGTGAACTCTCTCCCACATTAGGAAGAAAACATTCAAAGAATTGAATCCAGACTGGATTGTGTGGAAAGACCCTGATTCATCCCTCAGCGCTACAGCTTTTGTCATCAGTTAATATGAAAAAACACACTCTTAAACTTAAAAAACAAAATCATATTACACCACTGCCAGGACTCAGCCAGACTTTGCAGGTCTTTAGGACATGTACTTGGACCTAGAATCTGGGGTGACTATCAGGAACAAAGACATGTGGATGAGGTCTATATATCAGCTTCCTAACAAGAGACTTTCAGGCTGTGGTATTCACCAAAGTTTTATTCACAGTAGTGTCAATGAAATTAATGAACCTGTCAAGTTCATTTATCTCAGTGGGTCTACTCTGAGTAAAACTTTACTGAATACCACCCAGTCAACCAAATAGTTTTGTTTAGGACTTAGGAAAAAAAACAGCATGATGCCAGACAAAGTATTGTGTGAAATACAACTGGCATTTTTCTGGATTTATAACAAGTGGGTAATTATTGTAAACAGGGGTGAAAATAGGTCATATTTCATCTGGGTTAAAGATTCAGTTTGGCACTGCCCACCACACAGACATACACAAAGAGGCTGGAAGCCTCAGTGGCGCCCCCTGGAGGCTTCATCCGGGACAAAAAACCTCCCATAGCTACGGTTCAGGTGTAAGCATCTAAATAATCCCAGAACAAGGTTTAATTTTGATCAAGTTCGGGCTATATTTCTAAGTTAGATAAGTATGATTTATTATTTACAGGTTCTGCCTTGTTGACAGAAGAAATGCAGTTTTCTTCATCTAAGGCAGGTATCTTCCACATTTAACCCCAACCCAAATATGCATTTGGGGACCCATTTTGTAATCTTTTAATCAACAGTAATTTCTGTGTTAATTGTGCACAGGGCTGAGCCTATGGACTTATTCTGTCTTCCTGTGTTTACATTTACTACGCTTCTCCTAGGCTCAGCCCTGTGCACAAGTTAACACAGATATTGCTAGCATTCCTTACAGTGGTACCTCGAGTTAAGGACTTAATTCGTTCTGGAGGTCCATTCTTAACCTGAAACTGTTATTAACCTGAGGTACCACTTTAGCTAATGAGGACTCCTGCTGCCGCCGCTGCACAATTTCTGTTCTCAACCTGAAGCAAAGTTCTTAACCGAGATAATATTTCTGGGTTAGCAGAGTCTGTAACCTGAAGCGTCTGTAACCCGAGGTACCACTGTAATATCCTCCTATATCAACCCCACAGCCTTTCCTTTAGAACTTAGGAATTGAGGTTGCTCCCCACCTGGTTAGCCTGTCAGCATTTTGGACCTCTGTTTTGGCAGAGGGAGGGAGCTAACCTCTTTGTTGCCTATTCATGCCTTACTGTGCTCCTGAGGTAAGTACCAAATGTTATGGGGCTTTGCCTACAGCTCTTTCCTCCTCCTCTTCTCCCTTTCTCAGCCTCAAGCCTACAGCCCCATCTCAACGTTTGTTTTCCACAGTATGCTGGGAGAAGAGGCCTGCCCTTCAACCTGGTCTTGGCTATTACTAGAGAAGTGTTCTGCAAATACTAACACCAGCAAGAGCCAATTGTTTCTGCCTCCTCACACATAATAATGTGATGGATTTCAGACCCTTGGTAACACAGATTTATGGGTTGGGTGGTCTCATATTTTGATAGTTTCAGATATTACAGTAATTTGCTTCACTTTTCAAACAATCAGAGGCAATTTCAATTCATTAAATAAGTAATCATATATTTTTGTGTGTGTGTATGCACCAGTTATGAAAAAACTATGTCTTACAACATAGATTAAGATGTGACAAGAAAAGTCATTTGCAGATAATATTACTGTATTAACTTTTCCCCAAGTACTGTATTGGTAACAATCTAATTATAACAAAAGCACTGATTTACTTAAGACAGTATCAGCTTTTCAATTACCATCTCTTATTGTCTCTTATTCAAATTCTTATGTCTTTTTTATAATCCCATACACATGCCCAGTAAATTCAGCAATAGCAATTTGACAAGTGCTAGATGCTGGCTCAAAATTATGTTTCCAGTCTTGTAAAACCAACAAAAGGGAAGTTTGTCTGGTGCCTTCATTATACATGTTTAGGTGCCAGGCAAAAACATTCATTTTTAACCAGGCCTTTGGTTGATTTGATTGACATAGAATCATAGAGTTGGAAGAGACCACAAGGGCCATCGAGTCCAATCCCCTGCCAAGCAGGAAACATCCTATGCCCTTTTAAAATGTGGGGTTTTGGGATATTGGGTTGTTTTTATTTTTATTATGTATTTTGTGGTTTTATATTTTGATTTTTTCTGTGAACCGCCCTGAGACCTCCGGGTATAGGGCAGTGTATAAATTAAATAAACAACAACAAAACAAGCTAAAGCAAGTTTTTCAATTTTATGGTTAATTTTAACTACTTTCATGCTATACCCCTTTAGAATTGCTCCTGTACTCTTATTGTACACTGCTTAGAAACTATGGTTTAAAATAATATTTAAAATAAATGCAAGCAAGTACAATTGGTTATAAGTGATATGTTGCAGCCAAACAGTAACATTTGTAGTAGAGACATTGAATGGTATCTAAGTCATTCCCAGAATAGACTCAATGGACGTCACACCTAATCTGTCCAACTGATTTCAGTGAAACTACTCTACTTAAGTCTGGATACAAACCAATATTCTCAGAAACTAGGTATAATTCTCATTCATGCACACAAATATGGTCCCACATCTGGCTTTATTTTGTAAGAAACCGAGGATAGTAACTATAAAAGCTGATTGCATGTGCCACTTGCATATTTTTAGTTCACAAGCCTGAAACACTGATCTATGATAAACCACTAAGCAGTGGCTAAATATAAACTAACTTTAAGCAAGTGAGAATCTACTAGAATATAACTACAGTCCAAATCCAACTTGATGTGGAGGCATATGCCTACATGTCTTAATTTTTCTCCAAATATCTCGATGTAAATGCAGCAAAAAAGCCAAAAATGTGCAAAGGCTAATGTCTTAATGACTGTTCATATCACTCAAATCTTACTTTGCTTCCAGAGCCAGTGCGATGATTCCTGCAGCCATAGGTGCCGATGCTGATGTTCCCGTGTGGCTGTCTGTGCAACGCTGCCTCAAGTCTGTGGTGATCTGGGGAAAAGGAGAGTATGTAATTGATGGCATGGTTTGTTCATTTTTTTTTATTCCTTAGTTTTATATACTGCCCTTTGTCAAAAGATCTCAGTGTGGTTCACAAGATTGTAGGAATCAAAAACATGTTTCAGTTTCAAAAGTTTCAAAAACATGTTTCAAATGACTTATGAGCATGTGAAATATATTTAATTACTGATTGGGAAGAATTTTGTTTATTTTTTTTTAAAAAAACAGTCTTTGGTTTGAATTCTTTAAAGCAAGAGGATAAACTAGCTGCCTTGAAATTTCAAGCAACAGGTGAAATTGAAAGTCATTAAAATAATGGGTTTTATTACTGAGTTCTATCAGTTCATTAATTTTCAATATTCTATGCTAACATTGCATGAAAAATTAAACTCCACCCTGCTTAAGTTTTCTATCTGTCAAAACATGAACTGAAGATCATTATTATTTGCACCATCAGTTGCTACAGAAAAGAAAGTTACCAAAACATAGGGTGTGGGGAGTAAAGCAGGCCACCCTAGGTGTGTATATAAGCTGCTTGGAGAAAGGTTGGGTGCTGTGCCTTGGCTACTCAAGTAGACATAATGATCCTCAGGAATATAATAGCCTGAGGAAACAATGTACAAAGCTGCTAAAACAATAATGTGGAATGCCGATTGAAAAGATAAATGCAGTTGCCAGTAGAAAAGTTAACAGGGAGCCAAGAAGGTGACATACAATAGGAACTGAGTTATGTACGTGCTAAAAAAAGCTTGAAAGTCAGAATAACAATATGCAGGGAAGAAAATTATGTGAAAATAAAATTCTTACTTTCTCAACAGTTGTCAGGAATAAAACAAGTACCCCACGCCAAGTCTAATGCTACTGCATTCAGGTGCACTCAAGAAATAATGATAATACAGTGGTACCTCGGGTTACATATGCTTCAGGTTACAGACGCTTCAGGTTATAGACTCCGCTAACCCAGAAATAGTACCTCGGGTTAAGAACTTTGCTTCAGGATGAGAACAGAAATTGTGCTCTGGTGGCATGGCAGCAGCGGGAGGCCCTATTAGCCAAAGTGGTGCTTCAGGTTAAGAACAGTTTCAGATTTAGAATGGACCTCTGGAACGAATTAACCCGAGGTACCACTGTATAAGAACACTACTTCTATCTATATATCATGGACTTGACATATCCCTGAGTTCTAAAACTTTGTCACAGCTATCCTTCATAAGTAATGGCATACTAGTTTGACTCTTTCAGGGCCATAGCCAGAAACGTTGTTGTTGTTGTTGTTATTTGATTAAATAGACACCCAATAAAAGAAAATATTATTGGTGGTTTACAAACTTATTTTTTTTAAAAAAAACCCTTGCATTCATCAATATACTAACTACTAACAAAAACAATCCCAAGAATCATATCAACAGCAGCAACAATGAAACAATCAGAAGTATATGGACCATACAACCTGCAACAATCTACTTAACCTGGTGTTGGAAAGTTGTTAAAAGTTTGTGCCAGGCAGGCTTAGCTGAGAGAGCATTCCATAGCTGGGAGGCCACAAATGAAAAAAATCCCCTTCCATGACACCACCCTCTGGTAGTTGTTGTAGTGGTGGGAGATAAGGGTAAAGATAAGGGGTCGGGTGGCGCTGTGGGTTAAACCATGGAGCCGAGGACTTGCTGATCAGAAGGTCGGCGGTTCGAATCCCTGCGATGGGGTGAGCTCCCATTGTTCGGTCCCAGCTCCTCCCAACCTAGCAGTTTGAAAGCGTGTCAAAGTAAAAGTAGATAAATAGGTACCGCTCCGGCGGGAAGGTAAACGGTGTTTCCGTGCGCTGCTCTGGTTCGCCAGAAGTGGCTTGGTCCTGCTGTCCATATGCCTCGGAAGCTGTACGCCAGCTCCCTCGGCCAATAAAGTCGGTCACGACTGGACCCAATGGTCAGGGGTCCCTTTACCTTTACCTTACTAGCCCAATATGTGGTTCTGCGTTAAGAAGAATTCATATGGTGACTCTCCTACTAGCAACAACACTTTAAGAAGTCTTGCTGCATCATCCAGATGCCACCCATCCTCATGGTGCTGCCTGAAACAGATTGCTTTCCCTTACTCCATGGCAGGCTCAACCCTAAGAGGGGAGTCATTTTAAGTCAATGCAAAACAACAAAACCTTAATACAAGTACTCATATTTGCTGATTAAGTTTCCTTCTATTCAAATTATAAAGGCTAAAAATAAATGTTAAGTGTTTGACAATTATCAGTCACGTCAATAACCATTGCCTTTGAATTCACTATTCAGAAAGACTGGAAAGCAGTGCTGCTTAATTCTTGCAGTAAACATAGAGAGAACAGAATCACATGCATTTGTGGTGTTGTTTAAGCCCTGAAACAAGGAACACCTAAGAAACAGAAGCCATTCAAAAAAGAGAAACACACTGTTGCCTTTCAGCGCTTATAGCACATGAAAACTCTGTTGGGTCAGTTTCAAAAATTAGCAGAGAAAGGGAGAGCAGGCCTAGCCTCATGACCAAAGAGAGAAACATGCAACTGGTTTGGGATGTTCAGCTTTAGCAGTTTTCTTCAACCCCTTCTAGATGCCAACCTCTTACTTTAACTTCTGTAAAAAAAACAGGTTTTCATGCAGGATCAGTGTGAATGGGAGCTGTGCAAACTGTTTTTGCTTCGTTAGACTCTTCCAAGGTTTTCCTCAGTTCCTCAATTCCCGGGACAGGTGTTGGCTGTTTTTGGATTGCAGCCGTGAGATGGGAAAGCCTGTTTTGTGAGCAAGTCCTGGATCCAAGTTGATTCCCCCCCCCCAGTTGTTTGTTTTAGTAGATTTCATACACGATCTACAGTAGAACGAAAACTGTGGGCAACAACCCTACAGACAATCAATCACATTTTCAAGTTTCAGCTAATTAAAGAGCCCTTTCCTTGGCAAGTATGTCACTATGGAAAATGTTGAAGAAAACTCATTGAGATGTCCCATTTGAGTTGACAGCAGTTAAGATATTTAGATGAAAGTCTAAAGGCTCAACACGATTCCCCCCCCCCCCTTGTTGAATGGTTGCTGCTAAGATTGCCTTGTCAGGGACAGCTTGTATCCATCTTCAAAAACGAAGAGTGGGACCACCAAGAAGCAAGCGACCTTCAAGAAGAAAAATGATGTTTGAGATTCCAGGACCACTGAAGAACAACCTCATTAATCACAATGTAGAAATGTGAAGTTTGGCAGGGGTATAAATTTGACATAAAAAGAGGATGAGTGTGTGAAAGATGTCAGTCCATTCAACAGGGCAGGGACTGCACTAATTCTCCATCTTTTAACCACAGCTGATTAAACCCGCCTGCTCCACATGCTATCCCAACTGCTATCTCATGTTTGAGCCTGGCAATTATTTTAATGTGCCAGGTAAAATGACTTCAACTGAACTCAAATAACCATTTCAGACGACTGGCACTATATAAATTTACATGACCAAAACAGCATAGTTTCATAGATTTCAGAATAAGTGTAATCTTTCTAATAAACGTGGACAAAGAAGCCTTACATGCCATTCTTATTGCAGCATTCCTGCAATACTACAATGGTTGTGTGGTTAATGATTTTAGAACCTCTAAATAGTATTATTTGTTTGCTTTGTGAGCAGGACTGGGATTTTGCCCTTCTAAAGGAGGCCTGGTGGGGCTTACACTCCACAGCTGACAGCCCATCCATCCCCAGGGCCATCTGTCAGCTGGGGCCGGCTGCCTTTCAAAGGGCTTTGCAGGCATGGCTAACACTGGCTATCAGCAAGCACAATCTATGCCTTCACATATCTTTGTTCCCAAGGAGCCGGACTGGGATGGGGTGCCATCAAGAATTGATACATGACTTCAAATATGTCTAGCCACCCCATTCTAGCCTTGCTGCCAGGCAAGGGATGCTACATCCAATTTAGGATGTATGAATCTCTAAGGGGTTCTGGAGAGGAAGATTGCTGTAGTCTATCAGGCAGTATGATCCTCAGCTAATTCTGCCGCGCCCCCCCCCAGCTTTTGATGTTCAGTTGCACTCTTCAAGGGCCTCATTATGAATTTTCAGGATGAGCAGTTTTGTGCTTACCTACACCTATCTAGATGACTATGTTGCAACACTTTTCTTCAAGTGACTTGCTCTGATATTAGGGAGAAACTGCATTTCTATGCAGCTATTATGAAGGCATGCTATTGGGAAAGGTCAATTATTCAGGTCAAACATAGTTCCCTTGCTGATCACATTATCACTGTTTTTATCTTAAACCTATTACAATAGATTTCATGTTTCTTTCTTGAGCCTGTAATGTTTGTAACATTATTAACCTGTTAAAGGTTTTGAGTTGGTTGTTCCTCAAAGTGAAAATACAACCCTAATGGAATCTTGAAGGAATCATTTCTTTCCTATTGTGGCACTTTGTGATAGAAAGGCAAACAACATGCTAAACTGAATTTCTTTTTTGTTAACTGAATACGCTTCAGGTTACATACGCTTCAGGTTACAGACTCCGCTAACCCAGAAATAGTGCTTCAGGTTAAGAACTTTGCTTCAGGATGAGAACAGAAATCGTGCTCCGGTGGCGCGGCAGCAGCAGGAAGCCCCATTAGCTAAAGTGGTGTTTCAGGTTAAGAACAGTTTCAGGTTAAGTACAGACCTCCAGAACGAATTAAGTACTTAACCCAAGGTACCACTGTACTTAGCTGATTACCAACAACAGCAACAAGCTTTACACTAGATCAGTACAAGCTGAATAAACCAAGGATTCAGAAACTTTTTGTCAAATCACCTCTTGAACCACCCAAAGAGAATCCGGTCTCTTTTGTAATTCCACCTACCACACAGGAAATGGAAAACCACTGATTACATTTTATAATACATCCTACCTATCCGGATACATCCTATTATGGTATATAGGCCTTACAATCTATGTTATTAGTGAATACACAATTCAAAATTTTAGTTTCATTGAACAGGCCAGCACAAATTCCACCCCACCAAAGTTTCCTAGGTGCAAGGCTTACCACTGTGTAAAACTCTGAAATTTGGACCAGCTTATGCGTAAATGCACATCACTTGATTTCTTATGCATGTATTACTCAGTACTTGAAGACTCCTAGCTGAAGTTTAAAAGTTTTGTTTTTGAGGTGATGTGAGATGCACTGAACTGTAGCATTTGGCCTGTGAAAGACTCATCTCCTCATGTGAGAACCTGCTGTTGCAGGAATCATCACATCAAGTGAGCATCCTTGTGTGAACCAACTCTAATGTGAATGTGGGAAATCTATACATATACGTCACTAATACGTACAGTAAGTATTATTGGTATATTTAAACATACATTATCAGGCTCATGTATGGGAAGCATTTACCTTATGAAATGTTGAGCTGGATTGTTAGAAGGATATACAAGAAACACAAAGAGACAAAAAAGATTTAAGGCAACTCCTAGGACAGGAGTTGTGTAACTACTGCTGAATGTTGTCAATTTATTTCTTCGTTTTTACTGAAATATTCCAATAATTCCACACACAAGTCCCCTCCCCACAAATATTTCCTTTTGTACACTGATTATGCAATTTCCACCATGTTTTAATGTTGTTTTCATTCCAATTCCAAAATGTCTGTATGTATATATCTGTATAGTCAGACATATTAAACATAATTCATTAATTCTAACATTCAGTCTTTCTGATGAGAAGTTTTCCCCACGACATTGTCTTAACCCAAGCGTCACCCTGTCAAAATGCATTCAGTTCCATCCTGAGATATGGACTCAGGATGTAGTAGCAATAATAATTTTGTAAATAAAAACACAAAACTGAGGGTAGCAAAGAAGATACTGTTATGAGTTTGTGGTGGCTAGGCTGTATACCTGAGCCCTGCTTCTCATTACTGGATCCAGCATGGATTCAATTACTGGAATAGCCAGGCAGCCTGGTAATGGCCCACTATATATGGGTCGTTAAGGTAACAAAGGGAGTGGTTCTGTGTCAGAGGATAAACGGGCAGCCCCCACCCCCTGTCTGTTAGTTAGAAAGACAAAAGGCTAAAGTTGAGAACTGAGTTATGTTAGCTAAGAAGATAGAAACAAAACCTGCAGGCTGGATTTCCATATTGAACCCCTCCATCGTAGGCTCAACATGTACATATGTGTAAATAAACCATATATCACAAAGACACCAAAGTCTTTCCCGTGCCTCATTCTGAAGGAAACATGAATCTCACACCACTGGGAGATTAGGATGGGGGGCAACAATATATTACAATAGCTATTATGGAAGCACTTGCTAGAGAAAGCCTGAATATGCATTACACCCCACATGGGACTCTCAGCAAGGCAACCAACACTTTCAGCTCTACTATTATTAAATAATTTTAAAACACAAATTACTCCAAGTATGGTGTGTTAGAGATTCAGATGGTATGTATCAGAAAGCCTTACCTACTAACTTACCTATTCTCAGGAAGCAATGTGCTCTAAATTAAATCATGTTTCCAAAGAAGCATGAACTGGAAAACACCAGCATTGCACAAGAGGAGGAGGATATAAAATATCTTACCATGAACCAAAGGACCCACAACAAGATGATGAGAAATTTCATCAGAGGAATATGATTTACTGGGGAACTGAATAATCTGTTTTCCTATTATTATTATATATCAATGAGACGAAGGAAGTAAGCCACACACAGATACATAAAAAAGTAGATATGAATAGAAATATTACTGGAATGATGAATTACCTCAGAATTTGTCTTTAAATTAATCATTTGAAAACAGCAAAATTTCCAGGAGAGATGGTTAATATCCCAGATTACTAGAAGAAATGATAGACAATATTTTGAAAAACAGCTGATCTTAACTCCTTATTAGTAAGTAGCAAGAGACTGAAAAGGAGAAAATGTTGGGACAAATTTTTAAGGATGATGGAAAAATAGTAAAAGAACTGAACAGGATTTTTTCCTTCAACAGGATGATGATCAGGTGTTTTTGTTTATTTGACTTTTGTGCAAACCAGTTTTTGCTTGCACAAAGTGGTTGAGAAATATAAGCAGATTTTCTACTCCTTTGAATGTGCCTGGTGTTCTGAGCAAAATTTTCTAGCTCAAAAAATATATTCATCTGCATAAAGCAGATAAAGCATCCTTTCCCACAAGATGAGTTAAAAACATGCTTTGATAGTGTTGAAAATATTACATACTATTTTCCTGTCATAGGATTCTCCGCTGCTGTAAGTTGTGGCAAGTGTAGATGCACATTCTTCCAGATACCAAGGTTTCCGCCCACTTTCAGCTGTGCTGCTGATGGAGATTGTGTAGATGCTATTGGTGTAGCCATCACAGGAACAATGGTCCTTACTCCTTCCACCATTTCCAGAAGCCCAGACATAAATGGAACCCAAGCTGTTTCGGCCCTATTTGAAATAAGTAGGGAAAGGGTAGTTAATGCAATTTAGTAAGCATGTAAGTATCCCTTACAGCACAATCCTATACCTTTCTCCCCATAAACAAGTCCTACTGAGTTAAATGGGTTCCTCCCACATACGTGGGGTCAGGATAGAATATTCCCTGAAACCAATATATAGCTTGATTACCACTGCAGCCCACTCTCTTTCCCCCAGAATAACTGGCCTGGGGGAGAGCTGAGCAAATGGTGGGAGACTGCCTACTTTTAAGCACCTGAACTGGCCCAGACAGAATGGAACAAATATTTCTGGTTTAAAATCTAATTTACATCTTAATTGCTATTGATCATTCATATAGGATTTGAAGTGTACCTTTATTATCTCTGAGAGCATAAAATTCCAAGATATCTGTGCATCTTTACTTGCTGGATTTCTTGTCCTCTTATTTTCCATTTCTCAAATTTCCAAGAATTAGAGAAGACCAGAATTTTTGTCTTCTCATAATTTATTGAGAGTTTATTGGTTTCACAATAGGAAACCAGGGAGAATAGAAGTCATTTCAGAGCTATTGTCGTCAGTGATAATAAGGCCATATCATTTGCATACAGTAACAGTGGGACAGGGATTTGATTGATATTGGGGGCATGTGATTCTATTTTTTGAACGTGCTCTGGAAGATCTGATAAAAATAAATTAAAAAGAAAAGGGGCAAGAATACACACTTGTTTTACATCTTTCGTATTAGGAATGTCGGAATTGAGGTGACCTTTGGCACTGTGTTTGATCTGGCAGATGTTAAAGGGATATAAATTCTGTATTAAGATCAGCAAGCGTTGATTGCTTCCTAACTCTACAAGCTTCTTCGACAATATCACATAATCAACTGATTCAAAGGCACCATGAAAATCTGTGAAAACTGAATAAATCTTGGACTTGTTTTGAAGTCTATATTTTTCAACCAAATGTGTAAGTATGAGACAATGGTCTAAGGGGGACTTCCGGGTTGGCGCCACAGCCGAATGGCGGATTCCCTCCGAGCTCCGGAGGGAATCTGCTCGACAGGGGTCGGGTCCTGCCGCGCCGGCGATGCGGGGACCCTCAAAAACCACGGGCGCGGAAGCCCGTGGACCTGGTGACTCGGCGGGCACCGTTTTGTGCCCCCCCTGACCCGCGACAGAGCCTTTTTAAAGGCTGCGGAGCGGGGGACGGGAGCGGCGTGGTGCTGTGAGTCCTCTGCTTCCCCTGACGAGTGAAGCCACATGCCGTTCGACCGAGAGCGCTGACTTTTTCCTATGAACATTTGGACTAAAAGCAACAACCCGTGAGTAATACGGAAATTGGACTTATAAAAGAAAAAAAAAATTGAATTTGGCACGACCGGGGAAGACCAAAGAGGAAGTCCGTCTCCCCAGTCTTGTAAACAATCTGAAGCAAGGACTATATATTTAAGGTCGAGAGAATATCTCCTTTTTAAATGGATTAAACTATTAATTGCACGAATTGACAGTATAAGTAACTGTGCTGGAGGATAAGAGCTAACTTTGAGAGCTAAAGTGCCCCCCCCCCGAGACCCGGGAGCGATCCGTGAGAGGAGCCTGCTGAGGAGACATAGAAGACTTTGACAGCTGTCAAATTAGCTGTCAAAGTGGGGGAAAGTAGAGAACTTTGTTACTGATGCCTTTGCTGGCTATATTTGTTACAATATAGTGAGAAATTGTTGAAAATAAAGAAGAATTGAAACAAGCTAACTGGACTTTTGGACTGGAAGTGTAAGGAATACATAATAACCAGAATCCCTCTAGAGGGGATTCAGGGAGACTACAAGAATGGAAATAGGTCGAAAAATACTAGCTGATCTGGAAGAGGTTGCTTTTCTCGTGAGAAAATTGGTACAGCAGAGCCATGTTTTGTCTACAGCCCAGGCAGCTGAACAAGAAAAAGTGCAGAAAGAGATATTTGCTGAACAGGAGCATCAGGAAGGAGGGGCTGACATGTTGCAGAAGGCAAAAGGGAACCGGAGGCCTGTCAAGAAGGATATAAAAGAAAAAGAGGACTGGATGATGAAAATTTGGTTTGAACTGAAGAAGGAAGAATGGAAAGTTCTCCCTTTGTGGAGAGCTGAAGAATTTGGGACATTTGGACCTATAAAGATTAAGAAACAAGTTTTGAGCTCCACCTTTAAATCTGGAGGCCCGGCCGGATGGAACATGGACATTTTTGGGATAGAGCCCTTCCGAGACTCGGTGGTTATTACAGAGGACTTTCAAAAAAACCGGCAGAAAGGAACTGAGAGAGATTTAAGGGCTTTTGATGTGAGGAATCCAGGCTGACAGCATAAGGACAAATGGACAATGGTTTGGGGATTGAAACCGGAAAGGGGAGGGTGGGATCTGGAAATCCGAAGGGTGCACAAGTATGTTTTTGATTCTTTCTATTGTTTCTTTTTTTGTATTGCTATTAGTGTAAAAACGGGGAATTCGTGCAAGGGAAGTAGGGTCGGCCTTAGAAAAAGTCTTTAAGCATAATGATTAATGTATACAAGTTAAAATTTGATATATAAATTGAATTAGACATAATAACAAATTAGGGTTAAAAATTTAAGAACAAGAACTTGTTGAATAAATATCTGGATAAGGAATACAAGAAGGGGAGGTGAGGGGAAGTCGCAGAAAAGAAATTATTGGAAAAAAAGGATTGTTAAGGTTGACTGTTTTTCTTTTTGTTTTCTTTTTTCTTTTTTGTATTATTTGAAACTTCAATAAATATCATTAAAAAAAAAAAAAAGACAATGGTCTAAGATAGAACAGCCTTTGGAAAAACCTATTTGTTCTTTTCCCTGGTAAGTTTAGATTTTTCATCCAGGTAAGTAATTTAAGTAAATGGCACTATTTAGCAGGAAGAAACTCCTATGAAAATCCTTGTTATTACATATTTTTCATGGTTGTTTATTTGTATATATCTTAAAACTTTATATATGGATGTTTTATGATGGCTTATATTTGCAATGCCTAATAAAGGTTTAGTGAAGGAAGGAAGTATTATGATATGCTTTGGCTACTTACTCTGACTGTATACAATTTTTTCCATTTAAATCCCATGGAAACCAATGGAATAAGCTAGTTTCAACTAACTTTAGCTGGACTGAGGTTTCTGTGTATGAGGTACAGTACACAATTAAGCATTGCAATTCAATTAGCACTATAGAAAACACATACTATTCCCAATTCATCATTCAAATCTGAGCATTTGTATCTTCCATGTGAATGTGAAATTATTTTAATTCACAGCTCTCTGCTATGATCTGTTTTTCAACTCACTGATCTCTTTCAAGGAACGATTAAAAATCTTTGCTATTTCTAAAGAAAGACCACTTCCTACATTCTGATCTCATACTAATTACCATCTATAATTTCTCTCCACAAATGTATCATTTAAAAATTAAAGATATGAAATATAACCTTTAAAAAACCCAAAGGTTTGGATTCTATTGTCTTTGCTATCTGTGTGGTTTATTTCCTCTTTTTGGATTACAAAATTATTAGTACCAAATTGCCTGCTGTTGCCCACAGCTTCTTCTGTTCTAATCTCTCCAGGTCACTGATTCTGTCTTCCTGTATATTTCCTACCATTTAAGATTTAGTTTTCTTTCTCCCAGCCAATTTGGTCACTGTTGAACTGACTAAAGAAAGAAGGGAAGGGGGGGGGGGAGTAAAGAAAGACTCATTAACTAACTTCAGTTCACATTCAGCATACCTGTCAGTCAGAGAAATGTGATGGTGCTGATTTAGGCAAGAGTTTATTAATTTTATTTTAGGTGATGTGATGAAAACCAAATACTTAAAGTCAACACCGTATAACTCTAAGCTACATTTTTCTTCCATCAACAGGCTATTAACACAGTGAGACATTTTCCATGATTGACTGGTGCTAATTTCCCACTGGCCTTGAATGCAAGTTTGGAGGGAATGAACTGTTATCTACAGGCAAATCTGGAAGCACATCTTGCCATGTCAAATCCCAAAATATAATCTCTTGGATATAGAGTGTTTCTTGTTTGGATATAGAGTGTTTCTTGTTGTATTTGGTATTATTCAGCTCTGCAGAGTTCAGAGATAATTTTTCTTCTGGCCTAATTGGCTGGGGATTATACCACTTTTTGGTTCCTTCCATAAATACTGGTAATGAGTTTTGCTAGTTAAGCAGTTTATATCCTGTTTCCGCCACAATTTTCAAATGCTAAGAACCCTGATACAACCAACAAGAACCTATTGGTGAAACTGAAGGGTAAAGAGGATCGTAAGACACTCATATGTTGTATAGAGCCCAGAATGTACATTAGGTTTTTCCTTGTCTCCCCAGTCTCTATTCCTGCACAAAGTCAGCTTAATGGTTTCTGGTTCATAGTAAATTGTGTTGCCACAGCTATTTATTGGCTGGTATCTATAGTCACAGAAGACAAGCTTTTGCAAGCTTCATAAATTTTATTTAAAATAAATGGTATGAATGTATCTGAATCAGTTGCTATTTTCTTGCTTTTAATAGAGGAGAAAAGAAAGGTGCCAAGTTAAAAAACAAAAATATTGTCCAGGATTTTAAGGAGCATTTTTATTCTAGACTGTTGTAGAGGATGGATTTTAAATGCATAAATTGGCATGAATATGCTGAAGTATCATAACAGGCTATGTAGTAACTCAGAATTTTGCTTTACTTTAGAATAACAGCCAGAACAGCTTCAAGCTATTCCCCAAAGAACTATAATTAGTATTTAACAGTGAAAACATAAGAAAACAAAAGCTGCTGCTGGCTGGAATCTGAAACTGGAACCTGTGGAATGCAAGACATTTTACTTTCCCAAACACAATAAAGTCAGCAACATAACCACATATTGTGTATTTTCACTCTGGCTAACAGTTCAAGCTGTTAGTATTAGTAGTAGCCTAGCTTTCCTCCCCAAGAGAGAAGAATTTCTGAACATTTCTGTCACTAGATGCTCTGAGATCTTGAAAACAACCTTATATTCACATTTGGTTGTATTACCGGTAAATATCTTCAACGTAGATTGTGATAAAGATTTTTTTAAGGGTGATAATTTGCTTAAGTCACAGAGCAGACCCACTGAATAATTATCTTAGACCAAGGTAAAGTTCTCAAAATGGGACACTATTTCTGGTTTTGCAGAGTTCGTAAACTGAATCGTTCTTAAACTGGACTGTTCTTAAACCGAGGTACCACTGTACCTTAATCATTTTGAACACTACAGTACATTCTGTGAATTCTTCTGTGATGGAATCAACTGATGCATGCCCCAGTCAGAAGCCACTGTGCTGCAGTATTTAGAATGTCAGACTAGGACCTAGGAAACCAGGGTTAAAATCCCCATTTGGCCATGAAGATCACTGGGTGATACTGAGCCAGTGACTGCCTCTTGGGCAAACCTACCTCACAGGGTTGTTGTGTAAGGGGGGAAACCATTGTATGCCATCCTGAGCTTTTTAGAGAAAAGCAATAAAGAAATAATAATAAATGCATAAATGCTCAAATGTGTGCATACCCATATATAAAAACCATATTTATCTCTTCAAGAATGTGCTTGTATACACACAACTCCCAATTGTGTGTGTTCAAATTGTGCTCAACTGTGCACATGTGCACTTTTTCAGCACCAAAAGGAGGCAGGGCAGAACGGGGTGGAATGGAAGGGGCTGACACCTGTGGCAGCCAGGAACAGACCCCACATGTAAGCGGGGATTCCAGAATACACTTACAGTGGTGCCTCGCAAGACGAAATTAATTCGTTCCGCGAGTTGCTTCGTCTTGCAATTTTTTCGTCTTGTGGAGCGCGGATTCCCCGGGTATTAACGGCTTTAAGAAAAAGGAATCAAACTCGCAAGACGTTTTCGTCTTGCGAAGCAAGCCCATAGGGAAATTCGTCTTGCGAAGCACCTCGAAAAATGGAAAACCCTTTTGTCTAGCGAGTTTTTCATCTTGCGAGGCATTCGTCTTGCGGGGCACCACTGTACTTCAGTTTTATATTAACTCATTTAACGTCATTTATCAAAAGCTTCTAAGACAGTGAACTGAAATTTTAGAGAACCTGTATCTTGAACATAGAGTAATTGGACATGAGAGCAGTATAGAAATGGACAGAGTGGCTGATTCATTTACTTTTTCTCCACTGTTTGTGTCTCTCCATAATATGCCAATGACAAGATGAGCAGGCAATAGAAGTAATTAAAAAGCTGCCTCCTGTGATATCACACAGTGATTTGAGACTGTAAAAGGTACAGAAAATGGAAGGGGGACAAAAGAAACAACAACAATTCAGCTGTGCAGAATATGTGAAGTGACAAAAATAAGGTGGGTGGGTATTATTACTTCTGTATAGAAAACAATATAGAGGGAAACACAGTATTGTAATAGTTCGCCGAACATTCTTTGGTCATCCTTAAGACGGCCCAATGAAAGGGTTTAGAAAAATGCACAATATTTTATTCTTGCAAATCCCATGCCTATAGGTTTCATGGGGAAATAAAGGAAGCTTATTTCATGGAAGGCAACCAATGCCAACACTAAAAACAACAACATACAATTTACTTTGGAAGCAGGACTAAGTACACTTAGTTGGAAAATGTCCATAACATCCAGTGCTTAGGACCACAGCCTACTGAGCAGTTAGAATTCATAAAATACAATTGTTACCCTTTAGAATGATGCTTTGGACTCTTGTTTCTATTAAAAAAACAACTTATTTCTGAATAATTAAAAATCCTTCCTCCGCCTTCAGAAGATTGACAGTTGTTTTGTGATTGTAAGAGCGCCTTCTGTTCCTATCAACACTTTGAACACACACTCCAATGCCAAAGTTGGTGAAGCGAGAGAGATGAAAGGGGCCAGTGATGATGAGAGGGGAGGCACCAAGCAGAGTTCTCACAAGAGACTCAGCAGCACAACATCTGATCATTAATGTCCATCAAACATTTTGGCTCTCATCCAGCTCACGTAAGAGAATGGTGTATTGGGAACAAGAAGGAGGCCACTGTGCCGACCCAGGCAAAAAGCCAAGGTGTCTGATTTAGGTTTCAGAGCCTGTCCTCCCATTCTCCATTACATTAAGAGTGATATGCTATGCTAGAATTGTGCAGTACTTCATGAGTATGCAGATCTAGCTAGCCCTGCTAAGTATGCAGCTTGTACAGCATTATCATTTGGCTAGCTAAATAATTTAAAAACCTATTCCACAAAAATAGCTTTAATTTTCTAAAAACCTGACGTTTTGGCTTTGGCTATAGTTTCTGTAAATGCAATGTCAAAATAACATAATGTTTCTAAAACAATGCTAGGTAAAACAGTATCCATGAATTAATAGTGGTCCACTGTAAGATGTACTTTGACTCTCTGAACTGATTTCCAGCTCTGAGACAATTTCAGCGAAGGCCACACTCTGCAGGCCATGGTCCCATTTAAAATCAACACACCCACCTGCATAATTGTGATAGGGTTAGGACTGATTGCCCACCAGAATTGCTAATTTGCGTGCAACCTGAAGAGGAAAAGCAACAGCTGGGTGCAGCCTAAGTGCCATCTCCTCGCCCCACAAGCCAAGTGCCTCTCCTTGCTCTCTGCTTGGAGGTTCCACAAGTGTTAACAGCTGCAATACAGCTGCCAATTCCTAGAGCGGAAGGGAAGGTCGGTGAGAGGGGAGTTTCTGCTTCCCCGTTTCCTAGCTCTGCCTCTGTTACTGGAGAAGAGAAATGTAGGTGAAATCAGAGAAGTCAGTGAGCCCAGGCTAAGGAGCACAGAACCATCAGCTCTTTTATGGAACACAAACAGCCTGAGAGAAGCTTTGGAACAACCTCACACCCACCAAGGGTAGGAAAAATAGGGAAGCCTAGGCTCCATCAGATAATATTTTGTGTCAATATTTCCCTTGCAGGAAAGGTGGTATATAAGTGCAATGAAGAAACAACAGATTAAGGAGGCCAGAGCAGCAGATGCGGGGGGGGGGGGGGGAGATAAGGGGAGGGAGGGGGAGATTCAGTACCCCCCTTCTACATGCACCTTCAACTCTGCTCCCTTCTTTGTATGCAGACAGTGCAGACATATGAAAAGAAATCTGTTTGTTCCCACCATGTCTAGGTGGGCACCCCTAAACAAGGATATGTGATTCAGAGCTCTGTTGTTGTGATATCACGCATCACTGTCAGCATTTGCAAAAGGATCCTCAGTCCTCTGTGAGGTTTTTTCCATAGCAATGGTTTTAAAAAACATGTATATTGGGGAATATTTTCCACAAATACATAAAGCATACAGAAGTTTATCCACTATGAACATTATAAATAGCTCAGAGCCCTATTAACAATGCAGCACAACAAAAGCAGTTAAGATAATAGTTACTCACAAGTTTGCTGGAAAGAATTAACACTCCCACAAGTACCAGGACTTCAAATGCAGCCAGTGAATCAAAAGCATTTCAGTGCAGGAATCTGCAGCTGTCCCATATGGGAGTCGAACATGCAACCTTTGTGTTATCAGCACCATACTCTAACCAACTGAGCTATCCATGTAAATGGTTTTAAGGTCTTTAATGCTGTTTTTAATAGGGTTACTTATCAAACTGGTTTTCAATATTTATATTTATATTTATATTTATTGCATGTTTTCAGTGGTATCTGTTTAATTTATGCTGTGAACTGCCTTGGGTCCTGAAAGAGTTCCGTTTGTTTACTCTGACCTTTCTTAGACGCTGCACACTGGACATTTGGAGAAGTATCAGCTCTCTTTTATACTGGATATGTTCTGGTCTTTGGGGACAAGCTGGTGTTCCCCCCTAACTCGTAATAATTTTTATCATACCTATTTTTGTATATTCTGGATCTTACTTATATCTTCAATACAGGATTAATAGAATCATAGAACTGTAGAGTTGGAAGGGGTCCCGAGGGTCATCTAGTCCAACCCCTCTGCAACGCAGGAATCTTTCACCCAAGGTAGGGCTTGAACCCACAACCCTGGGATCAAAGAGTCTCCTACTGTACTGACTGAGCTATACTGCAGCTTCAGCTCCTGTCAGCCCCAGCCAGGCCAAGGGTCAAGGCTGATGGGAGATGTAGTCCTGTGACATTTAGAGGCCCACAGGTTCCCCACCAATGCTTTGCATGGCTATGCACTCAAGCAAGAGATGTTATCCCAGTGCAAGGAAACATTCTGGCCAGGCAAAGGACTTGTGGAGGGTGTAGAGCAGGGCCTTTGTGGGGTGGGCCCTGGAGAAGATACAGAGCTGGCCGAGAATCCTGAGAGGGTTGGCCACATTTGGCCCCAGGCCTGAGCTTCCAGAGCAGTTTTACAGATAAATGAAAAGCAATAGAAAGCATAAAAGGAAAGGACCGCTCTCCACATCAAACAAAGAGTGCTCTTTGTGTGCCTGCGCGCAGCACCCCTGATCCTACGTGACTCCTGGCAGAGTACTCCTGGACTGCTCCCCCAAGTCGCAAAGCTTGAGGTTCCTGCCAAACCTCAGTTCAAAGAACCAATTGCGATTGGGGAGGTGTAGCCAGGGGAGAGGGCCAAGTAAGGGTTGGGTCCGCTCTTTAAGCATAAAAGGGGGTGGAGCCTACATGGGAGCTCTCAGTCTCCTACCTCCCTTCGTTTAGGCCTTTTATTGCAGGTGAACTTCTTCTTTACAGGTATGCAGGCGCTGCTATGGTCTTACGATGGTTGCTATTGAAGGACTGGGAAGGTATTTCCCTGCATTGGCAGGTTTCGCCTTCCCCATAGCAAAACGTCACAACTTTGGCGGTGGCGGTTATAGGCCTTGGGTGGAATCCTTTAGTCTACTTTCCCTAAATGGGGTGTGGGGTGTGTGTGAAGCAGTGGCACACGCCCCCCCTGCAGCAGCGATCCCAGGGTTCCCCGTTAAAGGGGTTGTGTTGAGGGGAGTCACTGGCCATATGCTGAAAGGTTGTCAGTGCACTTCCCTGTGTTGTGGTGAAATGGGGGGGGGGGGGCTCTGCTTCAACATACATCTTCCAGAGCCAGCCCAATCCCCAGACAGATTGGTTAACCCTGATGTGTCCCAGATCCCCAGCTGGGGACTGGGAGGGATAAACACCCAATGCCTAAGCCAAGGTCTTCCTACATCTGAAAGTTTAATAAAGTTGTGGCCAATTTTTATCCCATAACACGTTGTCACGAGCCATTATTCCACCTGGGTGTCGCCTGGGTTTGGGGGGTCTCCACCTGGGCACACAAAGGGAATAGGAAGGAAGGAGGAGAGCCAGTGTGGTGTAGTGGTTAAGAGCGGTAGTCTCCTAATCTGGGGAACCAGGTTCGCGTCTCCGCTCCTCCACATGCAGCTGCTGGGTGACCTTGGGCCAGTCACACTTCTTTGAAGTCTCTCAGCCCCACTCACCCCACAGAGTGTTTGTTGTGGGGGAGGAAGGGAACGGAGAATGTTAGCCGCTTTGAGACTCCTTAAAGGGAGTGAAAGGCGGGATATCAAATCCAAACTCTTCTCTTCTTCTTCTAACAAGCTAGCCATGTATGAATTTTTTTAAAAATTCATGGTGGCCATTGTGAGTGCTGCAATATCACAAAAAGTGCTTTTTCAGGGTGAGATCATGGCATGGATAACGTGACTCGCCCAGGAATGCAGCATGGAAGACACGCAGCCCAGTTATTGACCTGAAAAAGTTGGGTAGTATTCTATAGCCACAGTTGCATAGGAGCTTTTAATATATGTTTCTTCACAGAACCAACCAGAACTGGGGTTTTTTCCTGGATGCTTTACAACTTTACCTTTGACAACAAAGTACTTTTTGCTCACAGAGTAAAAACATGGAGTCTTCCATGTTCAAACTCCCTGGCACTGCAGTTTCCTGGCTATTTTCTCTTTATAAGGTATGCTACCGCTTCTGCGAATGCAAACAGCTAATTAAAGTTTACTTCCTACTTTTCTTTATGAAAACCTCAAGGCAAGGAAAATGTAAATAAAAGGAAATAGAGCTCCTTTGAAAGACAAGAACCATGTCCCTTGGGCACAGAAAATCTACTGACTTGAGCTGTCATCATAATTTATTGGGTCCTGTTTAAACGTACAGATGATACAAACAACAGAATTCTGTTGCAAGGCTTCTGTTGCAGAAAACATTGACTTAGCTCTGCGGCTGGCAATAGGTCAGTTAGTACATAACTGACCATGTCCAATGGAGATTTTTTAAAAAAAATAGGTGTAAAAGTTTAGACCAGTACTTGTATCTTGATAAAAGCATTGTGGGCGCCAGCACAAACTGGCTGCCATGGGCAGCAACAACAGAAGAAGTGATGGCATTCCACACTAGAGAGTACTCTCACAAAAACAACATTGTGGCTATTAGGCACAAATTGGTAGCCACGGGACATGGAAAAGGAAGAACATAAAAGCAATTTTTTTTAAAAAAAAAACAACCCACTATTTCCCTTGGGGTCTTTCCCAAAACACCATCAAATCAAAAAAGCCTCAAGGCACACAATTTTTGTTTCAGTGGGCTCAGCTCCTCTCAAGAGCACCAGGGAAGGTCTTGCTGGACACCCATTGAGGATACTGGGATTAGACAGCAATGTACTGTGAATCAAGGGCTCTCCTGCCTCCTAATAGTGGTGGTGAGAAATTTCTAGTCATGAATGGTGGGGGTGGCAGCACCAGGTCTTGCACCAGCCCAAGTGCAAGATCTGGAAGGAAATGTGGTGGTTCCTTCTCAGATCTGCTATACATAAAGAATAAGCATTGAAGTAACAATGAATGAATAATAAAACAATGGATGCATTAATATATCCATGCATTAATGCTTCATCCAAATTGCATCATTTCTGGAAAGATTTCTAAAGTTCAGGATGGAAAGAGCAGTAAAAGGGCTGAAGCTGAGAAGGTCTGTGTCTGAGTCAGAGCCTGAAAGGGAGACTCCCTAAGGACCTAATGGACGACACAATGAATTTCATAATGGAAGGTAGGTGGAATATACATCTGTGAAATAAATACAATACATATCTTTTTAGTTGTGGACAATAGTTCAAGTGATGGAGGTTATTATGTATCATTTGGTGTTTGTTAAGATTTGTAATGATTTTAGCATACACACTTTGACAAAGCTCTATGAAGTATTCATAGATGATTCTCTGTTTGTATGTAGTTGTTTTATCTTTGTTTTAAATTAAGAGGGGGAAAAGCAGTTGATCAATTGATGAGTATGGAAATGGAGATAAGTTTAAAATCTGAATTTATAGTGCAGTCCTGCGTAAGGGGTAAATGTGCCCAGAATTGCAGTCTAAACCGCAAACCCACTTATACACATTTACCTGGGAGCTATTGAACTCAGTTTGGCTTGCTTCTGAGTATTCATGTAGTGTGTCAATACTGTACAAGTTTTTTTGACACGGGTGGCGCTGTGGGTTAAACCACAGAGCCTAGTTTTTGCTGATCAGAAGGTTGGTGGTTCGAATCCCTGCGACAGGGTGAGATCCCGTTCCTCGGTCCCTGCTCCTGCCAACCTAGCAATTCAAAAGCACGTCAAAGTGCAAGTAGATAAATAGCGGGAAGGTAAATGGCGTTTCCGTGCGCTGCTCTGGTTCACCGAAAGCGGCTTAGTCCTGCTGACCACATGACCCAGAAGCTGTACAACGGCTCCCTCGGCCAATAAAGCAAGATGAGCGCTGCAACCCCAGAGTCAGTCACAACTGGACCTAATGGTTAGGGGACCCTTTACCTTTACTGTATGAGTTTAATTTTTTAATATACAAATAAATTATAAAAAAATAATATTTTTAGAAAACACTACTCCTGGCTCCTTTTAAAATCCAAGTACTATAATCCAACTGGCAGAATTTAAAGGAACATGAAGCCCAATTCATATGGCATGTTTTCCCAAAGATACAGTGAAAAGGGAGTTGAATTAGTCAGTTTAAGCTAGAAGGAACAAAAAGAGAAGTGCTTACTTGGCCAGAAAATGAATTGAAAAGATCTTTAAGAGACTTGCATTCCAAGACCATGCAGAGTTAGTTGTGCATCAGCCCGCTGGTTTCAACAGGAATAGCAAAGGCCTCAATAAATATGTGTTGGGATATGTACTTTAGCATTATAGATTATGTTTGGCTGGGTGAGTTATGTGGAACTGGAAACCTCCAGATGTTGTTGGACTAAATATTCTAACATCCCTGTATACTGGCAATGTTGGCTGTGGTTGACTGGAGTTGGAGTCTTCTAACATCTTGAGGGCCAAAAGTTCCCACCACATTTCTTTTATATGATAAATGTGTTGAATGTTAAATTGTAAAATCCATTAAAAAATTATAAATACAGTATATATAAAGTTCACCACCAGTGGCTTAAATAATGAACTTCCACAGTAACAATTCCATTTGCTGTAGAGTCATGAAGGAAAATGGTACCTGTTGAATCTTTGCCTGAAATGCAGATTTCAAAAAGCATAGGATTGGTCCCCCCCCAAAAAAACCCCACAGGATTCTCAAAATTTAAAAACTTAACTTAACTTGCTTTCTGCTCTTTTGAACAGAAGATACAATGATTTCAGATTGCTGCAACAAAGGGAGCTTGCAATCTCTGTGGCTTTAAAATATAATCATGATGTTGAAATTCAGCAAGTTAATCACTTCCAATCTTGGTTACTCCATTCATTTGAGTTTGCAAATGTATGAATAGAGAGCATTATTGTTTTGAAACACTACAATGAAAGGGAGCCTCCAACCCTTCCGGTTTTATCTGAGATTTTATATCCATTTGTTTTTACTTCTATCCTTCATGTCCCACATGTAAGCCCTTTCAAGTACTACGCACATGAAGGTCATCATAGAATTACTGAGGAGCAGGGCTGTGCCACTGACCCTGGCATCTAGTATGCCCCTGCTCTACCCCAGGGATAGCCACATATTGGCACAGATGTCTATGGGAAGGGGGCCTATGTGTGAGTGACTGCTTGCATGTAGCCTTCAACACTATCAGAATTTGATTACAGAGTCCCAGTCATGAGGAAGCCTTTATACAAGCAGCTACTCATGTAAAGCTTCCCTTCAAATGTTCATGCCAATGTTCGGATGTTCGGGACACATGCCTAACGCTAGGACATGGGCAACCATGCAGCCAGTCACAGTAAGATAACCCCTTAATGAATACTATTTGTGAAGGTAGCTATGGAAGATTCTGAAATTGAGATTAGAAATTAAGTGTTTCTCTAGAAATCTATGGAGACTGTAGTCCTTAGCAGGTAGGACAAAGGAGGCCACGGAGTGAGAGCCTGCTGTTTGGCTAGCATGCTACCGTGCATGCTGCGTCTTTCAGAATGAAAGGAAATGTGCTGAGATACACTCAGGCTTGCAGTGTGGCTTGAACAAGAGACATCAGACCTTCTTTCCTCCAAAATGATTCTGCCAGAGGAACATGGAGGACCCAATCTCTGACAAGCAAGCTGCCAAATATTTTTAATTGCAGGAACTTCTCCCAACACTGGATTATATTGAACAAGGTCACTCTCATTTCCTATGATGCCAAGCTGCCTGGGCATGCTCAGAGGCCTCTAGTTTCTGGAATGCTGACTATGTTATCAGTGTGCAATTCATTTGTACTTCATAATGTCTGGATTTTTCAGTAATTAGTTCAGGAAAATTATGGAACAGAACCAATGGATTCCTCCTACCCCTGGTTTCAGCAAAACCTGGTACCATAAAATGTACCACATTATCTATTTTTCATTATCTTACTATATTACTATATTTTTCTTCTTTTCCAAATGCACAAATAGAGGATGTGTGTGTACAAACATACCGTTCTGACGCCATTCTCAAAGGCCTGGCGCGTTAAAGAAGCAGGTCCATCAACTGTCTTCCCATCATCATCAGGACCCCAGCTAGCACTGTAGATGTGTATGTGCTGGGGATTGAGGCTAAGTGATTTTGCTTCTACCATGTCTGTAACATCACCATCTAGCATCCGTACTCCTTGAAAAGAAAAATGGCAAATTGTATGACAATGGACATATTGAAGCACATTGGTGGGGGGAAAATGGTTGGTGTTTTTAACTGACTCAAACATACTTTGGGCCAAAAAGCTTTGCTATTGTTCGTATTTCATGTTCTGCTTGACAATGTGTTTTTTTATTTTATTAATAAACAAAATAAACCAAAGATAAATAGCATTTGAGCATTTTTATGCTCAAATGAAGTCTTTGGATTACTTGTTTTCACAGGATCCAATCTATTTAATGTTTTTTAAATGGCCATTTTCAAACAAAACACATTAAAAAAATAAAATAAAAAAGGGTTTTTCCAGAAAGTAATGGTGTGGAAACAAATTATAATACATTTTTAATTGGCCTCAGTTCACGATGAACATGCCAATCATCCATCTGAAAGGAAGGATAAGTGGGGTGAGGAAGCCAGCATACGGTGCCCCTAAGTTCCTTTGAGCTGCTTGCTAAAGAGACTGTTCAAGGGAAGGGGAGAGCTGCTGTTTACCTGAGTCCTGGATCACTAGAATGCCTTCTGCTGAAATCTCCCTGCTGATATGGAAGGAGATCTCCTGTTGCTGGCAGAGTCTACAGCACTTCCCTCTAGGTAACTACTGTTACCTCCACCATTTCACCCCACTGCCATTCAAATCCCACTTGGAGAGCTAAACCAGGTAGTGTGGAATTATTTCTCTGTGGCAGAACCTGGAAAAGCTCTCTTGATGGTGACAGAAATGGTATATTCTCAATCTCAGGAGGGCATACTCAGGCCTTGGCACAAAGACCATTGGTGGTGAAAGAAGCAGGAATAGTAGTGGCAGTGAGAAGCAGGCCCATTGAGTTCCACTTCATGGTGTGAGGTTTTGTTTCCTCTTATGTACATGAATCTTATGTATGTGTACATAGGGCTAAGTCCAGATTTTCTATTTCTCTCTCCTCTCTCTTTCATTTCATATTGGTGCCCTGCTTTCCTTGCAAAACGAAGCCCAAAGCAACTAACAACAACATTCTAAAGCAAATGTGCTTAATATCAAAATATGAAAAATTCTATAACAATAAAAATTTACAATATATATATATATATATTGGGGGGGGGGAGGTCTCTCTGCAATGTCTCCCCATGGCCTGCCTCACTGTCACCAAGGTGGTGCTGGTGTTTCCCCCTCTTCCTCCACCGGACAGAGGGCAAGCAGTGCCCACGACACCATTGTTTGCTACTGCCACTCTCCCTCCACACCCTAGGCAGGTGGGTGATGATGACAGATGCCACCCAGAGGAAGGGAGAAAGCAAGTGAACAGCACTTAGCTGCCATTGCCGCTCACTAGGACTGGAGCAGCAGCTACCACTTGCTTCCTTACCCTCCATCTATGGACAGACATTACTGTTCACTCGCCTGCTTGGGCAGGCGAGTTAATATCACCAGCAGCTGGCTGTAGTATAGGCGACACTGTTGGTGGCATGGCACAGCACAGGGGAAAGAAGGCAGGAAGGGTGGAACCAATCCTTCCAAGCAGCCCAAGGCTAGGGGGCTGCCCCACAATGACAACTCCTGACACCAGCCTTGTGTGTATGCAAGTGTGAGGATGTTTGTTCTGTTTGCTGTCTGTTTCCTTTCATGTACCTGTGTCTATTGTTCACAGACCCTATCCGTGTTTACTCAGAAGTAAGTCCCGCTATGTTCAAGCCTAACTATGCCTAACTGAGCTTGATTCTTTCTTAGCTTGATTCATTCTTGACGCATAGATAGATATAAGGTGAATTCCACTGAGGCCTTTATTTGAGTGATGTCACCTGATGAAGTGTGTTCAGAAAAGAAGTGGCCTATGGTGTGGTATGTTTTGCTGGTATTGTATTACATTGTGTTGTTATTATTGTACGCCACCCTGGGATTGCCAGTTTAGAATAGTGTTAGATATATATATTTACTATGTGGGAAAGTTTTTTACCATATGGTTTCTTGACCTTATTTATTATTTCTACAACTATTTATTAAACTTGTTAGTCACTTGCTACACAAAAGGTTTCCAACCAACTAACCACATATTTAACCACCTATTTCTTCTTTTATGCCTCCCTCCAAAAAGGGATGTGGAGAAGAGTCTCAGTTGCAGATTCACATCAGGAGAGGCATTCCATGTTTATTAACAAACACATGGCTCTTCGCAGCCTCTTCATTACACTCTGTGTAATGTCTTCACTCCATAGCAAAACTAATCAGTAACCAAGGATAAAGTAACAGCAACCAATAATTCAAGAACAGACCTCTCTGTATTGCTGCAATTTAGCATACACTTCAGAAATGGGCACCTCCTCCACATTTATATATACCCACAGAATTCCAGTTTCTTTATCTTTGAGGCATTTATTTATTTACTAAATATATCCCTTGCTTTTTTATCTATAAAGGGGATGTAAGACTGCTCACAATACTTAAAATACAATACAATAAATCACATAAGAGTAATCACTATATCAAAGGCGTAAGCTAAAGCATCAGCCGAAGAACAGAAGTGCCAGACCACCCAGCCATTATCTGGCTCATATGCTTGCCTAAACAGCCCTGACACCTAAAAGCAGGCAGGCAGGGTGGGAGCTAGGGATGGCTCCTGGAGCAACACAGTCCAAAGGCTTTGGACAGTGATGGGACACAGAGCAAAACCCTGGCCTAGGAACTTAGCAGGCAGGTGGAGGATGGCATTTGACACTGGAGATACTGCACACTGCCAGGAGATTGTTTACATAGAGAAGCAGACGGGGAGGCTTGGAGAACCATACATGAATCCAATTCATTGCTTATATAAAACGTGCCTTCATTCAAAGAGTGGCATCGTATTTGGATCTAATATGAGCTGAGGACTCTCAATATTGTTTTCTAAAATGCAGTTTCTATTATTCTGCCAGAGCAGAGATTCAACTTAAACCAGACAGCATGCCATGTCTTGACAACCTGCAAGTTACAAATGTTTCTATTTATAAACCAAATTAGCATCTTTTAATTATAAAACAGAACAGCTTTGTTCCCATCTTTGCTATGAATTAACTTGAGTGTTTATTCAGTTCTTAACCCAAGCCTGGCTGTTCTATTGAAAAAGTCCCCCCCCCCTTTTCTAATTGATTCGAAACAAAACTGCTCATGCTTTGCGAGGTCACACTTGTCCAAATACTGATCTCACTGTGAAATTTACTTTATGAAAAAGAACAAACATTAATTCAGGTCGCAATCCTTTTACTTTTATCTTAAGGATGTAAATAATCAGAGCAAGCAAGTTATGAATATAGGAAGCTGCCGGCTGCTGAGTCACACCATTGGTCTGCACTGTCTGGTCTGGCAGCGGCAGCCAAGGACCCAGGAAAAGTTCCTTCCAAGCATTCAGCCTAGAAAAGCTTTAAGTGGAGATCCAGGAAAACGATGCTGGCATTATTTAACTGGATTGCCTGGCACAATCCTGTTGGTCTTTTCAGCACAAGGTGAAGACTTTTCTGTTCACTTGGGCCTTTTAAATAACACATAAGCCTCTTACTTTAAGTTTTATATTGTGTTTTGAATTAATATGTTATAGTGTTATTGCGCTGTACATTTTCTCTCTCTCCTTTGTGAGCTTCCTGGAGATCTCCAGTTATGGGCTGTTATATAAACAGAGTAAATAAAATAACTGTAGCCTCTGAAAATATTTTATTAATTACTATTTTTTAAGGTGCTAAAAGATTCTTCACTGAATATTTCAAATAGTTATACCCTGACGGACAATCTCCAACATCCAATAACAGACCATTCTTCAAAACATTTTGGGTTTCTGGTAACAGGAAAATCTTAATTGTCTATCAGCCAGTTAAGCTTGAGACAGTGAAATCTGGTTCTGGCAACATCAAGCACAAGTTTGTTCACAGGTTTTAACAGATTATTGTTATTCATAAAATGGGTTGTATTCAACATTTGTCATACCTACTGAAATTTACAGATTTGAGTAACGTAGGTCTATTAATTTCAATGGGTCTACTCAATGTAGAACTTAGCTAGGTAACAACAATGCTATTTTCTTCCTTCAGTATTAGCTGAAATACTAAGATTAAAGTGGCATTATTGAGCCAAATAATGAAAGGGGGGAAAAAACACCTGAAAATGTTGAAATAAAGAATTTCACTTAAAATTACTGACTTTAAGCCAAGAACGGTAGGCTGGTACTATAAATTACAGAGGATGTGCAGCTACTACAAAAAAGAACAAGTCTGTATATCCTATTCCCTTGTAACATAAAAAACTCATGAAGATGCGATTCCATGCTCCTGTTTCACTTCATTGACTGTTGCTTATGAAACTGAGGAAGCATGGGGTGTGATAACAACTTGCAACACAATGTTGTATCCTTGGGAATTATAGGAGGAGAAACAGGATCACTATTTCTAATGGCAGCCAGGCATGTCCCATAACATTGACTTTTAGACTTAAGAAACAGAAATCATAGAATCATAGAGTTGGAAGAGACCACAAGGGCCATCGAGTCCAACCCCCTTGTAACTATCTGGATAGACTATCTAAATTTGTTCACCATAACTCAGGAATTGTCCTCTAACTGAGATTCAGCCTAGCAAATAACAAATAATTTAAATTCCACTGTAACTTCAGAAACAGCAACAAAGCAACAATCTAGCTGTTAAAACATTTGGATGGACTAGGGCTGTAAAAAACAGCACAGGCAAACATGAATCCAGTTCTCATGTACGTAATGCTAAGCCAAACCATTATTTAGCCATGAGTGGATGGTATGGCAGCAGCAGCAAGATCAAAGGCGGAGTAGCTCCATCCTCCATTCAGGGAAACTGGACATATGCTCATTCGTGCTAAGCCATAGATAGGTCGGTTTAGTATGTGTGGATCAAACCCATGTACTAGCGGAAACTGCCTCACTGGGCCATGTCAACAATCCATCTAGCCAAAGAACTAATTTCCAACAATAGTTGGTAGCATATAATGATATATTATAACAACATATATTATAACAACATTATCATAGGTTTTGCATTTGAGATGTGCTTCTAGAAACAGTGCCCCTGACCAAGCATAGCCCATCCCATTTGGCCACCTGTGCCCCCACCATGGCCACCACTGCCACTGCACCCCACCTCTCATCGAACGTGGTGGGAGCCGGAGGGCTCCTCAAAACTTTGCCGCTCGGTTTCTCTCCCCACCCTCTGCCTGGGGGGAGAGTGGAGTGGCAACATGGGGCAAAGGAATGCCTTGGCTCCTGCTGAACTTGGCAGGATCTGGGGCACTCCTCAAAGCTTTGCCGCTTGGCTTCTCCATCTGGGGGCAGGGAAATGAGCAGCAACGCCACATGTCGGAACACACCCCGCACTGACAGTAGAAGCAGTGGAGCTGGCACAGCGCCACCTCTCGCACTTCCGCTGCCTGAGGTGGGTGCTTGACCCTGCCTCATGGCCCCCCCATCCAAAATACACCTTGAACAAATCTCATGTCTAGCCAGGGACGTCACGTCCCATTTCACCACTTGAGATGAAACAGGAAGTGCTGCCCTGCCACTGCTGCCTGCACCGCCCTCTCCACCACCTCCACTGACAGCATCGGCACTGATTCCAGGTGAGTCTTTTCACACACCACTAAATCTCACCCAAAATTGGTGGGGCAGGTGGGGTGCCGCCTTGAGGGCTTCCACTGCCTGAGGCAGCAGCCTTATCCCATCGATTGGCTGCACTGTGTCTAGCTTTAGAGTGTTTTCTCTCCCTCGTCTGGCTTATTTCTGAGCAAGCCTGCTTATGATTCTGCTCTTAGGTTTTTACATTAATCATAGACAACAGTTACACTTACCTCCAATTCTGGCATTATATGCAATTCCAACTATGCAGTGTGAGTTGTTTGCACTAGCTGCTACTTCTCCAGCACAACGGGTTCCATGCCTATAGGAATAGACGGATATTTTAATATAAGTACTATTAACCACTAAGAGAGAGATTGTCTGTATTTAATACCTTTGATTGTGTTCATCTTCAGCTGCTATGTGTAAGATGCCCCAGTCTGAAACATGCACTTTAAATATATATACACACCACCATGTATGTTTAGAATTCATTTAAACTTTTGCTTCAGGCACTGCTGCTTAGTCATAATCCTTATCATTCCAATGATGTCAAACCCAATAACCAAAACTATGATTTTGCTTTTAATCAACATGTTTAGACAAGTGCAGCACGAACACAGCATGTTATAAGAACATATGGAATTGATATCAAACTTTAAAAAGTATCCCACATCTTAAGCAGATGCTTTTAGGACACCATCATTATAAATTTTTAAAAGCACTTCAATCTATAATAAATACGGCTATGAACACTTCTGTGCCCCTTGGTCTTACTTGCAGCCTCCTCCTTTTCAACCCACTGGCTTCTTATGGCAGGGAAGTACCACTGTGCAGAGTTCCAAACCTACAAAGTCACCCTTTCATTTCAACAGAGACTATGTAAAAGTACTTCTTCCTGTGTGCAGCAAAGAGCACCTGTGGCCCTGAACAGGAACTCTTCAAAATAACTACTGCTGAATTGTTAATCTCCCCTTCTTGGACAAGGTTCTTAAGTGAATGATCAAAGACCTGATCTATGCGCACTTGGAGGAAACTGTTTTCTGGATCCATTGCAACTGAGGTTTAGGTCCGATTTTGGCCCAGAAACTGCTTTGATCACCCTGTATGATAGCCTCTGTCAAGAGAGAGACAGGAGAAATATGTCCCTGTTCATTCTACTCGATCTCTCTGTGGCTTTCAATGCCATCAGCCATGGTATCCTTCTGGAGCAGCTGCCCGAGTTAAGGATGGGTGGCACAGCTTTGCAGTGGTTCTGGTCCTATTTGGATGGCCATTTCCAGAGGCCGGTGCTTGGGGAGGGCTCTTCAATATGAGTTTCCTTGGGGTTCAGTTTTATCACATACAATGCTTAACATTTACATGGAACTGCTGAGTTGGCTTATCCAGAATTTTGGAGTACATTGTCAGCAATATGATGGCACACAGCTCTACTTTTCCTTTACATCGGCAGGTGTAGCAGTGGGTGTGCTGGACATATTACACTGATTGTGGCTCAATGGCACTGGCTGCCAATTGGTTTCTGGGCCCAATCTGAAGCACAGGTTTTGGCCTATAAAGCCTTAAATGGCTCAGGACTGCAATACCTCAAGGACCCCCTTCTCCATATGAACCTATCCAAACCTTGCAATCATCAATGGAGGCCCTTCTTCATGTGTTTCCTCCACAAAAGGCCCTGAGAGTGGGAACACAAGAGCAAGCCTTTTCTGTGGTGGCTCCCCATTTGTGGAAAGCTTTCTCCAGGGAGACTCACTTGCACTTTCATTATCTGTCTTTAGGTGCCAGGTGAAAAATATTCTCTGAAATGTGCTGATTAACATTCTATGGTCTTTTAAATTTGTCAGGGGGGGGTATTGGTTTGGTTTTGTTTTCCTGTGTATTTTGTGTTCTCATTTTGGCTTTTTATGCTGTGAACTGCCCTGTGATCTTTGGATGATGGGTGGTATATAAACTTGATTAATTATAGATAGCAGACAATCAGATAACCAGCTGTCTAAGTGACCTTGGTGGTGGTTTTTGCACCAACTTAGATGTTTGTTAACACTGGAGTTTTGGAAATCATGGTTTATTGTACCTATGAAACAACTCCATATCCTATTTTAAGCATTCAGACTGTGGAACATGATATACTAAAGAGGCCCTTGTGTCTTCTTGACCTGGTATACAGTTTTCACATGTAGACCACATTCACACCATATATTTAAAGTGCTATGATACCCCTTTAAACTGACACGGCTTTCCCCAAAGAATACTGGGAGCAGCAGCTTGTTAAGGGGGCTAAGAGTTGTTAGGAGATCTCTATTCCTCTCCCAGAGCTACAATTTTGAGAGGAGTTTAACAATCAGTCCCTCTGCAATGAATCAGTATAAGAAACAACAGAGACTTACTGGACTACAGTGATACTGAACCAAAACTTGTGAGAAGGAAGATATTTTGGAAAGCACAGAGAATATAAGAGCCCTTCATATTTGTCACATCATAGAACTAGTTATGTCTAGTTAGTATTGTTTTAAAACATGAGCAACGTATTCATGCATCTATAAAAGCATAACACCTCCCCATTTAACAAAATTGCAAAACTTTTAGTTAAATATTTTATGTATGAAAATGAATTGCATATAATCACTTTATATTTGTTTTTATAATTGAGATTTTGGTGCTTTCCAAAGTAATAAATATTATAATTTTACTGGCATTTTAAGCCTTTTATTATGTTCAATTCTGAAATCCATGTTTATAAAATTTTCTGCTTGATTAATCTGTTGTTTGCAATTATCTTTATTTTTCAATGTTGCTTAATGCTAACAAACCCATTGAAGTATTCTGAAAATGAATACTAAAATGGGGGGGGGATTTTAGCAGTAGGAAAACAATTCTGAGAGGATGATAAATTGTCACACATGAGTAACATATTAGCATCATGTAACCAATATATGTTACTACCCAACAGTACAAAGACTCACATTTCTAAAAGCATTAAAAAGATAAGTATGAACTTATTTGTGCAATGCGTCCTTCGAGTTGCTCAGAGCAGTATCAAAGCATTCTCAAATGATCTCTCAGCTATGAACAAAAGGAGAGCCCTGCTAGAACACATCCAGGGTTTATTTTGTCCACCATCCTGTTTCCTAATGCCAACCAGATGCTTGGTTCCCTAGCCACTGGTATTCACAGGCATGGTGCTTCTGAATTTAGAGGTACTATCCAGTCATTGTCCCATTTTAAAGCTATCTAAGGGAATGGCCATCACATCTCATAGCAATGAATTCCATAATCAATGTGCTATAGATTGGCTAGGTGCAGGTCAGGGCTGAGTCTACATAGTTTTACAGGCAGAACGCCATCAGGTGTTTTAAAGCCATTTTCTTGATAAGTTCTTAGCACCAATACTTTTTCAACAGTTATCTTAGAAATATATTGTTTAAAGAACTACTGGTGCTATTTTTGTCCTTTGAACTCTACACATTACAACCTTTTCCTTCATAGGTTAGTTTAAGGTTACCAGATTTTTTCCAATGAATCCAGGGACACTTTTCAACTTCAATGGATCTTGTATGGGGACTGATTTGTAAATCCAGGGACTGTCCCTGGGAAACGGGGACACCTGGTAACCTTAGGTTAGTTCTCACTATGCACTGATGGTAAAAGCAACCCAACCTCTTCGGTTACTTGGGTCTGTTTATGTCAGAATGTAGGCTGATGCAACAGATCAGCAGAGTTATTCTGAGACGAAGACGCTCAGGACCTGGGAAATCTCATAGAATAACTAGGTGACATATTCATGTATTATGCATAATAACTACCTCACTTGTTACAGAATGTATTGCCAGGTTGCTCTCAAAATGTTTAATTAAAAAGAAAAAAAGAAACCTGATCCATTTTGCGTTTGTGTAAGATTTTAGTCTAGGCAGAAAGTCAAGGTGTAATTTTTGCTGTCTCAACTACCTGACCTTAACATTCATCCTTTCATTATACACAGTTAGCCTGTTTACAGAGCATACTTCTACCAGATGTTTTAATATAAAAAAATCTAATCCAATATAGAATTTAATAAGCAGAACTGCTTTTCAGTCCCACATATATGCTGACCATTCTTCACTCTTTTAAGATAATCTTTTATTCCCACCAGATGTAAAGGAGAGCCAAACTAGACATGACCTTAACTATGCAGTTCTGCCCTCAGTGGAGGTCCCCGCTCCCAAATTGCCAACATGATGAGACTAGGAGATGTTGATGCAGACTAGGAGCTTATGGTGTGGGAACAGGGGAGCCTTACGCCTTTGCTATGGTGCCAGACTTGATGTGGCTGCCTTTGAAAGCAAAACAATTACTCCCAAAATATAGAAGCTGAAACATGTGTGCATTTGCACCACTTTGGAGAGAGGTAGGTGGGGACTGGAGCTAAATTCGCTCCCTCCCTGCTGCTGCCAGTCGCCCAAGCCTCCAGGAGCAACACTACAAGATGGTGCCATGCTACTCTGATCAGGGATTCTAGGGGAGCTCCCCTGCTGCCGCCAAATCCCTCATCAGGACAATGCTACATCAAACAGCGTCATTCTAGGAACCGTGCGGAAGAAGAGAATGAGAGCCACCAGCTGGAACGCATGGGGAAAAGCTTCAGTAGTATTTTGCCCTAATTCCCCACCATCACCAACCATGAAGTATGATTGGGAAAGGAGTTCAGACCTTTCTGTACCCACAAATTCAAAGTGATTTTTAAAATAGAAATAATAAATAAATAAATAAATAAATAAATAAGCCTTAATTCATAATTATAAAGGCCATGAAGGTGAAAGACTGACATTAAAAGAAAAAAAAATCCTATTAGTCTGACCAACCACTTGAGTGATTTTTTTTTTTTTTTGCAATATGATAAACAGCAACAATTCAGTAACAAAAGTCAAACCCCTTATGAAGTTATATCAGTCTAACTGTTGATTTACTTATTTTAGGAGTTTTTGCAGCAATGAAGGCATTTGCAAATAATACTTTAAATTTATAGCGGTTTTTTATTCCCGTTCCCTGGTGTATGCTGTGGAAATGAATTTGCATACAAAAGAATTCTGGCAAAAAGCAAGTCACAAATATTCATGTTATTAGCTGTCTGCCCCAAGTACGTCAGCAGTATTTGTGCAGCTGTCTTGGAAAAATTTCAAGGGATTATGTTATTTTCTTCTGCCCTCTCTGTTCACCACAGCATCCACCTGCTGCCTTGGCTGATAACTTCCTTAGAAGCAGTATTGGCATACACAGCATCACAGAACACAGCCTTGTTCATTTTTTATGAAAAGGGTGCTACCATAGTTGACAATAAACATATACTCAGCACCTAATGGAGGATAAACATCTGGCAGGGATGCCAACAGATAAAAGATTTTTAGTTAACAATTTAAAATAAAATCTCAAGTCCCAAAATATAATATAACTCCAGGAATGATCAATTAAATTCTCTGCATCAAGAATGTTGGGAGAAGGGCAGGGGAGGGTCCATTAATTTTATTTCCACAAGAAAGAGGGAGTTAATAATAATAATAATAATAATTTGGGAAATGATTAATTATTTTGATGATTAATTAAAGTAGCCGCTTCAGAAATTAAGATTTGGAGGAAAGGGGAAACAAACAGTATCTTTCACCCACTGTATGGATGAAATGTTCTTGAAATATTATTTAATAAAAGTGCAGATTGGGAATTAGTAGTACTCTTTTGACTTTTATTTATATAGCACCATCACTGTACATGGCCCTTTGAATTCTATGCTGAAGGGCGTATAATCTAAAACTACAAATATAAATAGTATAATAAAAATTAATAGTTAAAATGCACACTTCACAAGTCATTACATCAGGTATACTAAAACAGCCACCCCCAACTGGAATAGATGATAGGTGATTGATTGATTGATTGATTGATAATGCACACACAACTCCCCTCCCCGCCAACTATATTTTCCAGTGTAGAAAGTCAGTAACAATTCTGCTTATAGTTTATAGCTGGGAAACACTTGTTTAGTGCTTGGAGCTGTTGTTTGGAAGCTTCCTAAGATTCAAGGAGTTCCTCTGAATGATTATTTACAGTGTTAAAGCAAAAGGAATTCCTGTGCATTTGTGAAACAGGGGCAACAACAGAAAGTCCTCTACAGTGGTACCTCGGATGCGAACGGGATCCGTTCCGGAGCCCTGTTCGCATCCTGAACAGGATGCAAGACGCAACAGTGCGTCTGCGCATGCGTGAGTCATGTTTCGCTGCTTCCGCGCATGTACGTGACGTCATTTTGAGCGTATGCGCGAGCGGCAAAACCCGGAGGTAACGCGCTCCATTACTTCCGGGTTGCCACGGAGTGCAACTCGAACGCGCTCAACCCGAAGCACATTCAACTCGAGGTATGACTGTATAGTGTTTGTGCTTTCGGACACCTTTATATCAATACAGAAAAATATAGTTTTGATGGAATTTGAATGAGTAACTAGAAATGTAAATGTAAATCCTCTTACGAAATTCGCTCAGATAACCCAAAGTCTTTAAGGAGAATGTGAGACAAAGAAAACAAAAGATATTTCTTTATGTGAATGGCAGTATGTGAATTATGAGAAGAAAATGGGAAAGGATGGCATCATGGTTCAGATATCAGACAGTAACAATATAGGTTTCTGTTTGTTTTTAACATTGGGTATATAAGTCGTACACACAAAACAGGTGGTGGCCACAATTCACTTGGAAAATTTGTCATTTAAAAAGCATGTTCCTAGCTCTCAGGATTGCTGAGAAAAACATGTCAATGTCCTGCCAATTTTTGCTGAAGCTATACGAAAAAGAAAAGGAAAAAGAGAACATTAAGAAACAAAATAAAAAAATTAAATAATAATAAATAATAATAATAAATCCTTCCAATAGCACCTTAGAGACCAACTAAGTTAATCTTGGTCTCTAAGGTGCTACTGGTCTCTAAGGTGCTACTGGAAGGACTTTTTAAAAATTTTTAAATTTAATTTAATTTAATTTATTTTGTTTCGACTACGGCAGACCAACACGGCTACCTACCTGTAACTATAACACTGAGAATTCTAGTGCTTGGTTGTTGGAACTTCTTGCCTGAAGCACAGCTATTTTCACCTCCCTCCACTGCTGCCAGAACATCCCACTGCCTTAAAAGAACTGTATCCCTTCACGGTTGTATTCTTTTCCAGATATTCCCCCAAAAATCCTCATAACAAATTCAGGTCACATAGCCAGAAACACCCAACTGTGCAATTCCGCACATTTTGTGAGGCATGCAAATTAAACACCTTTTGTATTGCAAAACTTCTACACTTTAATATATTCCCATTGCAGAATTTGTGTTTTGTGATTGCACAATTCACAATGTTGTACTGCAGAATTCTAGGCTGGATCTACACTGATCTACAAAAGCGCTAAGAAAAAAATATTACATAGCTGTCAGTGCAATTTTCCATTGATTTCTGTACAGTGCCCCCTGGTGTCACATTTTTATAATGCATTTATAACATTATCACTCACTAGTATAGATTAGTCCTTAGCGGCCCTGGCAATTGACTCAGTACACAGTGAACATATTCTACAGCAAACTGTAGTAGATTGTTGTTGTTTTAAAGAGAAAAAATAGCAAAATCTTAAGGGAATTCATTCTGTGTCTTTGTGTTAAATATTATGCTCTAGTGTAGATTCTGCTGTTTTGTACCAGGCTGTAATATTAGACATCTGGAAAGGGAAATTTGTTTTCCTTTTAATTTCCCAAGAAAGCAATAAAGAAGGATAAAAGGTGTGTGTATGTTTGGGTACAGGTGGAAGTTAAGTGTTGAGAGAGAGAGAGGAGATAGCGTGCACCCTTGGAGTTATGTTGACAGAAAATCATTTAAACGATGACTTTTGTCAACTACACGCGATCCTTTTCAATTTATCCTACTGGTAGGATTACTGCAGACAGGTTTTGAGCAAGTTCACACCGGAATATTTTGCAGCAAGGAAAAACCAAAACTAAGGGCCAAACTAGATACTATATCCCCCCCCCCCTTTTTATTAAGGAAAAATAGTCTTTTTGGTGCTGCATTCCTTTCACTGTCTTTTTCTAGACTAAAGCAGTACAGGGGACTGCTTAACTATTTTCCCCTGGGCCACCTCCCCATTCACTGCCCATCTAAAGCTGCTTTCCTCCCCAGAGAAGCGGAACTATATGGCTCTGCAGAGGAGAAAGCAGCTTGGCTGGCAGATTTGTAGGGGGGGGGGGGATGGCAGAAGAGGAAATGATTGCAGACGCTCCCCTCCCCCTCTGGTGCTCCACTCATGATTGCAGCCTGCATCTGTTGTTTTTCCTTAAGAAAAAATGTGGAGGGAAAGTTGCACAAAGGTGCATGTGAAATGAAGTTTGGTCTTGAGAGATGAGCTCAAATGGTTCAGATTGATTGGTTGAGGATTTCCATTCTTCTTCAGAGGACATGATAGATTTTTACAAGTATGAATCAGCTAAACGAAAACATATTATTCCCTAACATATCAGTAGGATGTCCACTTGGGAATAAGTATGTCTTAGATTGTTCAAGAAATTGTTCCTCTCTTTGCCTTTCTGCATTCGGGTGGGTGCCCATTACCAACGTAAGTCCCTCTAGCAGCTTCTGCATTCTCAGAGGAACTCCTAGGAATCAAGAAGGATGTATCTGTGTGTGAATGAAATGAAAATAATAATTTAAAATACTCCCAAACTGTCTGACAGGAACCTGTGAGTTTACAGAATATTAACAGCCATTTAGCTCCTTCCTTTCCTTGCCATCTGCATGAAATTAGGCCAAGGGCTGCAGGCTAAATAAATACTGATGTTTCTGCCCCCCCCCCCCGCCCCCAATTCTGCAAATGAATGAAAAGTTGTTTTCTTTGAGGCCAGGGGCTATTAATCCCATTTCTTAAAGCTAAATGAATGGAGCAACCCTATGTGTGTGAGAGAACCCCATAGCAGAGCTATGGCTCACTGTTAAGAGGAAAGTGGGTGGCAGTGAACTTTTCCAGCCCTTCTTTTGCTTTCATTAAACCTCTTTTTTGATTTTGATTTCCAGCCCCACGATCAACAGGAAGGAATTAATTGTGCCAGGAGTGGTACAGCTGAGGGCTCCTTTGGGGAATCTGTCAGGGGAATGAGGCAGTTTAAGGCTCTGCAAATCTTCAGCCATCCCCAACATACCCCAATTTGAGCCCCACATTCCTGGAATATCGCTGGCCTCCAGACTGTCATATTTGTGATTCAATCACATAGCAGAACTTTAGGTTTGCAAAACTAAATTGGATTAAAGCTCTCGGTTGTCCTAATGCAACAAATTTACTCTTTTTAAAAGCAAAACAGAGGGACTGGGGAAGTGCTGGGAGAATGCATTGGAAAGTGTGAGATAAATGAGCGATGAACAAATGCTCAGTAGACTAGATATGCCAACAGCTCCTAAGATGGCCTTTGGTCAGCTTTAGAATTGTACCAGGTCAGTTCTTCATACCAAGGCCCAAGCAGTGTAAGACCAAGGCAAGGCAAGGGGGCTGATGCTTAAACTGGAGGAAAACAAGCAATGGAAGTAGAAGGGCCCAAGATGGACTATTGGGAACTGCAATATCAGGACAAGTCCAGCAGAGACTGAGCAGCTTTAGGCTAGTGCAGCCAAATTTCCCTTCCTGGTCATCAGTTGAGCTACAAGGTGCTGTAAATGCCTACTCAACCTGAGTAACGCCTCCTTCTGAATATATATTTTATTTTTGAAGTCTCCTTGCAGACACACAAGAGCTTATCCACTGATTTTTAACATCCCAATGGGTCCACCTTCATCAGAACTCCATGGAGAAAGTGGCAGAGTATGATCTGTGATGTAGTGTAGGGCTTTGTGGGCTGAGGCCATGATGGGTCCCAAGTTTTCGCTCTATAAGATGCACCAGACCACAAAACGCACCTAGTTTTTGGAGGAGGAAAACAAGAAAAAAAAAATTCTGAATCCCAGGAGCCAGAACAGCAAGAGGGATCGCTGCGCAGCAAAAGCAGCGGTCCCTCTTGCTGTTCTGGCTTCTGGGATAGCTGCGCAGCCTGCATTTGCTCCATAAGACGCACACACATTTCCCCTTACTTTTTAGGAGGGAAAAAGTGAGTCTTATAGAGCAAAAAATACGGTATATCCCCAATGTCCAGGTCAGGCTCCTAACAAAAACCAATTGAAGTGAACTCTGAATGTTAAATATATATTCAGTCACACACTATGTTCACCTTTCACTTCTTAGGAGAAAATATTCATTGCTTGGATTCACTGTTTGTTTCTCTTGACCAACAAAATTAACTGAAGTTGCTCATGCTTTGTACAGAGTATTCCTTCTAAAGATTTCCATTCTATGTACAGAAATTATGCCAATCAATCAATCATGCTTCCTAAGCAACAACATTATATTAAGAACAGAAATCAGACAACTAAACATTTTATAAGCATCCAATTCTGCATAGATGTTTAAGTGGAAGGTCTAAATAAAATTGCAAGGGGTAATTAGTTAAGCGTGATGTAAAAATTTCCCTGGAACCTAGCCTAGATTCTAATTTCAACACTTACTAACATTGCAGGGATATGGTTACATTAATGATAAGAAGGGCTAGTCTTACAGTCTATCCAACAGATTAAATATCCAGCTTCCTAATGCTCTGGTAACTCAAGAGTTAGTTGCTTTGTTGTTAAAATGTCAATCTTAAAATGTGATTTTTGGTGAGATGAGAGATCCAGATATTGCCTTGCAAAATTCTGTTTAATGGCATATATAATTCATAAATCAGTTAAAATAAGTACTTTGATTCAAAATTGTTTAAATCATTGTTTGGCTGGTTTCAATTCTCCCCATGCTATTTAGTTATAAGCAGCTAAAAAAGATCGCATCCTTTGTTCTATACTTGTGTAGACTAACCTGCTTTCTTAGATTCAACACTAACAACATAATCCCATGCAGTGGCGTAGCGTGGGTTGTCAGCACCCGGGGCAAGGCAAGTAATTTGCGCCCCCTAACCTGTGGATTTGCGCCCCCTAACCCGTGGATTTGCGCCCCCTAACCTGTGGATTTGCCCTAACCCCAGATGTTGCGCCCGGTGCGGCCGGCCCCCCCTGCACCCCCCACGCTACGCCACTGATCCCATGCATATGCCTACCTAGAAGTAAGTCTCATTGAGTTCAGTGGGCTTATACCTAGCTAAGTGGGTATAGTATTGCACTTTAAATTTCGTAAAGTAACACTATAATTATGACTGCAGATGTGAACATAAATAAATGTTAACTGATGAAAAAACAGGTGATTTAAACAATGTATGCTTTAAAGATACATTTTAATATTATCTTGGCCTCAGTGTAAGTGCTTTTCTGTGACATTAGGGAAAGAACACTGAACAACTTTATTTCACATCATATTTTAATCCAATATATACTGGTCTACTAATTAATTTTTAGGAACTGTATAATACAGTGGTACCTCGGGTTAAATACTTAATTCATTCCGGAGGTCCGTTCTTAACCTGAAACTGTTCTTAACCTGAAGCACCACTTTAACTAATGGGGCCTCCTGCTGCCACCGCGCCGCTGGAGCGCGATTTCTGTTCTTATCCTGAAACAAAGTTCTTAACCTGAAGCACTATTTCTGGGTTAGCAGAGTGTGTAACCTGAAGCGTATGTAACCCGAGGTACCACTGTATGCCCTTAACTACTACCTTTTAGTGCCTCTATTTTTTTCTGTATACTTTTTAAAAAGATGCTATTTTATGTGTTAAAAACATGTAGCGTCCTGGAATTGACGTCCGACGGGGGGGGGGGGGGATTTCCGAAAGGTGCCTCTTTGTCCTAGATCTTAGGCAAGTCAGTCGAAGATTTTGGGGGTGTTCTGGTTTTTACTTTTTGAAATGTGGTAACCCTAAAACATGGTGTTTTGATATTGTATTTTTTCTCTTCAAAAATTAAGTAAAAAGTTATTCACAAAAACCCTTGTATCTCACACCATTAAATGTAATCTTTAATCTTTTTTTTCTGTCTCACAGTAATGAAAGTAGTCTAAAAGTTAATATGTCCTTGCCTTATTGCCCAGCTATTAAATTTCATCCTCACTAATAAAAAATTGGAACACTTTAACCAGCTAAAACTTTAGTTGACTGATGTATTAATTAAACTGACTAAGGAGTAGGTCACTTCAAGCACAATGAAACCTACCTCTGAGTAAACATGCAGAGGATTGCACTGAACAACTTGTAGCCCAAATTATAACATGATTTCTGTTTCTGACATCTTTATAACCCCTTTGAGGAATTGCAGTCTCTGAGAATCTGCTGCAATTTAGGGTGAGTGTACATAGCCTTTTCACCTCTTGTAACCTCAAGCTGTAGTCTCATAGAGATCCTGGCTTTCTGAATGACTGAAAATGAGGTCTAGCATGAAACATGAGTTCAACAAGCCTATAAAATCAGGTCTGCTAAACCTTTGTGGCCTCCAATTAGATTTTATATGAATCATTCACAAAACAAAGATCCATACAGATCCCTACTGAAAAGTAATTCTAAATCATATTCCACTGAAAATATGGTTGTATGGATTTATGCTTGATTCTGGGAGTGCTTCCTGATTGTTGACTGTGCAGGGACAACCTTTTTGGATCAAAAGGCACATTTCCAATTTTGAGAAAGTGCTGTAGGCACCTGTCACAAAATATCTGCCATGGGGGTGTGGCATAACACAAAATGGCTGCCATTGGGGTCATGACATAACACAAAATTAAAGAGAGTATAGTCATTGAGGCTCCCTCACCCCATCCCTGGACAATCTCATGCTTGCAGTGAGAAGTCATGTATGCCCTGCTGGTGCTGATTGGAGATCACACAATATTGTTTCCACACACAACTATGCTGTTGCGGTCTAATAATAGGGAACATTCCACAGTACAGTGGTGCCTCGCAAGACGAAATTAATCCGTTCTGCGAGTCTCTTCGTCTTGCAGTTTTTTCGTCTTGCAAAGCACGGCTATTAGCGGCTTAGCGGCTATTAACGGCTTAGCGGCTTTAAGAAAAAGGAAACAAACTCTCAAGAACTCAAGCCGATAGGGAAATTCGTCTTGCGAAGCACCTCAAAAAATGGAAAACTCTGTCGTCTAGTGAGTTTTTCATCTTGCGAGGCATTCGTCTTGCGGGGCACCACTGTACCAGGGGAAAAAAATACAAGGTGACCTCACACCTCTCACTTACAAACGCTCACCACACACATGCAGACCACAAACACACATGCATTTGTTTTTCACAGACATTCATACACAGAGACTGCCCATCCTGTTTCATTGCTTATGGCTGCGACTGCTGGCTTCTGGCAATATCTCATGAGAGATCCAGGAGATCTCACCTGAAGCTGCTGCTTGCTTCTCCTTGCTTCTCCAGTGGCAGAAGATGTGAGCAGAGTGCCTACAGGGGTGCCACCCCTTGGGATTCTGCCACCTGAGGCAGTTGCCTCAGTCCTCCTGGTGGGCAAGTCAGCCCTGTTCATGCACTTTGCATATCTATAACCACACACACATATCTTCTCTCTGCTCAAGTGGACCTCTCACTCTCCAACAGACCACACTCACAAACAGACCACACATCTCCCCTCTCGCTTTCTGACACAGGCTCCATATGCATATCTCCCTCTCTTTCTGTCACACAAATACATAAAGCATTCTTAAGCACACTCTCTCACACACTCAGAAGAGCCCCTCTGCGAGTGAACAAAGTGCCTGACCTTTTTTTGTTGTTGTTGTTAAAAAAATCTTTTAAAATTGGTCCCCACTCAGTCTTGCAACCTAACAGAATTATCATTACAATGATTATTTTCCAGAAGAGATTAAAGATATACAACCTGCATTTGCACTCTAAACCTGAATCTTGTTTTGTGTTCTTAACAAATGTACTCTTTCACAATACATTTATATTTGATGATGCAGTGACCAGATTACTTTCTAGAGCCTGCTTTGCTGATCATTATCACCCCAGTTTTGTTTCATCTGCACTGGCTTCCAGGCAGTCTCCAGGCAAAATTAAAAGTGCTGGTTCTTGCATATAACTGGCTTGTGACCGTATATTGGAAGGACGCCCCCCCCCCTACAGTCCTATCTACTCATTGTGTTCAACATCAGAAAATCTGTTATGCATCCCACCACTTTAAGAAGCACAATTTGTGAGGACCTGGGACAGCTTTTTCCACTGTGGCATGCTGGTAATGGGACTCCCTATCTGCACAGGTGTGGTTGCTTGCCTCCTTTAAGGTTCAGAAATGATAATAAGACCATGTTATACAGCTAAGCTTTGAACATATGTTAAAATTCTCTACCTTTTTAGGCCGATTACACATCGCTCCTGGTTTTTAATGCATGAAGTCTACTAATTTGTGGCCGATTGCTTAATGCCTGCTAATGATTAGGGTTATGATGAATAATACTAAATTAAATAGACTTTGTTTTGATATAACAAGGTACTTCTTATTTTCTAAAGCAAGAATTCATAGAATGATCACTTAATATGGATGAGGTTTAAATAGTAAGATGTTTAGAATATGGATTATTGCTTTGTAGATGAAAAACATACAACGTCCATGAGAATCTTTTCTTTTAAGGCAATCCAAGACTAAAGTCAGCCCACCTTTGCTTTTAAGTATATTTACAGGTGAAATCTGAACATGAGAGAAGGCAGCACAGGAGTTTCAGCATAAAAACAAAACAAGACACTTTGCATAGCAGAAGTGATTTCATACACAGCTGACTCTTGTCTTTAATGAAGCAAACATGAAAGTCTAGTGTGGGCCTGTGACTCCGACGACTTCATGAGTCTCTGCCAATTTGTTCAAACCAAACTAATTATCTGGCAGGACTCCTGCACACCATAGTAGTTACAGAAACCATAATTGCTTCCTAAAAATTATCACAGAGCTCAAGTGATGAATGTTTGTAGGCTTCTTCCTGGCAGAATCCACACTTCTGAAAACTTGGTTTTCGAAACGGAAAGTGTCATTTAGTTAGTATGTATAGCCTGTCAGCAAATGCAATATAATATAATGAAAGTCTTATAATGGAATGCCTAACGGACAGCTACTTGCAATCTGACCAAATACTGTCCAACTGGCCAAAATAATTACCGTATTTTTTGCTCTATAAGACTCACTCCCCCCCCCTAAAAAGTAAGGGGAAATGTGTGTCCGTCTTATGGAGCGAATGCAGGCTGCGCAGCGCTCACAGAAGCCAGAACAGCAAGAGGGATCGCTGCTTTCACTGCACAGCGATCCCTCTTGCTGTTCTGGCTTCTGAGAATATTTTTTTCTTGTTTTCCTCCTCCAAAAACTAGGTGCGTCTTGTGGTCTGGTGCGTCTCATAGAACGAAAAATACGGTACATTCTCTAATCTTTTGATATATCCGCTGTATGTTTCATTTCATTTCACTTTTAATTTGTATGCCGCCTTTCTATATTACTATGCACAAGGCGGTTTACAAACTGAAGAAACAACAGACAGCAAAGATCACATATTATCTAATACAAAAACATTCATAATAAAAACATAACTTTAAAATAAACAACCTACTGTATATCAAATAAAGAAATATTCAATAATCCATTAGAATATAATAGCAAACAGTAAAATCAAATACCATCATAGAATCATAGAGTTGGAAGAGACCACAAGGGCCATCGAGTCCAACCCCCTGCCAAGCAGGAAACACCATCAGAGCACTCCTGACATATGGTTGTCAAGCCTCTGCTTAAAGACCTCCAAAGAAGGAGACTCCACCACACTCCTTGGCAGCTCTTACTGTCAGGAAGTTCTAATGTTTAGGTGGAATCTTCTTTCTTGTAGTTTGGAACCATTGCTCCGTGTCCGCTTCTCTGGAGCAGCAGAAAACAACCTTTCTCCCTCCTCTATGTGACATCCTTTTATATATTTGAACATGGCTATCATATCACCCCTTCCTCCTCTTCTCCAGGCTAAACATGCCCAGCTCCCTTAGCCGTTCCTCATAAGGCATCGTTTCCAGGCCTTTGACCATTTTGGTTGCCCTCCTCTGGACACGTTCCAGTTTGTCAGTGTCCTTCTTGAACTGTGGTGCCCAGAACTGGACACAGTACTCCAGGTGAGGTCTGACCAGAGCAGAATACAGTGGCACTATTACTTCCCTTGATCTAGATGCTATACTCCTATTGATGCAGCCCAGAATTGCATTGGCTTTTTTAGCTGCCGCGTCACACTGTTGGCTCATGTCAAGTTTGTGGTCAACCAAGACTCCTAGATCCTTTTCACATGTACTGCTCTCAAGCCAGGTGTCACCCATCTTGTATTTGTGCCTCTCATTTTTTTTGCCCAAGTGCAATACTTTACATTTCTCCCTGTTAAAATTCATCTTGTTTGTTTTGGCCCAGTTCTCTAATCTGTCAAGGTCATTTTGAAGTGTGATCCTGTCCTCTGGGGTGTTAGCCACCCCTCCCAGTTTGGTGTCATCTGCAAATTTGATCAGGATGCCCTTGAGTCCATCATCCAAGTCGTTGATAAAGATGTTGAATAAGACCGGGCCCAAGACAGAACCCTGTGGCACTCCACTAGTCACTCTTCTCCAGGATGAAGAGGAACCATTGATGAGCACCCTTTGGGTTCGGTCAGTCAGCCAGTTACAAATCCACTGAGTGGTAGCATAGTCAAGACCGCATTTTACCAGCTTCTTTACAAGAATATCATGGGGCACCTTGTCAAATGCCTTGCTGAAATCAAGGTAGGCTACATCCACTGCGTTCCCTTCATCTACCAGGCTTGTAATTCTGTCAAAAAATGAGATCAGGTTATTCTGACATGACTTATTTTTCAGAAATCCATGCTGACTATTGGTGATCACAGCATTCCTTTCTAGGTGCTCACAGACTGTTTGCTTAATGATCTGCTCCAGAATCTTCCCTGGTATTGATGTCAGACTGACTGGGCGGTAATTATTTGGGTCCTCTCTTTTCCCTTTTTTGAAAATAGGGACAACATTTGCCCTCCTCCAGTCTGCCGGGACTTCGCCTGTTCTCCAGGAATTCTCAAAGATGACTGCCAGTGGTTCTGAGATCACATCTGCCAGTTCTTTTAATACTCTTGGATGCAGTTTATCTGGCCCTGGAGACTTGAATACATCTAAACTAGCCAAGTATTCTTGTACTATCTCCTTAGTTATTCTGGGCTGTGTTTCGTCTGCTGAATCATTTGCTCCAAATTCTTCAGGTTGGGCATTGTTTTCTTTATCGGAGAAGACTGAGGCAAAGAAGGCATTGAGGAGTTCAGCCCTCTCTGTGTCCCCTGTTTGCATTTCACCATCTTCTCCTCTGAGTGACCCCACTGTTTCTTTGTTCTTCCTTTTGCTACGAACATACCCATAAAAGCCTTTTTTGTTGCTTTTAACCTCTCTAGCAAGCCTGAGTTCATTCTGTGCTTTAGCTTTTCTGACTTTGTGTCTACACGTGCTGGCTATTTGTTTGAATTCCTCTTTGGTGGTTTCCCCCCTTTTCCATTTTTTGTACACATCCTTTTTTAATCTTAACTCAGTTAAAAGTTCTTTAGATAGCCACCCTGGCTTCTTTAGGCACCTTCCATGTTTCCGTCTCATTGGTATTGCCTGAAGTTGTGCTTTTACTATCTCCCTCTTAACAAACTCCCAGCCATCATGAACTCCCTTTCCATTTAGTATTACTGTCCATGGGATCTCACCCAGCACTTCCCTAAGTTTTATGAAGTCGGCTTTCTTAAAATCAAGAAATTGAGTCCTAGTATGCTTGGCTGCTCCTTTCCGCTGTATAGTAAACTTCAGAAGAGCATGATCACTCGCGCCTAATGATCCTTCCACTTCTACCCCACTAACCAGGTCATCAACATTGGTTAGGACCAGATCTAAAATGGCTGTTCCTCTTGTTGCTTCTCCCACTTTCTGTACAATGAAGTTGTCTGCAAGGCCAGTGAGGAAACTGTTTGACCTTATGCTCTTGGCTGAGTTTGACATCCAACAAATATCCGGGTAATTGAAGTCCCCCATTACTACTATCTCCCTTCCTTTTGCATGCTTGGCCATCTGTTCCAGGAAGGCATCATCTATGTCCTCCGTTTGGCTTGGGGATCTATAGTAAACTCCCAAAATGAGGTCCCTGTTATTCTTCTCTCCCTTAATTTTGACCCAAATGCTCTCACTTTGGCTTTGAGGGTCTAAATCTTGGATCTCTTCACAGGTATACACATCCCTGACATATAACGCCACTCTTCCTCCTTTCTTGTCTGGTCTGTTTCTCTGAAATAGATTGTATCCCTCCATTATTACATTCCAATCGTGGGACTTATCCCACCAGGTTTCAGTGATGCCTATTATGTCATATTTAGTTTGCTGTACCAAGAGCTCAAGCTCATCTTGTTTATTTCTCATGCTTTGCGCATTAGTGTACAGAGACTGAAGTCCATTAATCATTCCCCCGTGTCTCTTATTTAAGGATTTTTTCCTCCCACCACTAGGTCTGCGTGCTGTTTGCTCCATTTGGTCTATGACATTTGGATGATCATCTTCATCAATTGATAGACTCCTACCTTCAGGAGCACTGTCTCCCTCCCCCAGTGGGTTTTATGATTCCTTGCAGTCGTTCAGTTACATCTTGGATCTTAGCCCCGGGGAGACAGCACACTTCCCGAGACATCTTGTCAGGCCCACAGATCACTGTTTCTGTTCCCCTCAGTAGGGAATCCCCTATCACCACTACACGCCTCCTCTTAGGTTTGGTCAGGGTTCTTCTGTGAGCTGTCCGTTCTAAGGTCGCCTGCACATTCCCTGAGGACTGACTTTGCTGCTCGTCTTCATATACCTGATCGACTGTAATGAAGGAGAGATCCTCAAATGGAGTCTGCTCTTCATCTTCCATGCTAGGGGAGAGGACCTCAAAGCGACTGTGTATTTCTAAACAATCAGAGCGAACCCTGGGCCTCCTACTTCTTTGAGTCACGTTTCTCCATATATCTGGCTCCTCTGTTGGTGAACTAGCCTCCTTCTCAGGGGAGTCCCCTGTCTCCTCCTTGGTGGAGACGGTGTGCTCTGTTGCTTCCAAGAAGAGCTCCAGCTCTCTAATTCTTAGGAGCGTAGCTACACGTTCCTCCAGTTGCTGGACTTTGTCTTCTAAGAGGGCAATCAACATGCAATTGCTGCAGGTAAAGCTGCCTGCAACCTTTGGCAAGATGGCAAACATTGCGCAGGAACCGCAGGCGACTGCAGCTGTTCCCTCACCCTCCATCTTGAGAACATGTTGTTGGGGGTGGCTACGGTGGTCCTCCATCATAAAAAGCGTGAAGACATGACAAATAACTCCCCCCCAAAAAACCTAGGTCTCCCCCAACAAACGTTTGAGACTAGATCCCCTAAATCTAAAAGATGGATCAAACTCCGCACGCCCCCACACACAAGAAAACCCTTTTTGCTCCTTCTTCAGCTGCTGCCCTGCAAGCTCTGATAAGCTCCTCCCACAGCTAATCACCTGCCTCAACAGAAACCCTGCCCCCTCTGACCTTTGCACAGGGAGAGCAGCTAATCAGCCACAAAGAAACACACACACACACATACACACACACACACACACACACACACACAAACCCTTTTTGCTCCTTCTGCTGCTGCTGCCCTGCAAATAATGTGCCACCTATTAAAAAGCAATAAAGTAGTGGGCAGTGATAAAGAACTACTTTTGACAAAATGATGCCTGGCTAGTTGCCAAAGTATAAATTGCCAAAGCTGAACTTTAGTTGGCCACTGAGTGGGAGCCAACACAGAAAGTAAGCCACAATGAGCCAGCAGAGACTACCATGGCACAAGCAATGTTGTAGCCTGAGCAGGGTGTGAGTAGCAGATGTAATACCTTCACATCCTTCATTACTAGAGAGATATTCCAGACTAAGGTTGTGGGCAGGGCTTTTTTCCCAGCTGGAATGCCCCGGAACAGCATTCCAGCACCTCTCAGAGAGGGGTACTGCTGAGCAAGTGGGGCAGGCTGCCTCTTTTCCCAATCTCCACCATCCCCACCCGCACAATCTCTCCAGTCCTGTGAAGGTGACTGAGGCACCTCCGCAAACGGAGACTGACTGAGGCCGCCTCTGGCTAACAAGGAGACACCCCCCCCCCCTGCCAGAGGATATTGTCTCTGGGCTTTGGATGGGTCTTCTCGGGGAGGCGAGTTCTGACACCACTGGAGCTAGAAAAAAGCTTTGGTTGTGGGGGTTATTACACATGAACAGGGAACTAACTACTTTAGCCCTGGCAGCTCCTGCAATAATTACTAAGAAGTGGTCTTGTTTTGGATTTCTTAATATTAGGAAGAGTCAAACAGGACATGTAAAAGTGTTTCTACAATTTAAGGCACATAAATTACTATGAGTATTAAATTACTTAAACTGAGGTAACACACAATACTTTTTTTTTAAAAAAAATGAGGATATTACATAAACAATATTGGGCAACCTGAAAATTGTAGCTGTTTCACAGCTCAATACTTGATACTTGTGACACCAGCAAAATAATAATAATAATAATAATAATAATAATAATAATAATAATATGCTCAGGATAGCACAAATATCTGTAGTAGGTATTTCCATCCTCTGAAGTTCTTAAGAAAGAAGAGATTCCTCATTACACCCCACCAACGAACTCAGCAGCTAGAAGTTCATGCCCCCACGCTTTCCCACTCTCATTCTTTGAAGATTTTGGCTTTCATGTTTTGGGCCTAGCTTTCTAATCTTGCAACCTTCTATTCCTGCTGTATTATAGCCCCATATTCTGTTTAATTATTTTTTATACATGCCAAATTAACAAGGAAGTTTGACTATGCTGTTTTCACCAGCCAAAGCCAGCAAGGAGAAAAGGCAACTGGTACAAAAAATGACGGCTAGAATAATCTATTGCACATGTTAGGGGAGATGCTGTTTTAATTGTTTTGAGTTTAGGTGGCTGATTATTATTTTTTAAATGGTCAACTAGCTTAGAGGTCTTTTGTTCTAGTAAGTAGTTTACATGTTTTATTATATAAATAAATAAAAATTCTTAATCAGTACCAAATGTCCTTCAGGGGGCAATCTATGAATCTTGAGTGGGCATTCAAAAAGTACAATTGTACCTACCTGAATTGTAACTTTTTAATTCCCAGTGAAAGGTCAGCAGATTGGGTCTTGGTTCCACCCGCAGGTTGCAGGCAGGCAGCAAAGTTTTGGGCCGCAAGACTCCCAGGATTCAGTTTGTGAACTCACAAAGCTTGAGAAAGGACAGGAGTTATAGAAGGAAAAATCAAATTCTACGCCTGAGACATACAGAGAAAGGAGAAAGTGGAGCGAAAATGGCAGAGCCTGCACCTTTCATTGGGAATAGCAAACTACAATTAAGGAAGGCACAATCATACTTTTTCCCATTTCCTGGTCAGGGAACATTTTAAGAGTTGCCCCTCTAAGGAATCATTTCAAGAGTGGATGGGAGGAGAGGGGGAAAGTGAATGGTCATGACAGGATGGAGGAGAGAGCCACCACTTCTTGATAGTTTTGGGGCAAAGGCCTCTACCGAGGCCATTCTGGAAACAGGAAAAGATAGTAGAAAATTCCAGTTTCTTGTAGGAACATCTTGTGGTCATGCACCAGAGCCAAAAGGTTTTCCGGGTGGATTGGTATAAGTAGAGGGCCTCCTGGATTGGAGTTTATCAGTGATGTCTGCAGGTAAGTCCAGCTTAGTTAGGTGTCACTGTTCAAACTACATGTAATCAGCTGGAGCCACTCGGGATCTGGATCAAGAATCAGACCTTGAGAGAGAAGATTTGTTCTGTGAGGTGCAGTATTTGAGGGAACAAAGAGCAACGAGGCCAAATGGTGCAATGAGGTGGACTCTCACCTTCAAAGGTGGGAGCAAACTGGATCCTGGGAGACCTACATCCCAAAATGTTGCTGCCTGCCTTCGACCTGTGAGTGGAGCCAAGACCCTTATCTGCTGACCTTTCTTTGCAGGAATGGGAAAACTTGCTGGGGTAAATAATGTTGGAGTTTTAGGTAGTTCCCTTCCCTCCTATCCAGAGGTTAAAATCCTAGATGCTAGATTTCTCTGTTGGCCACTTAATTAAGTGGAACATAGCAAAGAAAAATCAAGCAAGAATGTCCATCACTACTTGGCAACCAAAACAAAAAATACTGCTCCATCATTTGCAATGAAACTAAATATGTGTGATGAGCTTGCAGAAAGAAAACAACAAAGGGACCATTGTAATTGCTATGATAACAACAAGGCTAGAGAGAAATAAGTTTTCAAAAAAAGTATCAATTGGGTTAAAATGAAAAACTGACACTTTTTAAAAAGAATCTTGTTTCCTTATGCTCAGAAATAGTGACTTTTGTACAGAGTCTGCTTGTGTCATTCCCCTCATTGTACTTACTCAACCATGCCTTCAGTCGTTGATTTGCTTGGCAAAAAGTGTGGCATCTTGAGTACAGTGGAAGCTTGAGGTCTAAGCTGTCTCTTATTAACAAACCTAACATTAATGAGTTGACTGGAGGCCATCAGGTACAAGGGTTATATAGAATGTATGGCTGAGATCAGTGTATTGCATGTAGTACATGTGAAAACGATCTAGGGGTCTTGGTGGACCACAAGCTTAACATGAGTCAACAGTGTGATGCAGCAGCAAAAAAAGCTAACGCTATTCTAAGCTGCATCAACAGAAGTAGAGTGTCCAGATCAAGGGAAGTAATAGTCCCACTCTATTCTGCCTTGGTCAGACCACACCTGGAATACTGTGTCCAATTCTGGACACTACAATTTAAGAAGAATATTGACAAGCCGGAATGTGTGCAGAGGAGGGCAACCAAGATGACCAAGGGTCTGGAAACCAAGCCTTATGAGGAAAGATTGAAGGAGATATGATAGTCATCTTCAAATATCTAAAGGGCTGTCATGTGGAGGATGAGCAAGCTTATTTTTTCTTGCTTTGGAGGCTAGGACCTGAACCTGTGGATTCAAGTTACAAGAAAGGAAATTCTGACTAAATACCAGGAAGAACTTTCTGACAGTAAGAGCTGTTCGACAGTGGAACAGACTCCCATGAGAAGTAGTGGATTTTTCTTCCTTGGATTTTTAAGCAGAGGTTGGATGCCATCTGCCATGGATGATCTAGTTGAGATTCTGTCATTAGAGGGGGTTGGACTAGATAACTCTATGATATAATAAATATGTCTTACCTGGAGTTCTGTTTTTATGTCCTCATTTTTAACTTCTTTTTTTTTACTTGTGACTTTGGTGGCATTTAATGATAATGGTGGCCAGAATTGGATTATTCCAACATCTATGCCAGCACAAAATTCTAAATCATGGCATTGCATCTTCATTTCAGATGCACCAGGATGATGACACTATTTGGAATCAAAGCATTTGGATTGATTCATTTTACATAGCAATCCAGGCATAACGAGATAGAATCTCTGAGCATTCCTCTGTAAAATGAATGGCCTTTGTGCAGTTATCTATGCTTTTGTAACAACCACTTTTGATTACTGCAATGCAGCATACGTCGGAATGCCTTTGAAGAGCATTTAAATACTTCATCTAATTCAGGACATACAGTGGTACCTCAGGTTACACACGCTTCCATGCCAAACTTTTGAGCATCGGAATTTCCCCAGCGTACTCCTTGAAGATGAACCTACGCTCAGCCAAAAGCCTTATCGAGCAAAGATTAGCAGACGTTGAAAATCAACACAACCTCTCCAGGGGTGGGGGTGTCTGCTCCCCCAGGTATCACGGAATAACCCCACCACTTGGCCTTCCATCATACATGTCATCTCTTTCATCTGCACCACACCGACTTGCATTTATTCGTGCAAGGTTCAATGTTTTTCCATCGAACCTGTTGAGCTACAGATTTTCCAAGGGTTTGGTGTCTCCGCTATGCGAGTGTGACGGGAAAACAGTTGAATCTCTTCCTCATATAATGTTCAATTGTCCCTTACATAGCATAGCTAGGACTAAATTCCTGGGTCCTGCTTTACTGCGCTTGGTTGGCAGGCCTGTTGAGTCACATGCCGCACTGCTCTTGCAGGATACAGATCCTTCTGTAACTCTGCAGGTGGCGAGATTCCTGAATGCGGTCATCTCACACACAAAAACCACCAAAACAACAACAACAACAACAACAACTAATCGGACAGTCATGATGAGAGTGCATGACGGATCTCATCTCCAGTTCTCCTTTTTCTGTGAACCGTCCCTTGGATCTTTCCGGGCCCCAGGCCGTTACTGTCACTGTTCAATGACCCACCCTTGCATCGTGGTGTTCCCCTTCTGTTGTTAGATGTATTGGTTTTTATGCTTCTGTGCTTTTATGTTGGTACATATTTTATGGGCTAATAGCCGTAAATAAATTAATTAATTAATACACATGCTTCAGGTTACAGGCTCTGCTAACCCAGAAATAGTACCTCGGGTTAAGAACTTTGTTTCAGGATGAGAACAGAAATCATGCTCTGGTGGTGCGGCAGCAGCTGGAGGCCCATCAGCTAAAGTGGTGCTTCAGGTTAAGAACAGTTTCAGGTTAAGAACAGACCTCCGGAACGAATTAAGTACTTAACCCGAGGTACCACTGTAGTTGTGACGTTAACTTGGACCCTCATATCAAACATATATTGCTGATGCTTAAAGTTCTGCAGTGCCTCCCAGTGTATCTTCAGATGCAATTCAAAGTGCTGTTTTAAAGTCCTAAAAAGCCTGCAACAAAGATATCTGAAGGGCTGCTGGTCAGCCAGTTCTCAGATGTCCACAACAGAGAAGTCAAGTCAATAAAACTGCTCAGCTTAGTCATACAGAAAGGAAGTGGCACATCTGCCCTTAGGCCCTGACCATACTATTCCCACCATAAATGTATTTTGTTTCCTAAACAGGGGAGAAGCATATTAAGACTCACAAAAGGGAACTTGTGCTTTTAAGAGTTACGGAGTTTTTGGAGCTTCCACATAGGTTTTTTCTCCACCTTTCTGTATTCAGGTAATAATAGGCAGACTAGCCCCATACCTTGTCTACACAACTTGACAGCCACTGAGCCATTTTAGTCTACCTGTCATGTATGGTGAGCCAATAGGAACTCAGTAAGTCTCTTGGTTTTATGACCACCCTGAGACTGCAAAAATGACGCTTGCCAGACCACAATACAGCGAACTATGTTCAACTATGTTCCAGTCACAGACAGACAGAAAAAATAGGCATTTTATGAACCTAGTGAACAACAACTCTACGTATTTGATTCCTGTTTGGTATAGACACAGCAACCAGTTTTGGATTACTCAAAGCAGCACCTAGACACCAGAATTACAAGCAAGTATCAGAAGCTACCTGAGAAAGTATCACCAATACCATTCTGAAAATAAATGCAGTTTAAATATTTGTAACTCAACTTTATTCAAAGATCTAACCATATACATAGTTTATATATATATATATATATATATATATATATATATATATATGCAGGTTTTGGTGTCCTCGGGTGTCTTCCCGTGTAAAAGTTGGGGTGTCTAGGCGACGTTTCGACGAGGTCTCGATGAGAAGAAGCCAAGCCAGAGCACAACTAAATACAGTACAGCCATCTTCTCATGAAAACTCTTCACAAAGTTCAAGAGGTCAAGACACAAAGACTTTAGCAACTAATCCACACCTAATGACCCACCTAAGTGGTACTCAGGATATCACTCAAGAAATCACTCAAGATATCTCTCAAGTAATTAAGGAACAAAAGAAGAAAAGGCACACTAGCCTGGGAACTTCCTCTCTGCCCAGAACATTGGAGGCTATACACCACACCCCCTCTACAGTATTTATAGGAACTCAAACACTGAGATCCTGCTCTGTTCCAGTAACAAGAAGCCGAAAGCACCAGCCTGAAGATGACGAGTGAGACCTCGTCGAAACGTCGCCTAGACACCCCAACTTTTACACGGGAAGACACCCGAGGACACCAAAACCTGCATATATATATATATATATATATATATATATATATATATATACACACACACACATACACACACACACACACACACACACACACACACACATATCATATTGTATATGCTCAAACAGCTTCTTCACCATATGTCATGTATATGTGAGATGCAAAAGACACAATTCATACCCTGCATTACCTTTACTAGATAAAAGTTAAAAATTCTAACAAAAATAGAATTTTTCAACTTGTGCAATTAGTGCTGTAGAAAAAAGAGAGAGCACATGATACAATTGAATTTACAATGCCTTGCTTTCCCCAGAGGAGTGGCCTTACTTGTTTTCATTGCTGGCATCATAACGAGGCATGGGGTCAATATCATTACCATTGACATCAAAACTGGCATCTGGGTCCTGTAGTCAACAGAGAAGGGAAATGGAAAGAGAGATGGAAAAAGAATGAACTGCAGATCCTCATTAATTAGCCATTGACTCATCTGGCTCATACATTCCTCAGCAGGTTTCTACAGGAGTGTAATTAGGTTAACTAACATTCCTGTGGTTTTGTGGTTGCTGCATGGTTTAGGAAAGCAATACATGTTCTAAACCTGCAGGATTTATATATTATTTAAATTACTTCTGGAAAATTGAAGTTGCATTAAAATATTTTTTTATAATTTATGAAAACTACTGTTTTAATCTAAGTAGTACTTAGTTGTGTAGTTTTAGTTATTTACTATATTTCAAATTTCTTTTCTTTATCAAAATCCTCTTTATCACAGTAATAAATAGTTTGTTCACAATTACATTATTCTTGTTAAAAGGCCAAGCAATTTAAATAATTCTAAGAGAACATTATTTGCCTGAAGGAAACATTTCCATGCGTCAATAAAGAATTTAAACATACAACTTGAAAAATAAAGCCGTTTGGGGAAAGTGTATCTTTATTAACAGTAGCTACTAGATGACATATTTTTTTGTATCTTCAGGGAGCATATGCAACTTTTAATGGATGTGAAATGTGGTTCTGTCTTCTCCACATTTGCCTGTAGAAAACAATGTAAACATCTGTGTATCTTTGCAACTCTTGTTATTTGATGTGGTAGAATGATGAGGCAGATTAATCTTTATTTCACCTTTGTTCAAAACTAATTATAGTCTATTGCCTTCAAGTGATTCTGTATAACATTGCCAAAATATATTCATTCACATATGTAATACAATTAAACATTAATGTCATTTTCTCTTATGTGAATTTTTTAGCTTAGGTAATAGGTAGCAAACGACGTGGAGAATTAAGTTGATCTGTTAAATTCATGAAAGACTTGAATGGGGTGGAGTTAGTAATCCCTGGTTAATTTATGCTCAGTGAGAATCTAGAAATGTGTTAACTATTGAGATTCTAACCATGTCCTAATAATATATTCCAGTAGCAAGCTAAGGATAGTGCCGAACAGGAAGTGTAGCAGAAAATACCACCAGATACTTTTGAATACTGGAGTTTAGAGATATTATTGGTGCTTTGTTGGTATGGTAGCTGGACTCGCAGCAATCAAAACAGGGATAATGGCCCTGAGCATAGATTATGTGTGAATTGTGCAGCAATTCAGAATCCTGTTCATCAGCAACTCTATCTGAAAGAGGGCTGCCAACATTGGGGTAGTAGGGTGTGGCCTGGCGTAAGAGGGCATGGATTGCTGTGACTGATGCAGTGATTCAGAATATTGCTCACCTGAAAAGTACACCAAATATGGCCACATAGCAAAAGACCAAGACAAGATTAATTATTGAAACAACACAGCAAATGCATTACATTTGAGCTTGTTTGTGTAGGGCAAGACCAGATTCGGTTTACTGATAGGTAAAATTTCAGCAGTTAGTGGTGCCCATGTCTCAGATGCATGGCTTGCAAAATGAAAATTGTAAGTTTCATTCTACTGTGTCTCCTGCACACCTTTTCAGAGGATACTGTAATTAAGAAGTATACAAATTGTTGAAATAAACAAATAAGCATAAAAGAATAAAACAGCTATCCGAAGCACTGTGGAGACTCACATAATTCTGCATCAAGTCTGGGTGGTTTCTTTCAATGCCATCATCCAAGATGGTGATCACAATATTCTTTCCAGTGTAGCCTCTCCTCCAAGCACCTACAATATTCATATCTGACTGACAGAGGTTTATATTATCGCTGCAGTGCTATAGGAAGAAAAATAAACAAGAAAAAAAAGCAGGAAATTAGTTGCCTGTGCAATGCAAGGAAATTTTAGCCTATTCATTAGTATAACCAATTTAATTATCCACAAATGAGCATATTGATTTAAACTGGAGAGACAGAAAATCAATGCCCTAATTAACAAACAGCAAGATAATTTGAAAGGGACGCTAAATGAAATGAAAACAGAACTAGTTATTTCTTTTGAGATCGCTCATCATATCAGGGTATAGTTATTAGACCACTTAATTGTTATTATGGGCCTTTAGAAACCCCACAGCTCTTTTCTAAGCATTCCATAGTACAGTACACTTGATTGCTGGGGGGAGAAAGTGTATTTGAATTTTTCAACACAACTGCATGTGGATAAAAGTAGACAAAGTGCCTGCACAGAATAGCCATGGAAACACAAAAAATGCTTGGGGTGGGTGGGCAGGTTGGGGTGGGTGGGAAGGGAGAGGCAGTGTTATGTACTGTATAATCCCTGAAATAGCTGTCTGGAAACTTATCCAGATTCCTTTATATCTACAAAAAAAGAGTTCCTGGCATGTTTAGTGCAGCACCAGCAGGAGGGGAACAGCAGCTAAGAACCTGTAGCCAAAACAATTCCCCCCAAATAATTGCCACTTTAGGTGCTTATTGAAGAGCAGCTATGACAGAGCTTTTGTACACCAGTTTATGTTAAATGAAAAATGAACTGTTCTCTCTCATATTTTCTTTGTTTTGTATGGAGGTGAGTTTATAAAGAAATGAGGCTGACATTTGGGAACCACAGAGAGTGTGAATCCTTTTAATGAGTATCCTATTCAGGCCTTCCTCAGGAGTGGTGCTTTGCTCCAACTCCCCTGGGCTCCATGAGAACAAGCAGAAAAGGGGGGAATAAATTCTTAGAACAAGTATCATAGCAACACATACTAGCCACAAGAGTTCTCAAAAGTTCATTCACTCCCCCCCCCCCCCAAAATCAGTTCCCTTGCACTCCATGCAATCTGTTAGTGCTTTGGAATTTGTAAAGGTGGCAAGTAGGTATTTTTTTTAAAGTGCCATGTATTGGCCTTATTTCTATATTGCTTATTTCTATATTGTGTCCTAAATCTTAACCCTTTTCATCATTACCAATTACACGATTTCGTCTTTCGCCTCCCATTCTAATAATAATTTATACATTTTGAATTCAATTTCTCTCTTCCTTCAAGCATTTCCCCCCAAAATCAGAACTCATAATAAAACCTTTTAATAGATCCTTTTTAAAATACTCATTGGTGTGATAATATTGAAACCAATCTGATATCCATTCTCAGATTTCTTCAAACTTTTTCAATTTACATACATTTCCAGAAAAATATATCTCTATATTTACCCCACTTTTCCATCATATTTATTTTATTTTGAGTACTGACTGGCTTCTATAGGTGATAACCATAAAGGTGTTTTCTTTTCTAATAAAGCTTAGTATCTAGTCTATATTCCATATATACTCCTTCTTCTGCAATGATTTTAAAATTCTTTGTGTATTTTTACCTTATCATACCACAAATAAGCATGCTACCCATAATGTTTCCCATAACATTCCAGGTCTAACAATCCTGTATTCTTTAATTCCTTTAACTAGATCATACAAGCTGCTTCATAGTACAGTGGTACCTCGGGTTAAGTACTTAATTCGTTCCGGAGGTCCATTCTTAACCTGAAGCTGTTCTTAACCTGAAGCTTCAGGTTACAGACTCCGCTAACCCAGAAATAGTGCTTCAGGTTAAGAACTTTGCTTCAGGATGAGAACAGAAATCGTGCTCCGGCAGCGCGGCAGCAGCAGGAGGCCCCATTAGCTAAAGTGGTGCTTCAGGTTAAGAACAGTAGTTTTAAGTCTGGCAATGAGAATCCACCTCTTTTTTTTACAACTGTTAAAATTTTAAATTTAATCCTTGGTCTTTTCCCCTGCCAGGTAAATTTTGATAACTCTTTTTGCTAGTAGTTTCCTTTCTTTCTCTTTTTTTGTGTACAACCATTTTGTCTCAATGTATTTTTAAAACCCCGCTTTTTCTCATTTTTTACTTACTTTAGAAATCCCAATGCAATATGCTGAAGAGCAAGTTTTATAATGTTTCTGATTTGTAAACAAACAAGGCTGGGCTACTTAAATGACAGTCTGTCCAAGGCATTGCACAGTTTATAGCATAAAGATTTCAGTTCTATTTCAAGATTCATTTTCAAGGTATTTTGACCCTGTCAGTCATAGTTTCTCGTAAACATAGCTGGTTATTCTCCCCCTCCCTCCCCCCCAAACGGCCATGCACTCAAAATATACTTTTTATTATTTATTTTTAAACTGTCCTTCACTAAAATTAATCCCATGGCAGGGTACAACATAAAATATAATACATAATACAGTAAAAACAATCTAAAAAAAATCAAACTACTACAATAATAAATTAAGATTATATGACAGCACCATGAGATCAACAGAACATCTTCAGTCAACTAACCAGTTAGTTTGGCAAATAAAAAGATGCCAAAAACTCATCAGGGTTGGTGTCTATGGAAAATGTTAGGGATGGGTGCTCAACAATCAGAGTGCCACAGGAGAGAATGCCCTCTCACATGTTGCTGCATATGTGGGGCTACCTTTGAAGGGGACTTGGAAGATGACTAATCCAGAATGCAGCAGCTTGACTGGTGGCTGAGAGTGGCCGGTGGGACCATATAACACCAGTCATAAAGGATCTTCACTAGCTCTCAGTATGTTCCCGAGCAAAATTCAGTGTTGCTGCTGACCTTTACAGCCCTATATGGCTTTGGCCCAATATACCTGAAGGAGCGTCTCCACCCCTATTGCTCAGCCCGGACACTGAGGTCCAGCACTGAGGGCCTTCTCTTGGTGGTTCCCTCACTGTGAGAAGCAGTTACAGGGAACTAGGAAGAGGGCCTTCTTGGTAGTGGCGCCCACCCTGTAGAACACCCTCTCATCAAATGTCAAGGAAATAAACAACTATCTGACTTTTAGAAGACATGTGAAGGCAGCCCTGTTTAGGGAAATTTTTAAAGATCAATGTTCTTATTATGTTTTTAGATATGTTGTAAGCCGCCCAGAGTGGCTGGGGAAACCCAGCCAGATGGGCAAGGTATAAATAAAATAATAATAATAATAATAATAATAATAATAATAATAATAATAATAATAAATTGCCAAAACTAAAGAAAAGAATGGACTGACCAATGTCCAACCCACTCATAGGTTTTTCATCTCTTATCTTACAATAAAATAAATGATGAGTCCCGTTTAGTCTTCTTCATCCAAAATATCCAACTGATCTGGCAGGTTTCTTCCATTTCTATTAACACTAAGAAATTAGCCCATAGGCAGCTCACTGAAGGAAATGACTCATAAGTTCTGTTATTTGGCTCAGACAAGCCATGTACCTTGGGCTGTAGAAAAGGGTGTGAGATTATAAACCCTATTCCTTTGAAAAGGTTTGGAAACCTGCCACAAGTCAGCTTTCTCCTTTAGTGATGTCAGCAGACTGTCCTTGCCTGAACTTTCTCTTCTCCAACAAGAGCAAAATCTTTACCATCACTGGTATGCCTTCCTTATATCTTCTTCTTCTTTGGCGATCACTCGTAGCCGAGTAAGATTGTCTTCCATAAACACAGTTTTAACAATGAGTCCGTAAGTGACTATGGATGCCAATTCTGGATCCACACGTCCTTCCACGGTGGGGACATTGGTTTCTGGGCAGCAGTTGATAACGGTGTGGATTTGCCAAGCGTGACTTCCTCTTAGCACATTTCTCCCTTGCGTCCTGAGTTCGAGTATCTTCAAAGCCCATGACACCTTTGATAAAGGCTGTTCTCCAACTGGAGCACTCGCAGGCCAGTGTTTCCCAGTTGTCAGTGTTTATACTACATTTTAAAAGATTTGCCTTGAAAGTCTTTAAACCTCTTTTGTTGATCACCAGCATTACACTTTCCATTTTTAAGTTTGGAATAGAGTAGTTGCTTTGGAAGAGGATCATCAGGCACAACATGACCAGTCCAACGAAGTTGAGGCTATGAGTGATTGCCAAAGATCACATGCAATGACATATATATGCTGTATATAAATGGCAGGGTGCTCTCAGCCTCTTTAAATTGTCTTGTGGGAAAGGTTGTATGAACTTGGGCAGCACATTTTTCTTAGAAAAAAGTTGCCAGAAGTGCCACCCCTCCCCCTGCGCCTGCCTGCCTGCCTCTCCCGCTGCCCATACCCTTACCCCCGACCTCCATGTGCCCTGCGAGCCCTTCTGCAGTGATCAGTTTCGGATCATCGTGGTGGGCTTCTCGATGGGAGCAAGAGGCAGGCAGGAGGAGTGGCAGATGCCATCAGGTCAGACTCAGCCAGCCACTGATGGGGGCGGAAAAAGAAAGGGAGCAGGGGGGACGGAGAAGAAATAACCGTGCAGGAGGGGAGGACAAAGACAACAGGGAGCAGCGGACTGAGCAAGGGAGAGAACACGAGGAGGGAGAGGGGGCTGGAGGGTGCAGGAGGAGGAGGAGGAGGGAGCAAGAGAGCAAGATGGGGGAGAGAAAAGAGGAGGGAGGGACAATACACACCTGGGGGGAGGAGGTCGCGCAGGAGCAAAGCAGAACAAGGCACCCAGATATCCCTCCGTGAGAGAAAGGAGGAGGCAGGGAGGGAGAAGGTAGAACTGTGTGTACCCACACATGCAGCGCTGCCGCTGCTGCCTGAGCCCAAACCGAAGGCACGTTCCCAGTCAAAGGTGATGCACACACAGCTGGGCTGTCACATGGCCTCCCTGAGGAGGAGGAGCTGGAGGACCAGGAATGGCCTTAGATAAACAAGGAAGAGTATAACTGAATTGGAAAAACCTATAGGTCTGGGAAACAGCTGATCTTTGCCTCAAAAATAGCTCAAACTTTTGGAAATACTGTCCACAATTTGTGTCAGTATTGCTTAGTGTGGCTCTAGACACTCTTTGATGATGGTATGGTGTATAGAGAGACGTGGCAGGGTAATACAGGCAGATGCACTCCCTTTGATATTTGGGTCCCAAGTCATTTAGGTCTTTATGGGTCAACATCAGCATCTTAAATTCCAGCAAGAAGTGTTCAGTCGTACCTTGGATCCCGAACGTCCTGGAACTCCCGACGTTTTGGCTCCCGAACGCCGCAAACCAGGAAGTGAGTGTTCCGGTTTTCGAATGTTCTTTTGGAACCTGACTGTCCGACGGGGCTTCCACAGCTTCTGATTGGCTGCAGGAGTTTCCTGCACCCAATCAGAAGCCGTGATTTGGTTTTTGAATGCTTTGGAAGTCGTACAGACTAACAAAACGGATTCCATTTGACTTCCAAGGTATGACTGTATATGTATCCAAAGAACCTCTTTCAGGATTGGTGTCATATGGCAGTACTCTGACAACTGTATTCCGTACCAATTATAACTTCCAGGTGATTTAAGGACAAAGCTCCATGTAGAACACATTGCAATACTACAAACACGACATCACTAGAGTATGGCCAACTGTGGTCAGTAATCTCTATTCGGGAAGAGCTGAAGTTTGAAAAAAGGCACTCCAAGACATGAAGGCCATCTGTATCTCTAGTGACCATTCTGGATCAAAGAGTACCTCCAGACAATGTACCTGCTCTTTCAGGGGAAGAGCAACCCTACTGAGAACAGATGCTCTACCTGATTTCATCAAGCAGAAAGAGGTATCTTTCTCAAGCACCTCAGCTATTCCCCTGAGCTCTTTAGCTGTTCCAGTCCTCCGGCAACAACATCCCAGCAGAGGCAATTGTTTGTTGCTGGCTTAGGCTTGAAGCTTTCTCATCTGGAAAAAAAACTTCTCAATATCCTAAATCATTGTGCTCTGGAACACTTAGTCATAGAACCAACCAGAGCCAAGGCAAGCCTGAACTTAAATCTTTTTATTTTTATTTTATTGAAAATTGTAATTAAATGTTGTAATAATCATAGCAAAAATAAGTTTTGAGTCTGAAATTATTACAAGCAAGGATCGCCAGCATCCAAAAAAACGTAACAATGCATTCACAGCTTGTAATACCTTGCACTGCGTAAGTGTAGCTTTCCAGAATGAGTGTTGAGAAAATGAGGGCTGTAAATCTCTCATGTGACAATTTTCCTATGCGAAAAAGGGGACTCAGATCTCATCTGACTTATCCTGCTGGATTTCACCTTGGGCTAAACTGCACTGATGTTATTTTCTCAGTTAGTGCTATGTGCCATATTTCATAGGTTGGCATATCGTCTACTGAGTGAAAAGCCTTTCTTGGATTTTCAAAAGTGCACGATCTCCAGTCAAGCAGCAATCAATAACTATTATAATCTCTCCATGGACCACATACTGTGTATGATTGTATCATATAAATGTTTAGAGCACACCTTTCACTAGTAATTTCTTGTAAATTTTAGAACTACCAGTGTGTCTGCATTTGACTTTTAACTTTGCTATCCCCATAAGCAAATAATCTTTATCTGCCTCTCTGTGCCTCCAAAAATGTTATGTTTCTCTTAAATATACTTCCCTAATAACTGATTTCATGGTCTCCCATATCCCAAATCCCATACAAGGTTAACATCCAGAGTACTATTCAAATAAAGGCATTCCTTTAACTTGGTTGACAATTTTTCTTGCTTTGACAATACTGAAGCATCCAATTGCCAAACTGGATTGTAAGACAATATGTTTCCCCACTTGACCTCGACAGTAATGGCTGCATGATCCAAAATGAGCACTGTACTTATATATGTATTTTGTATCTCAGTGACTTAGAGATGAGGATGTAATTAATTGACAAATACATATTGTATCCCATGGAATAGAACCTACCGTATTTTTCGCTCTATAGGACGCACTTTTTCCCCTTCAAAAATGAGAGGTGGAGAGGTGACGCGCGGCTATGGCAGGAGCCTCCATAGCTAAAGAAACCCCCCGCAACCCTCTCCCAGCTGGAGAGGTGACGCGCGGCTATGGCTGGAGCCTCTATAACTGCGCGTCACCTCTCCAGCCGGGAGAGCGCGCGCGGGGCAAAAGCAGCCATAGCCCCGTGACCCTCTCCCAGCTGGGGAGGTGACGCACGGCTATGGCAGGAGCCTCTATAGCCGCGCGTCACCTCTCCAGCCGGGAGAGCGCGCGCAGGGCAAAAGAAGCCCCCCGTGACCCTCTCCCAGCTGGAGAGGTGACGCGCGACTATGGCAGCAGCCTCTCCACTGCGCCTTTCCGCTGCTCCCTGACCTATTCTTTGGGGCTGGTGGTGGGCTTCCCCCGCCAGCCCCAAAGAGCAGGTCGAAAGGAACCTGAAGCCTGGACCGACCCCTCTTGCTCTCCAGGCTTCCAAGGTAGCCGCCTGAACGGCACCTTGTTTTAGAGCGGGAAAACAAGAGGGGGAAAATTCTCCCCCTCTCTGCGCAGCGCCTCCTGCCGCTTCGCTGAAGGGGCGCTGGGCAGAGAGGGGGAGATATTTTTTTTCTTGTTCTCCCCCCTCTAAAACAAGGTGTGTCCTATTGTCAGTGCGTCCTATGGTGCGAAAAATACGGTAGTTTTATCAGTTGGGTGAAATTCCCTCCACAAATTGTACCTTGTGCAAAACCATGCAGCTTCTCATGTACTTTGAAATAATTATTTGTTTGGGCCACATACTGTGGCTCAGGTAAGCAGGCAATCACCCATGCGGCCCCGAAGAAATATGTTGCCACTGGAAACAGTGATATGTCTCTAAAATAAGACTGGTTAAAAAAATACTCTCTTATTTTTAAAACTGGCTGAATACAAAAAGTTTGTTTGATTGTGTTAGTGAAATATGGAGTAAAGTAGCTGTGTGTATAAAGAATACTATGTCACTTTGTCATGTTCTGTTTGAATAGTTAAACCTCACAGAAATGCTGCCTATAATAGATACGTCATTTGAACGATGATGAACAAAATGGTATTGTCATTCTGGAAAGGGATACATGCAATTTATGGGAATGAAATAATTAAGAGCCTCACATAAATTAAGTCTGTATTTATCAACAATTTCTGTTTATTAGGACTTTGGAGCCATTAAGGTGTATTGGTTAAATACTCATGTACCACTCTATTAATTTTTCTCTGCTGCAGCAGCAATGAGTATATAATGAGCTGCTGTACTTTGAAATACTTATGATATTCATACTAACAACTCTAAGATGTGGTTACTGAGAATGCATACTGATCAGGAGCTAAACATCAATAAAGTCAGCAAATAAGTCTATGAGCTCAGTTTATTACACACTCTGCCATCATGATTTGCAATGCCTCAAGCAAACATGAAAAAGGAATATACTGGCCAAGGGTCAAAGAACTGTAAAACTAGTTCTATGAGCCAATGGGAGCTTTAGAGTTATTTTTCTCAAACAGTAGCTCCCCAACAATACTCCACAGCAAACAGAGGAGAGTTTCAGAAGCAACTTGTGACACCTCTCTTCTGAAAGCCTAAACAGCTCTTTGAATCTGGACCAGTATTTTTCATTTAAAAGCCATACACAGTGCCAGTAGAATTCACAAGCATATCAACAGTGTAAACTGATGCTACGATAAGCTAAAGATCCATCACCCTTGACATTTCTTTCTCCCTTGCAGAGTTTAAGATGCTTGTGGCATTTTATTCAGCAGGTTCAGAAGCCAGTAAATAGAACTTTTGGCAGCTCCCTCCAGGAATTCAGTTCACATGCATTTTTTAAAAAACAACAAGAAGAATTCTTTTAAGAAACGTGTCCGTTCATACTCCTGAAACACATGTGAAAAAACTGAAAATGTTCATCATAAAACAAATTGAGCTTGGGAGACCTCTCGTAAGCTGCTTTTTCTAAGTGAACCAATAGCTGGGACTATAAAGTTTTATTTCAGCCAGAGCTAGGGCTCACCAAAGTTCACCAAGAACATGCTTTAATCTACAATGCCAGGACACAAGAGCTGGTGTGTGTAAACATGTTATGTTGCTACACACACTTTGCACAAATTGACCTGACTCATACATCATGCTAAGTCAGGGGCTGCCAAACGTTTGTGGGCAGTGGGTTGATTATTTTCTCTGAAAGTAAAATCAACAGTCATAAGTGAAGTGTCCAACAATTACTGAAACCCCACACTATGTCAGGGACTGGGCAGAGGAGGAATGGTGGAAACTGCCTCCCAGCCTGACCCTTAGTTCAGAATTAGGGGTTTGAGGGAGATCACAGCTCAGAGGCAGATGAGGGGGAAAGCTGGGAAATAATGGGAGAGGAGGAGGAGGAGGAGGAGGAGGAAGAGGAAGCACCAGGAGGGCAACAGAGGGTCTTTAGAAAGCATTCCAGACCCCATTCCCAGAACCTGGCCAGCCTTGAAAGTACAATGGTACCTCTAGATGCGAACGGGATCCGTTCCAGAGTCCCGTTTGCATCTAGAAGCAAACGTAACCAGCAACGGCATGTCTGCGCACGCCGCTTTTTGCCGCTTCTGCGCATGCGCGCGACATCATTTTGAGCATCTGCGCATGTGCAAGCGGTGAAACCCGGAAGTAACACGCTCCGTTACTTCCAGGTTGCCACGGAGCGCAACTCAAACGCGCTCACCTGAAGCACATTCAACCCGAGCTATGACTGTAGTAGAGCAGAGCGCTCAGAAGCAAAGGGCCCTCAGCGCCACCCGTAGGGGAGATGATGCCAATGATGAATGAGGAAGTGGGAGAAAAGGGGAGTGGAGAGTCACTCGGGACAATGCCATTATTCCAAGAGGCTGTGTTCCAAGCCTCTCTCTGTAAATATTGAATAAAAAGCGGATGGCAAGGACTTTTCCTTGTCTTATTCGCTCCTGGGGATTGTTTCCTCCGGTGTCTGACACACTATAGACCAATAAAAAAATTAAAGTGAAACCATCTCATTCTCAGCAAGGAGAAAAATATCACCTGATAGGTACTAAGCTTAATGTTACCACTTGGACCACCATTTAAGTAATTTCCCCCACTTTTTAAATGTATATTATGTTGCAGGTTTCAACAGATTTTCTCTTTAAAACCCACACAGAAACAGGACAGCACAGACTTAGTCCCGTCCAAAGCTTATTTTCAGCTTGAACTCAGTTCCAGCACCTCTCAGGTGGGCACCATTGCTATTATATAAGAACAAAAGTGAGTTCGTGGTGAGCATTGGTCTTTTCTAGAAAAATAGCACTGGTTTTGTCCCCATGTAAAACTGGAAATTAATACTATAATGGGCTCATTCATCCCTAGTCAAGATTAAATGTCGTATTTCTACATTTTTGTGTGAAAAATACTAGTTTAATGAATATTGGTTCTAGGGACACTTTACTAGAAAATTATTTACTGCTGCTCATTAAGAAGTACAAACGTATACACATCATTCCCATTATTTAAAGATAAATGTGTGGCCTCAATTTAAAATGGTGTTTGAGATGAAGAAAGTTGATGTGAATACTCTGATCTGCCATTTAATCTTTTGTTTGTTTAGTTCTTCTCTTAGGTAGACATCAAAGCATGGCTTAGAGAGTCTTCATAAGATCTATCTGGTCTTTCCATCCCATCCCACCCACACATCTGAATGTCATATTTGTGCACACCAGAACCTGTACTTGAATCTAATTTAGGCTTGAGCGCCAGCTCCCACCCCACTTCACTGCATAAAGATGATGCTGTAAAGGTAAAGATAAAGGGACCCCTGACCATTAGGTCCAGTCGTGGCCGACTCTGGGGTTGCGACGCCCATCTCGCTTTATTGGCTGAGGGAGCCGGCGTGCAGCTTCCGGGTCATGTGGCCAGCATGACTAAACCACTTCTGGCGAACCAGAGCCACGCACGGAAACACCGCTTACCTTCCCGCCAGAGCGATACCTATTTATCTACTTGTACTTTGGCGTGCTTTCAAACTGCTAGCTTGGCAGGAGCTGGGACAGAGCAACGGGAGCTCACCCCATCACGGGTATCCTAACCGCCAACCTTCTGATCGGCAAGTCCCAGGCTCTGTGGTTTAACCCACAGCGCCACCCGCGTCCCTAAAGGTGATGCTACGTATGCCCAAACTCCAAAGTACTATGTACATTTGAATGCAGCATCTCCAGAGTCTTACACTCCAAACTCTGCTTTCCCTATAGCAATTCTACTCAGAATCAGTTCTAAAGATGAAATTCTTTTCAGATGTGACCCTAAATTAATTTAGACTAATAGTATTTATTCCAAGTAACTACGTTTATGAGTAGCATATAAGACAGCAGCATGCAAAGCATGCTGAGTTATGTCCCTTAGATAGTAGGAGTCAACAGAATTATAATAAAGATCATTTGAGAAATATGAATGAAAGGTCTTTGATGAAAAAGTTGGAACAATAAACTTAGGTCAGCTCTTTTCATTGCTAGGCTATTTGTTAATCAAGATCTGAACAATTGCATAGTGGTATATTACTATTTTAAAGATAATGCTGTTATAGCCACCAATGCAAACACTAGTTACTAATAAAACTTTCTAAGTTGTTTGTTTCTGCACCATTTGCTCAAAAAAATGGAAAATAATTTCATCTGCAATGATATTTACATTCATAAAACAACAGCACAATATCTGGAAGGATTCTTTTAAACTTATCACCTGAAGCTACTTGTTGAAATATCAGACCAACTGTTTTACCAGCAAAGTGCCTCCTCAATCCAGTCACAATGAGTTCCTTGAAATAAAAACATGTTGGATGGGCAGGGCTGTGCATTGCCCCCTCCACCTTGATCTTGCAATGTTAAACAGCAAGGTCTGAATGTTTGCTTGAAAAGCTTACAAGTCACCCTGCATGACCAGCATTCCTGATCACAGGGAGCCTTGAAAGCAAGCCAACTGATTTAATAGGTCTAAGGTGAAAGGGGCAGGGTTGGCACGCACAGCCCCGGGGATCTCCAACACACTTTAACTTTAATAATGCATGAATAGGGCTTGGGAGCCTTGAGAATAAGTATAACAAAAGACAGCAGAGAATTTTATATGAAAAAAATATTATAAACAAATAAAACAGCAAATAAAAAATTTGGAAAAATTAGAAAGGTTATAGCAACAGTAAAAACAGCTTTGATAAGGCTCATTCAGAAGAGTTACCTTAAGAATCCCTAATAAAACTACACTGTTCTTTGTGTCCTCCTTAAAGTGAGCATTGATGGAGAAAGATAATATATCCTTTGGGAGGCCAGCATTCCATGTCTCGGTATCAAATTCCACCTTTGTACTTACCCACCAAACTTCTGATTGGGTGGGGACAGAGAAAACAGCCTTAAAAGCAGAATCATCTTCTTGGGCAAGTTTATAACCAAGGGGGTGATTCCTGAAATACTATGACCTTTAGGATTTTAAGAGTAAAAACCAGAACCCTGAAATGAGCACAGAAAACCCTCACAACTAGTCATATTGACCAAGGATTGGCATAATGTTATGTGACCTGCTGACTCCAGACCAAACCCTTGTGGGCTGCTTTTTGCACCTACAGAAATTTTCATACTTTGTTTGCTCCATATAAACTGCATTGCTGTAATCCAATTTAGGGAGAAAGGAAGAAGCTTGCACTAATGTTGGTCAGAAAACCACAAAAGTACCGTATCATCACTCTGGGATCTATGCTTCTTCTCAAGAAATTATAGCTTTAATTAAAGATAAATGCAACATCCTTCAAGAAAAGAATTTCTCTCTGCTAACACAGGTTCCCGTCTCCCTCTACCATGATAAAACCTAACGTATTGGAATTCTAAACACAGATCCTGAATTGGTAACAGCTCATATGATCAAGTTTCATAACCTTTATTTCTTCATATAAAACAAAGTTATGGCATTCTAGTTTGTTTACCATGAAACATTTTAGTCAAGAAATAGCCTATATGAACTTACCATGTACCACATACTTTGCCATTTGGGATCATTAAAATACACGGGTTGGATGGCACCAGGTTTGTAATCCCTCTTTGTCCTTATTTTTACAACCTGCTGTTCTATCCATTCCACCTGTCAATAAGGAAAACATGTGGTAAATACCAAAACAACACCATGGTTATCCTAAATAAATATATAAAATCTGCAGTTGTTTGTTCCAAAAAAGGAGCTGAATACATTTCTTGGTGCAAAATTCAGGTTGATGTACTACTTTTCTTAAAAGTAAGTGTGTGGGGGGAGAGAGAGCACAGTGCCTTAAATACTCTTAAAACAGGCTTTCAAGCTATACAGTTGTTAAGAACGCAGGGTGGTTTTTCTGTTATTACATGTACAAGATCATGACAGAGAAAGAATGAATGCAGTCTACTCGCAACTTATGTACTTAATTTGCTTACCTCCCAATCAATCAATCAATCAATCAAAGAGGGCAGGCTTCCAGTGGGGGTGGGGAACCATAGACAATCTCAGCCACCACTACACTCACCTCGGAAGAGCATTCAGAGGTGCAGAGAGTGAGTGTTTTGACAATATGCAGTTTTGGTTTTACATGCTATCCCCAGAATGTAAATCCCATTTAAGTTGAGAGTCAACTACATAGCAAACGATACATAAATGTATGTTTAAAAATAATGATTTTGTGAAATATTCTACAGTGGTGCCCCGCAAGACGAATGCCTCGCTAAACGAAAAACCCGCAAGACGAAAGGGTTTTCCGTTTTTTTAGCGGCTTCGCAAGACGAATTTCCCTATGGGCTTGCTTCGCAAGACGAAAGCCCATAGGGAAATCTCCGGGGACAGCAGGGAAGCGCAGCGCGCCTACTCCTCTGTTCCCAGACCTGTCCTGAAGGCTTGCGGTGGGAGGTCCAGGAACAGAGGAGAAGGCGCGCAGCGCCTCTCCTCTGTTCCCGGGGCTTGCGGTGGGAGGAGGGTTTTTCCTCCCCACCGCCAACATTCAGAAGGGTGTTCTGAAGGCTGGCGGTGGGAAGAAAAGCCCTTCTCCCCCGCCAGCCTTCAGAACAGTTCCCCGCAGGGCTCTCCAAGCTGCGGATAGCAGCCTGCTGCCCCTATCTGCAGCTTGGAGAGTCCTGCGGGGAAGTCCTGCAGGGCTCCCCAAGCTGCAGATGTCTGCCCCGCGTGAGGGGCGCTCTGCTTCAGCAGCCCTGCAGGAACTCTTCTGAAGGCTGGCGGCGGGAGAAGGGCTTTTCTTCCCACCGCCAGCCTTCAGAAGAGTTCCCCGCAGGGCTCTCCAAGCTGCGGATAGCAGCCTGCTGCCCCTATCAGCAGCTTGGAGAGCCCTGCGGGGAAGTCCTGCAGGGCTCCCCAAGCTGCGAATGTCTGCCCCGCGCGAGGGGCGCTCTGAAGCAGAGCGCCCCTCGCGCGGGGCAGCAGGCTGCTATCCGCAGCTTGGAGAGCCCTGCGGGGAAGTCCTGCAGGGCTCCCCAAGCTGCAGATGTCTGCCCCGCAGCCTAGGCAGCCCTGCAGGAACTCTTCTGAAGGCTGGCGACGGGAGAAGGGCTTTTCTTCCCACCGCCAGCCTTCAGAAGGCTGTTCTGAAGGCTGGCAGTGGGGAGAAAAGTCCTTCTCCCCCTCCCCCCGCCAGCCTTCAGAAGAGGTCCGGGGACAGACTGTCCCCGGACCTGGTCTGAAGGCGGTCTCCCTAGGAACGCATTAATTGATTTTCAATGCATTCCTATGGGAAACCGTGCTTCGCAAGACGAAAAACTCGCAAGAAGAAAAAACTTGTGGAACGAATTAATTTTGTCTTGCGAGGCACCACTGTATGTATTTATTGTATCCCAATTATACATAGCCCACTCAGATCTGCAAGTCCTTTCTGTGGAATTCAGAATCTTCAATAAGTTTCTGACAATAAGTAACTTAGTTTGAAAACATGACCTGGAACCTTGATGATCTTCTGTTTGGCATCCCTTTTAAGTTACCTGTTGTAATTTAACCTGTTGCTCATTGTTCAGCTCTTTATTTTCCTGGAAAATGTTTTATTTTTAAAATGCTTCTGAACATTCAGCTGTGCTTGAAGTTTGATAAACAATCACTTCTGAAGTGAATTGCTACCTATTTTTTGTTCTCTTTCTTTTGAATGGAATATTACCATAGCCACAATGAAACCTTTTGGTATATGTTACAAGATTAGATATTGATGAGAGCAGAGAAAACAAAACAGAACATATAATCAAAATAACAATAGTCTCTCATTTTAAAAAAGAAATATAATCACCACCCACATACAGCACATCAAAACCACTATAGATTATTTTCTATAAAGTGTAGCACAGAACAGTTGCTAACCTGTTCTTTTCACATTATATCTAAGAAATGCATCTCTGAATCACATTGCAATACAAATGTTTCATGGTGGGGTTTTTTTAACTTCTGTCAAAGGAAGTTCTGAGGCTTAGGGAGTAGCTGACATATGGTATATTTACAGGAAATTTACTGCACTTTATTCTGCAAACCTATCGACCTTTCCTGTAAATATCCCAGTTTGGATTTCCAGGATTTTGCAACCCTTGTGCAGGGTGACTTTTTAAGGTCGGCAATAGAAGCTGCAAGCAGAGTTCATCCAGGGTTGAGAAAACCAACACACAGAAGCAAAGGACAAATGCACATTTGATTTTTCCAGTGTTTCCTACAAAATAATAAACACTACTGATTCCTTATGTGTCCTGTGTAATCTGAACATGAGAGGCCTTCTTTCAAGTATGCCAACTGCGTGCAGCATCACTTAGAATACAGAGGCCACCGTGCACAACTGGCAGTGGCTCCTACATGCACACATCCCTTCAGCTCCCATAAATTCTCCCTCATGCCATAGAGATTTGAGTAGACTAACAATTGCAAGAATTGAATTAGGAAAGGCTCTGTTGCGTTGAGCTTTTTGGTGTTAGCTTCTGTCTTATACCCATCTCTGCTATTTCTACTTGGTTTTTTTTAAAAAAAAACAACAAACCAGTTTGAACAAGTCCTCAGTATTCCTCCATTCCTGCTTTACTCAAGTGTGCGCCATTTTTTAAAAAAACTTTTTTTTTTCATCTGTGTCCCTCCACCTTTGCTTTTCTCAAACTTCTACCAGTTTGAGTAGAGGGAGAAGTGAGAAACTCTTCCAATTGTTAGCTTCCTTATGTGAGAGAGATAAAGAGCCCTCAAATATTCTATAGCACCTTCCCACAATCCTGAATTTCACTCCTGGTACCATGCGTTATCTTCAGCATGAAGTTCCAAATTCAGTGCAGTAATTTAGAAAAGATATTTTATTAACAAGCAAACACCCACATGTGTACAACATCTATCAACTTAAACTAACATTCTCTAACTTAATAAACTAACAGCCTTGCTCTTAAAATCCTATTCATCTTAAAGATACAGTAGCATATATTAGCATCAGTTTTGAGTGCAAAGAAGGCTGCAGAACAGGAGAGAGGTGGGAACGGGGTGATCTGTGCGCAATGGAGAGTTGTGAAAAGTAAGGAGGCGGGGAAAGGAAATAAAGGTGAAAATGGGAGAGCAAAGGAGGTTGCAAAAAGAGAAGGGAATAGCAGGCTTGGGAATGGGGTTAAAGATGAAAGGATCTGAAGACTAGGAGGGGATGATGGCTTCAAAGTTGGGTGGAAGATGGAAAAAGTGCTTGGTGGGTGTGGGAGATGCGGGAGGTTACAATGGGTGTGGTCTATGTGCAAGGGAGCTTGCACAAAGGGGGTCAACTATAGACATGGGGCTGAAGGTGAAAACAGGGTCACAAAGCAAGGATGCAGAAAAGAAAAGTGGCTTCAGAAATGTGGTCGGGAAAGTGAAAAGTGAGTTTAGAAGTTGCATGGGGTGGGGAGGCCTTTTTTGGCAGCCCCTGGTGGACAAGGGAAGGGGGGCCTGCAGGCCATGCTGTCCTGCAGTGTCCTTGTGGAGATCCTCCATGGCCGACTCCAAGGAAGGGAGTCCGTGCTGCACTGCTTTGATCCCCCAATGGTGGCAGTGGAGGTACGGCTGCTCTGGAGCTGCCTCCCGTGTGCCACTCACAACAGCAGCGGTAGACGGTTGCTCACTTGCTCACCTGGCAGAGTGGAGCTGAGCACCACTTGCCTCAGCAGCCATGTAGTCTGCCCTGCTCCTCCTCCTCCTCCTTCACTGCTGCTGCTACAGTAGTGCCTCCTCCTCCTCCTCCTCTCTTCCCACCCCAACACAGCTGGCCGCCTCTCCCTGCTGAACAAGCCCCTCACTTCGCCCTACGAGCTCTCAGTCCAGTGGCACCTTCTGCCACCAGGCCACTCCTACCTGCTAAGGCCAGGCGGGGGCTCCGGGAGCCACTCTGCCCCCGCCCCCGTGCACTCTTCTTCTTGGGCTGCATTTATTTACTGGCTTCACAGGAGGTGTGAATCATTTTTGCTAGAAGCCTTCTAAAATAATAATGATGATAATGATATCACTATTACAATTCTTAAAACCCCTCCTTTTTATCCTGACAGGGATTCAATGTCTATGTTGTTAACAAAAGTGCATACATATGTTTGTGTATTATTTTTTTAAATAAATATTTTAAATATAATTAGTTTAATTACATTTTCAATTAAATATATTAATTGTGTGTTTTAAATAATACAGTGGTGCCTCGCAAGACGAAATTAATCCGTTCCGTGAGGCTCTTCGTATAGCGGTTTTTTTGTCTTGTGAAGCAAGCCCATTGACAGCTTAGCAGATTAGCACTATTAGCGGTCTAGCGGCTTTTAGCAGATCAGCTGATAAGCGGTTTAGTGGCTTAGGAAAAGGGGGGGAAACCCGCAGGAACTCGCAATACATTTCGTCTTGCGAAGCAAGCCCATAGGGAAATTCGTTTTGCGAAGCGCCTCCAAAACGGAAAACTCTTTCGTCTAGCGGGTTTTCCGTCTTGCGAGGCGTTCGTCTTGCGGGGCACCACTGTATTAACTATATTGTGAACCCTTTAATTTAGAATATGGGAATTTAATTCAGTGCACAGATCACAGGTTTTGTATCAAAGTACTTTTATGGCCCACTTGGTCTGAGATGTTAGACCTCCATGCTCTAGGGGGTAAATGTAGGGGGAATAATGGGGGCATGGGGAGCAAAGTGGGCAATGATGCAGCCCCTAGCAATAACATACTAGCCAAAAATTTAAAACCTACATACTGCTCCACAGTACTTAAAGGTAGCCAAAACCAGTCTGTTTTGGCATGTGTTGGCCCATATGTTATCTTGTCTTATTTTCTACAATTCCTAATATTGAGCAAAGCTGATAAAATGCTGATAATCAAAATAAATTTATTCCCAGCTGGGTATAAATTAGTAAAGAAAGTTGCAAAAAAATTAACCAACTGTATGTGTTCAAAGTCATATGGGATTAGTGTTGGGGAACTGCTTCTTTTTGATTTTTAAATGAGTTTCACCGTGTGCTGGGTTACCATAGTTTTAAAATTGTTGTTTTTTTTGTGTGTGTTTTTTGTAATTGCACTGATTATATAGGTGGAGCTAAAGCAGAGAATCACTGTCTTCAATTTATAAAATGTGTCTTAAATTTGCACTGAGTCCACAGAGTAACTAAGTTGAATATAATAAGTGTCTGTGGGTTTTAGTCTTAGCAGCTATTTTCTAGTAATGTCAGTAGTTTCCTATGAATATTGTATGGATGTATGGACACATTTCTCTAATAGGTGATATTTTTAAAGTGTTTTTTAAAAAGTGTTTTCATTTTTGAAATATCAATAGTTTGAAGCTCATACGCCCTGAGGAAGAAGAAGAAAATATATGGAGTAATTGATTATACAGATTTTCATTTCTGGAGAAAATGAGAGGCTGCAAAAACAAGGCTTCTTCACATTTAAACATTTCATAATGTCACTCTTAGCTGTAGGAGTAATTGTGCACATTTTCTCATTCAGTTCAATTCCAAAAGTTCTATATTTCTATTTCCTGAATGTCTAGAAATCAAAGCCAAGCCAGATTGAAATCTAAATAATTGTTTAAAATACATTATTTTCAGTCTTGTCATCTCAGAGATCGCTTTTGTATTCAATGCAGTATTTTATAAACACTCTTCTAGTGGATAAGAATTGTCACAAGTTAACATTAAAAGGGACATTAAAAGAAAAAAAGAGAAACAGAATAAGATGCAATCTTTCCTAAAGCAAAGCAGTCCCCTTGAGTCATCAACTTGCTCTTAGGAAATAAAGGCTTACAATATACCAAGGCTGCAATCCAAAACCCCAATCCACCAGAGTGGAAAGGTTCGGTTGAGGCAAAGGTGTCCATCCAGCAAGCCTTGTTCTGCCAGCCTCCGCCACAGCATCTCAGTGTTTGCCTGGCAAAGGATCTGTTTGATCCTGAACCAGCACTGCTGCCATCACATGATTCAGCAATGGACCAAATCCAGATCTCTTTGTTGCACTAGCAATGTAGTGTAGCAAAAAAGCATTCTTGCCTCAACTCACCAACCACTGACGTGGTTGCTGCTTTGAAAACCACAGAGAGGTGGCCTTTTAAGTCCTACAAGAGAAACACATCACTTTCAGGCTGTTGCTATTTTGAAGTCCGATTAAATCACATATTGGCAAGTTCAGGCCACACATTTAAGTTGATTTGGAACTCTCACACAACAAACCTGCTTCCCCAAAAGCTTGGAGTTACTTATTTATTTAGTAAATAAGGGAAGTGAATGAATGCATTGGAAAGTGGGTGATATATGGTTTTCAACATTGTGATATATTAACAGCTAAATATCACAATATGCTAATATACCACAATGTCTGGAATGTATCTCAGATGTTTGTTTCTCCCCACCTTAGGGGACGAAAAAGCAGCTGAGAAACATTACTCAGACCTACAGCTGAGCAAGCCTCCATACTGCTCCAGCTCACACAAGAGGGAGGGGTGGGGCTTACTTAAACTGTTCAGCTGGGGAGTGGGAAGCGAGCCCCCCCTACTGCTCCGGCTCACATAAGTCAGAGGGGCACAGGAGCTTCCTCAAAAGTGCAGGCAGGCAGGCAGGCAGACGGAGCCCGAGAATGTGCACGGCCAGAACCTACTCAGGCTCTGTACACCTGCCTGCTTCCACCTGGGCGGACTCCCTTTTCCTGACCGCTCAGGTGGAGGCAGGCAGGCAGGTGGAGCCTCAAAAGGTTCCAGCCAAGCACCTTCTCGGGCTCCGTCTGCCTGCCTGCACCTTTGCACCTGTCCACAAGCAACTTGAGCTAGGAATACATTATGGCTTCAGGGCCATCACCATGTATTGCCAGCTCAAAATGTCTGAAATTGGTATTGCGATCTGAACGCCATACTGGTTTCAGACAATTTTCCAATATATCATCCAGCCCTACTTGGCATAGCATCATTTAATGACCACTAGGTGTGCCATCTATGCAGGGCCATGGAGGATGAGGCCCCCCTCAATATTCTGCAGCTAGGTGGGTCCCGTCAAGCACCTCCCAGGCTGCCACTAGGCCCCACTGGGCCTCCTCCCACTGTGACATCACATGCACACTGCGCTCCCATGTTGGGCAGAACCCGGTGCACCTGATGACCACGTACACAAATAGGATCAGATACTCAATAAAGGCGTAATCTGGAAGTGACCTCTGACAATGAGATTTAACCCAAATAAACCCCACACTATTTTGTTTATAGCCAGGTAGTTGGGAGTGTTTGGAATCACCTATTCTAGGCAAGGATCCATCCCCACTATGACTTGATGTATATGTTGTAGCGTGGGGTTTGTGATTTCTGCTCTCTTGACATAATATGCTGGAGACAGTTCTCTAGTAACACTTCTTTATTAAAGCAGACAAGACTGGGGCCTGAGGAGGGGAGAGATACATTTATAGGGACAGGGAACTAGCTAGAAGGGATACATTTTGGAGGGAACAATATCAGGCAATCACAGTCCTGCCTTTTGGAGGAAACCAATAAGACAGAGGATCCAAATACAGCAGCTTAAATGAACCAATAGTAGCTGTACCCTCTGGAACCAAAAGGCAGCCACTTTACCCTAATGCAAATACAGACAATAATAATACAGATATAAAATCCTTTGACTCAATACACAACACCCCTCCCCCCCTAGTGAGCACAACAGACGTAATCTCTCAGGTACTGTGGGGTCCTACAACTTCTACTTGATCTCCTGACAACAGGTGTTGCCGGTTCTGCATTGGGTGTCACCTGTGGAAGGGGGGCTGCTATAGGGGTTTCGTCAGGAACAGATGGAGTCCCAGACATCTCAGGGTCCCCTACCTGTACCTCGTCATCCTGAGGACTAGCAGACCCTGGTTCATTTGCTGAAGCCCCTGGTGACTGCACCTCTGGGCCATTTTCACCCTGGTCTTGCAGCTCTGCGTCGTTAACTAGGGATGAATTATCAGACTCCTCCCTGCTGAGCGCCCGGCGCCTCAGCTGATCTATATGTCTCTTCCAAACTTGCCCATTTTCCAAGGTCACATAATAGGACACAGGTCCACTAGCCCGGGTGACCACACCAGCCACCCACCGCGAACCTCGTGAATAGTTCCTCACCCAGACCAGATCTTCAGGGGCGAGATACCTTGTTGTGTCAGTCTCAGCTTGGGGGGTTGCTCTTGAATTACGGTTTGGCATTTTATCCGGGTGGACATAATCCAGCACCGTTACCAGTCTTCTACCCAAGAGCAGCTCAGCTGGCGACTTGCCCGTCGCAGTACACGGCGTCGCATGCTGCAAAAATAACATTCGCGCGATGCGAGCTGACCAGTTACCCTCCATTAAGCGCGCAATGGATTCTTTGGCTGTTCTTACCATGCACTCCGCCTGCCCATTGGAGGATGGGTGAAAGGGCGCGGATGTGACCCCTCTTATGAAGTTATCAGCCAAGAATGCCCTGAATTCTTGGGATACAAAAGCTGCCCCATTATCTGATACAATGGTCTCAGGTAACCCATGGGTTGCAAACAGCTGCCTCAACACCTTGATTACGGCAGCTGATGCCATGCTAGGGACCATCGCCACTTCTAACCATTTGGAATATGCATTGACGATAACCAAAAAGACCTTCCCCTGGAATGGCCCAGCAAAATCTAAGTGCAGCCGGCTCCAGGGAGATCTGGACTGCTCCCACCAGTGAACTGGTGCTCTGGCCACTTCTGGCCGCACCTCTTGGCATGCCTTGCATGTTCGTACCCATTGTTCTATGTTCTGGTCCATTCCAGGCCACCACACATAGCATCGGGCTAGCGACTTCATCCTGACCATTCCCGGGTGTCCCATGTGAAGCGTCTCAAGAACCCTGTTTCTCAGTGGTGCTGGGATGATCACCCTATCTCCCCACAGGAGACAACCCTTATGCATGGGCAACTCATGCTGCCTTGTCGCATAAGGCCTGAATTTGTCTTCATGCAGACCACCTGGCCACCCCCTCCCCACCCAAGTGAGCACACGAGAGAGAACAGCATCTTTCCCCGTTTTCTCAGCTATATCAGTAGCCGTTACAGGAGCCCCCGGCAGTGTTTCCAGCATCATTATGTGCTCCGCTGGAGCAGGATCCTCATTGCTCCCGCCAGGAAGGGGCAATTGACTCAGCGCATCAGCGTGGCACAACCGTTTCCCCGGCACATGGGTCAAGGTGTACTGGAACCCGTTCAGGAATATAGACCAACGCAATATTCTGGGGGAGAGAATTTGTGGCGTTTGTTTGTTCGGGTTGAACAAACTCTGTGGGGAGGCCAAATAAAAGACAAAAATAAATACCTGTTGAATACCTTGGAAGTAGGAAGCAAAACTGTGAATGTTTGAAGAAAAAAGATCTGCGTGTTGATAAAATAAGCAAAGAAGAAAGAAAGCAATTAAAGAAGAAATCAATCAATCAAAGAAGAAGAGATTAATTAAAAAAAACAGGTTGGGGAAAAGAGAAAAACAGAATGTAATGCAAAAGAAGTGAGAATTCTACTCATCCTTAAGGTATTTCATGGGCAGAGAGACGAGTGAGGAGAGTGTTAATTGGAGACAGTCACTGACAACTGAAAAAAATAGTGTGAACAACTGCAGGTAATTGTCCATAAGCAATGTAGATTCTGTCCGATATTGGCTTTAAAAGAGGCTTAGACAAATTCATGGAGGCTAAGGCTATCGTAGCTGCTAGCCTTGATGCTCCGCTCAGTGCCTTTACAGCTGGAGGCAATGAGGTTTCTGAATACCGGTGGCTGGAAACCACAGGAGGGAGAGCGCTCTTATGCTCAGATCTGGCTTCCTGGTTTTGAAAAGTCATCTAGTTGGTCACTGTGAGAACAAGATGCTGAACAGAACAGGCCATTGGACAGATCCTGCAGGCTCTCCTCATGTTCTTATGTGGAGATACAGACTGAGCCACAGAGTGAGGGAGAAACTATAGCAGAGTAAATATGGTAGGAAATATTGCATAACGAAGAACAGAAACCTGCAAAAGGGGGGGGGGGGGAGAGAGACGGAATGAGAATGATGAAGAACAAAATTGTAAAATGTATAAAGATTAAAACACTAAATAAATAAGGAAATGATACACAGACAGTTAGAAAACTATGGATAAGGTTTCTCTGCTTAGAGAAGTTCAAAGACCAGAATTGTTTCAAGTTAGAAAAGGAAACTTAACATGAGGAAGGAGCATTAAAAGATAAACACTCTGTGTGCAAACACAGTAATCCTGCGAAGAAAAAAGCGATGACAGCTGTGCTTATATTGAAGGAAAGATGGGGGGGGACAAAATGAAAGGTAAAATTTCTAGAAAAAAGCATTAAGAGTCTCCCCCCCCCCTTCACGGTAGCAACATTAAGGGATTAGGGTGTGTTGAATTTTTCAAATTTCAAAAATTAGGGGTGTTAAAAAGTTTTAACATGACTTGGGAATTTAAAATATGTTTTGGTTAAATTAATGCAATTTAGTTTTACTTGGTAAATAACCACATAAAAATATTGGCTATTTTGCATTTTTGTGGAATTCTCAATAATTTTAAACTTGTCTTATTAAAAAAAGTGTGAAAAAATGTGTGTAAAATTGCAGAAAAATCATTAAAAATTATTGTCAAGTACTTTTAGTTATATTGTATATGCCTGAGCATAACAAATATGCCAAAACGCGGAAGTGGTAAGAGGAGAAGGCTTGCTGAATATAAGCAGAGAAGCAAGCAGGTTGCATCAAATGCAATTATTTTCTCTGCTGATGATAACCCCCCCCCCAACAGCTGATGACCAAGATGGAAGTTATGACCTGACATTAGGAAAACCAAGTGCGCCTTCCACTTCTAAGAAAAATAGAGTACAATACAGTATAAGTACATAAAGTTGCTATGCAGAGCATCAGATAGGGTGTTGGCCTGCTTGCCACAGCTGCCATCACCACTGCCACCTTTATGGATGCTGACTTGATCACTGAAGGAGAGACCGGTAGTTGATCACAATAAAGTCAAGAGGGCTCAAGAAAAAATTATGAAATCCATGGACCAGGAATTGGATTATCTTTGTCAGAAGGGTGAAATTGACTGTGGCTGAAAGCAGACAATTCAGTTCAGCAGTTCCCCAGTATCATCACAGAACAGCAGTATTCTGTGTGCAGATCACTGTCAGCCAAGTATCTCCACCACTTCACTCTGGAGAAAGGCTCAAAAAGAGAAAAACCAGCCGAAGTTATTGCTAACAATCTTGTAGGTTTCATGAAGGGCATAGGTTAGATCTGATAAATTATTCTACCCTATTTTTCTTATTTGACTATGGAAACCACTCCTGTATTGTCCTGTGATGACTAGTATCTCTTCACAGCATCCAATTTTAGGCTGGATTTTGCTGTACTTCGGCTGAACTTTGATATCTGTGTGTCTTTGTTTAGTCTTAAATCAATGGTTTGGCCAACAGGAATTTGTTCAAAAGCTCTGCTGTCAGACAGCTGAACTAAGAACTGTCAATTCATAAAGTTCTGACATACCTCAGGGTATTCCACAGGAAGACTGTCACCTGGTGATAGTAAATTGGCAAGTACTCAGCATAGTTCACCTTGTCATAAGCAAAGCAGCAAGAGTTGCTATAGGGGAAAGGTTTAACTGCCTTGTTGGGCAGCATGCAGCAAAGGAAGAAGCACATTTATAAAGTTCAGTATTTTGTGTGTGAGAGAACCAGGGCTGGCCCAAGACATATTAACACTTGGGGTGAACCACAAAATGGTGTCTCCCCCAGCCAGGGAAGAAAGGGTGAGTGAAGATCTACATCAGGAACAAGGGGGTGGGATAAAGATCTACATCAGGATCTGCTACCCCTGTGAATTATGCTGCCTGACGCAGCCACCTCACTTGGCCTTGTGGGTTGGCTGGCCTGTTGGTAGAGTAGCTAAATTGCAGCCAGGAAGCCAAACCACATGCAATACTGATTCTTTTCTTGAAATTAAAACTATGTCCAAACACTTGCTAAAATATTCAAAAGATTTTACTTGCAGAACATGTAGCTAGGTAAGAATATATGCAAAGTATTTATATTCATATGCTTATCCAAGCATGGGCTCAGTTTTTTCTTAGTTACAGATTACAGCTTCTTCCTTAACATTCAAACTAACTGTCTTTCTCTCTTTCCAGTCCTTGCTCTCAACCTTCTGCACGTGACCCAGCTTGGCCATGCAGCTGCTTCTGAGAGGTTTCCACTTTCTCCTTCCAGCAGACTTCTCCTTACTGCTTCTTTGGGAGAACATCTTCTATACTTCTTTCTGTCACATGTATTCACACAGAAACATTACCACTCCTCCTGCATTGTGTTTAGAGAGAGAGTTATCTAACACTGTCTCTTCTTCAGTGTTTTTGGAAATGCAGCCATTACAGTCAAGTACTCACGCAAGTGGTGCTGGAGGAGACTCTTGAGAGTCCCATGGACTGCAAAAAGATCAAACCTATCCATTCTGAAGGAAATCAACCCTGAGTGCTCACTGGAAGGACGGATCCTGAAGTTGAGGCTCAAATACTTTGGCCACCTCATGAGAAGAGAAGACTCTCTGGAAAAAACCCCTCTGATGTTGGGTAAGATTGAGGGCACAAGGAGAAAGGGATGACAGAGGATGAGATGGTTGGACAGTGTTATAGTAGTGACCAACATGAATTTGAGGAAACTCTGGGAGGCAGTGGAAGACAGGAGTGCCTGGTGTGCTCTGGTCCATGGGGTCATGAAGAGTCGGACACAACTAAACGACTAAACAGCAACAACTCACACAACAAAATGGACACTGTAATAAGAAACCTCCCATATGACCAGAGTTAACCAATTACACAAGAATTACTGGGGAACATTCCAGAATTAAACATACAGTAATGCATAGCTTTCCAAACTTTTCATGATGCTTTTCAGACATGCATCATTTTAGTCACACAGTAATTCAGTTTTACTAGCAAATCAGAGGTTAAACAAATCCCTTTCCAGCCCTGGGAGGAGTGCAGGGAGCGTTCGTGTGACACACCTACACAGCATTGACACACTAACATGTCGTCACACAAGTTTGGAAAGCTGTGCGGTAATGCATTTAAGGACTCTCAATTTCAGTAAACTAAATCACGATACTTAACATGGCCCTGATAAGAGCCTCAAAAATGGCCCAGGGTCTCTTTTCACACTGCCCCCCTCTCTCAGTAGTTCTCTAAGAGGAATATGGATGACCAGAGAGGTGGTTAACTGTGGGATGGAGTATAGCTGATTTTGCTTAGTTGTCCAGCACAGCCTGCTTCTTCTTTATCTGCAAAGCCATGGCGTTCCCCTAGTTCCAGTGAAAAGCTCTGCATTGCTAAAGAATTAAAAAGGAATGAGGTAGAATCTGAAAATCTTCCATTATTTTCCTGTTTTATGATCACATCATTTGATTAATTGCACATTTGATGTTTGATCCATGAACCTCCCATTGCACTGTAAAGTTCATATTAACTTTTTATCAAACTAAAGCAAAGCCCCATAATTTTATCTAATATATGTTATCAAGCAAACATCATTTTAGAAATACAAATTATCTGATGAAGAATCAAAGGTATTTCAGAGGTGTAATTTTAATAATCTGCCCTTTTCAATTACTTTGGGGGTTCAGATTCTGAAATAGCAATGCTTTGAGCTTTTGTATTCAAAAATGTGTTAATATTATATTAAAGGCATGGTTGAGCCATCAAACTGATTTCTTTTCTACGTAGCCTAGCATTACAGCTCAGGCCATATATAAGCCCTTCAGAAATCAGCATATACTAATTTTAAGTATCCTTAGATCATTTACAAAATAAATTATTCTACTGACAAATCATGCACTGAGTTAAATTCTGCTCAAGGAAACACAAGCATGTATTCAGAAGAGGTATTCTAGTGTCAGAGCATTTATACTAAGGTAATAGTAGGATTACATTATTAACTCATGAGATTAAATGCCCCTAGGGCACAGCATACGTACATCATTTTAATGCATTCCATTGGTGACAAAATAGCCCAGAAAGCATAATGCTTTGTGTCAGGGAACTGCCATCGGAGCCCAGGGTGGTGGCGAGGCTCCCAGACGCTGGGGAGGGAACCAGCAGGGGGAGAACTTCCGCTGAGGAAGTAGAGGAGGGGGAAGCGTCGGAGGGAAGGCTCAGAGACGCTTCCAGCGAGGGCAGCGGAGAGAGCTCAGGACCTCCCATTGGGACGCCCACTCTGCGCAGAAAGCTGTCGCGCAGGGAAGCTAGGCGGAGACTCTTGGTTGAGGAGCTTTTATGTTGGAAGAAATTCAGGAAACGCCCACTGACGGATTCTGCCAGCGATTAAGACAGCCACGAAGTAAGGGCTGTCCGGGCAGGGAAAGTTTTAGCCAACTACTCAGCTTGGAGCGGTGTGGCGCTTACACACAAGCAACCCCTTATCCCATTACAGCTTTGCAAACATCATTTAGCACCACAATGAGTTTTGCAGAAGCATCTCCAAATACCAATACACCTTGCCCACACCTTGTCCCCAAGGTCATCAAGTACTATTAATCCATGGACAGAAAGGAGGGACAGGACTGGTCGCTTAGCCAGTCTAAGGGAAGAGGAAACAATGTTTGCTGTGTGGAGCAAGGGAAGCAGGCAGACACAACCCCAGGGGAGGAGAAGCCAGGCTCTAAGGCTCCACGGCTGCGAGGATCCTCCGCTGGAGGGCAGCTCCTTCCCCACCCATCTCTTCCCCGCCAGTCCTGGCCTGCATCAAGCCTGGGGCATGTGGCCTCTCTATCCTTTCTCTGTCTCCCTTCTTCCAAGGGGAAAAAAATAAATAAGACAGAAGCTCTGTTGTGCCCCGGCTTGTTCAAGGGGTGGCAGTTAGAGGCATCTTCACACACCCTGTGGGTGCACTGCAAGGGAGGGAGAAAGGCTGGGAAATTGTCACTTCTTTAGTGCCTAAATCCTTCAAAATGGGAAGCAGTGGCTTTGTGGTGTCTATTCTCAGACACCTACTGTTAGTGTACTGTTCTGAACTCAGCCGGAACTTCCGGGTTGGCGCCTCCGGCAAATGGCGGATTCCCTCTGAGCTCTGGAGGGACCAGCTCCACGAGATCGGGTCCTGCTCGCTGCAGCAAAGCGGGGACCCCTAAAAATCACAGGCGGGTGAAGCCTGTGAGCGTGGGACTCAGCGGGCACCATTTGCGCCCCCCGAACCACGAAAAGAGCCTTTTTAAAGGCTTTGGAACGGATCGGAGTGAGCGGCGCGGTGCTGAGAGTCGATTGCTTCTTTCGTGGAGTGAAGCTGCGCAGCTGTGGCCGGAGAGCACTGACTTTTTCCTGAACAATTGGACTTTAAAGCATCTACCCGTGAGTAGGTTCATTGAATTAATTTGAAGAACAAATTGGACAAATTCGGTACCGAAAGGGGAAGGAATAAACAGGAAGTCTGCCTTTTCCTGCTTGTAGATAGATCAAAGCAAAGAGACTTTAAAGCGGAAACCTGGAAAGACTTTTATGCAAAGGTTTAAAATCCAACACCAAAAAGTGGTCCCCCCCCCCCAGTTGGCAGGAGCGGAGGGGGAAAGATTTGGACTTTAAATACCTGCATGAAAAGGGGGAAAGAAAGTTATATCCACTGCTTCAAAACCCTGGGAACGGACTGCCTTTAAAAGGGGAGAGCCGATCAGTGGAAAGCCTTCTCAAACTAGAGTGAAAGTTAAAGACGTTTAAATCTCTGCGAGAGAGATACAGTGTTTCTGGACTTCTTCTGACTCTTCTGATTTTAAAGTAACTTTTTTTACGATCTCAAAGTAACTTTCAGGGACTGTGTAACTGTGGCATTGAGTGGCTGGAGGGACTTGTAAGATCTATAATTGTTTAAAGAGTTGCAATTTGAAGCTGTCCCCCTAGAGGAACATTGACATTGTTGCAATAGTTACTACGCCACTGGAAAATTCCCTTTCAAAACAAATCTCTCAGGCGTGGGACGGACCTTGGAATGGCAGATGGAAAGGGAAAATTAGACCCAGCATATAATACCAGGTCTGGAAAAACATATCGGACTGATATCACACAGCAGAGAAGGGCTCAACATCTGGAGCACCAGGAGGAGCTGCTGCTACGCAGACTAAATTAAAGGTTATGTCATCTGAAGATGCATTGACTCAGGCGCTCAGTAAAATTAATGACTCTTTGGAGTATTTAGCAAAACAGGTAGCAGAAACGAATAAACAAGTGGCTGAGACTAATAAACAGGTGGCTGAGGCCTCAGCAAAAATTGACTTGAATACTACATGTATTAATGATTTGGGGGGAAAAGTGAACTCTAATACACAGTCTATTGAAAAATTACTTGAGGAATCGGCCACGACCAGGAAAATTGCGGAAGAAGCTAAAGAAATTGCCTCTGCTATTCAAGAGAAGATACTACCTGTACACAGGAAACTGGAGGACCACGACCTGACATTGTCTATGATAGAATTACAAGGGAGGGAGAAGAATTTGAGAATCAGAGCGATACCTGAAAGTGAGAAGGGGAATTTGGTGGACTTTCTTACAAAGGAATTTACAGACTTTTGGCAAGAAGACTTGGGGAAAGAAGAATTTAAGATAGTGAGTGCATTTAGAATTGGGACACGACAGAGGAAAAATAAGGTAAGAGACTGTTTGATTACCTTTCGAACAAAAGAAGAAAGAGATAAAATTTTAAATCTGCACTACCAAAGAACTTTGGAAATTGAAGATTCATTTGTGGAGATCTTTAAGGACATCCCCAAACAAATTTTGGACATTAGGACCTATTACAGAGATCTTGTCGCCCTACTGAGGAAAAACAAAATACCCTTCAGGTGGGAATTTCCCCAAGGCCTATCTTTTAAATATAAAGATAGGAAAATAAGAATAAGAACGGTGAACGATAAAGACAAGTTTCTGAAAGATCACGAAGAACATCTACAGAAAGAAGCGGAGTCAGGAGAAGAACCAAAAACACTGGAAAAAGGAATCTTGAGCATAGCAAATTTACCATTTGGTCTCCCTAGTCCAGAGAAAGAGACACCACCGACAGAAAAAGAACAACTACTAGGTGCCGTTGGAGGTAAGGCAAAGTAACCTCATCATGGCTCTGCAACTTCTAAGTTGGAATTGTAATGGTCTTAACTCCCCTCGAAAGAGAAAAAGTGTGTTTCATATACTAAAAAAAGGACAATTGGACCTGATTTGTTTACAAGAAACACACATAATGAGGAATTTGTCAAGGATGTATAACTTGCTGTTGAAATGGAATACTCAAGATGAAACAGTTAAATTTGCAATGATTAAATGGGCACAAGACGTTGGACATAATATTATGTTTGCTGACTGGGAACAGTTATGGACCACCGGTATGAAATTTACGGCATGTAATGCCTTAAGAGAGAATATAATGAAAATGATGTACAGGTGGTACATGACCCCAGTCAAGCTTGCAAAAATTTATCACTTGCCCGATAACAAATGTTGGAAATGTAAAGAGACTGAAGGTACATTCTTTCACCTTTGGTGGATGTGCCCAAGGATTAAGGCTTTCTGGGAAATGATCTATAATGAACTGAAAAAGGTATTTAAATATACCTTCCTTAAGAAACCAGAGGCCTTTCTTCTGGGCATGGTCGGCCAATTGGTGTTAAAGAAAGATAGAACTTTTTTTATGTATGCAACAACAGCAGCAAGAATACTCATCATGAAGTACTGGAAAACGCAAGATCTACCCACTCTGGAAGAATGGCAGATGAAGGTGATAGACTATATGGGACTGGCAGAAATGACCGGCAGAATCCGAGACCAGGGAAAAGAGACGGTGGAGGAAGATTGGAAGAAATTCAAAGACTATCTGCAGAAGCATTATAAAATTAATGGACATTAGTGTGATGTTGGATAAAAATTAAGTGGTTACCAGCTGTAACGTAGAGGTTGAACAATAAGATATGATAAGTTATAACAAGTTATAATAAGGATTTGCTGAACTAAGAATCTGAACGGGAATACAAAAGGGGGAGGTGAGAGGAGGTCTGGGAAATAAGTTAATGGAAATGAGTAATGGAAATTATATTTGTTTTAATTGTTTTCTCTCTCTCTTGCTTTTGTATTTTTGTGTTTTTATTATCTTTTTTGTGTATGTTTACTTTTTGTATTAATTGGAAACTCTAATAAATATCATTTTTTAAAAAATGGGGAAAAAATGAAGTCAGCCACAAAGTCAGCAGCAACGGCACCTTGCTACTAGCAGTATATCACAGCTTCTACAGCCTACATATAGTATGGAATGGGCGTAGCCAGGGGGCAGCTGCCCTCCCAATCAATAAAAATACTCAACTAACTGTGGTTCTGCCCCCCTAACAAAAATCCTGGCTATGCCCATATAGTAGGGGTATTTGAAATGAGAGTTGTCATCTCATGCACAAATTGTCATCTCATCTGTCCTCCCAGTTGAACGACGTGGCCCAGGGAGAGAGAGAAAAATAGTGGAAGTGAACAGCTGGCTTCGCAAATGGTGTAAACAGGAACGGTTGGGATTCTTAGATCACGGACTGCAGTTTCTTGAAGATGGACTTCTGGCAAGCGATGGGCTGCACCTCACAACGGTTGGGAGGAATGTTTTTGCCAAAAATCTCAGAAACCTCATCAGGAGGGCTTTAAACTGACTAATGTGGGGGAGGAAGACAGTGCTCCTGAAGGTAGGAGTCTATCAATTGATGAAGATGATCATCCAAATGTCATAGACCAAATGGAGCAAACAGCACGCAGACCTAGTGGTGGGAGGGAAAAATCCTTAAATAAGAGACACGGGGGAATGATTAATGGACTTCAATGTCTGTACACGAATGCGCAAAGCATGGGTAATAAACAAGATGAGCTTGAGCTCTTGGTACAGCAAACTAAATATGACATAATAGGTATCACTGAAACCTGGTGGGATAAGTCCCACGACTGGAATGTAATAATGGAGGGTTGCAATCTATTTCAGAGAAACAGACCAGACAAGAAAGGAGGAGGAGTGGCGTTATATGTCAGGGATGTGTATACCTGTGAAGAGATCCAAGATTTAGAACCTCAAAGCCAAAGTGAGAGCATCTGGGTCAAAATTAAGGGAGAGAAGAATAACAGGGACCTCACTGTGGGAGTTTACTATAGATCCCCAAGCCAAACGGAGGACATAGATTATGCCTTCCTGGAACAGATGGCCAAGCATGCAAAAGGAAGGGAGATAGTAGTAATGGGGGACTTCAATTACCCAGATATTTGCTGGATGTCAAACTCAGCCAAGAGCATAAGGTCAAACAGATTCCTCGCTGGCCTTGCAGACAACTTCATTGTCCAGAAAGTGGGAGAAGCAACAAGAGGAACAGCCATTTTAGATCTGGTCCTAACCAATGTTGATGACCTGGTTAGTGGGGTAGAAGTGGAAGGATCATTAGGCGCCAGTGATCATGCTCTTCTGAAGTTTACTATACAGCGGAAAGGAGCAGCCAAGCATACTAGGACTCAATTTCTTGACTTTAGGAAAGCCGACTTTATAAAACTTAGGGAAGTGCTGGGTGAGATCCCATGGACAGTAATATTAAAAGGAAAGGGAGTTCATGATGGCTGGGAGTTTGTTAAGAGGGAGATAGTAAAAGCACAACTTCAGGCAATACCAATGAGACGGAAACATGGAAGGTGCCTAAAGAAGCCAGGGTGGCTATCTAAAGAACTTTTAACTGAGTTAAGATTAAAAAAGGATGTGTACAAAAAATGGAAAAGGGGGGAACCACCAAAGAGGAATTCAAACAAATAGCCAGCACGTGTAGACACAAAGTCAGAAAAGCTAAAGCACAGAATGAACTCAGGCTTGCTAGAGAGGTTAAAAGCAACAAAAAAGGCTTTTATGGGTATGTTCGTAGCAAAAGGAAGAACAAAGAAACAGTGGGGTCACTCAGAGGAGAAGATGGTGTAATGCAAACAGGGGACACAGAAAGGGCTGAACTCCTCAATGCCTTCTTTGCCTCAGTCTTCTCCAATAAAGAAAACAATGCCCGACCTGAAGAATTTGGAGCAAATGATTCAGCAGAGGAAACACAGCCCAGAATATCTAAGGAGATAGTACAAGAATACTTGGCTAGTTTAGATGTATTCAAGTCTCCAGGGCCAGATAAACTGAATCCAAGAGTATTAAAAGAACTGGCAGATGTGATCTCAGAACCACTGGCAGTCATCTTTGAGAATTCCTGGAGAACAGGCGAAGTCCCGGCAGACTGGAGGAGGGCAAATGTTGTCCCTATTTTCAAAAAGGGGAAAAGAGAGGACCCAAATAATTACCACCCAGTCAGTCTGACATCAATACCAGGGAAGATTCTGGAGCAGATCATTAAGCAAACAGTCTGTGAGCACCTAGAAAGGAATGCTGTGATCACCAATAGTCAGCATGGATTTCTGAAAAATAAGTCATGTCAGACTAACCTGATCTTGTTTTTTGACAGAATTACAAGCCTGGTAGATGAAGGGAACACAGTGGATGTAGCCTACCTTGATTTCAGCAAGGCATTTGACAAGGTGCCCCATGATATTCTTGTAAAGAAGCTGGTAAAATGCGGTCTTGACTATGCTACCACTCAGTGGATTTGTAACTGGCTGACTGACCGAACCCAAAGGGTGCTCATCAATGGTTCCTCTTCATCCTGGAGAGGAATGACTAGTGGGGTGCCACAGGGTTCTGTCTTGGGCCCGGTCTTATTCAACATCTTTATCAATGACTTGGATGATGGACTCAAGGGCATCTTGATCAAATTTGCAGATGACACCAAACTGGGAGGGGTGGCTAACACCCCAGAGGACAGGATCACACTTCAAAATGACCTTGACAGATTAGAGAACTGGGCCAAAACAAACAAGATGAATTTTAACAGGGAGAAATGTAAAGTATTGCACTTGGGCAAAAAAAATGAGAGGCACAAATACAAGATGGGTGACACCTGGCTTGAGAGCAGTACATGTGAAAAGGATCTAGGAGTCTTGGTTGACCACAAACTTGACATGAGCCAACAGTGTGACGCGGCAGCTAAAAAAGCCAATGCAATTCTGGGCTGCATCAATAGGAGTATTGCATCTAGATCAAGGGAAGTAATAGTGCCACTGTATTCTGCTCTGGTCAGACCTCACCTGGAGTACTGTGTCCAGTTCTGGGCACCACAGTTCAAGAAGGACACGGACAAACTGGAACGTGTCCAGAGGAGGGCAACCAAAATGGTCAAAGGCCTGGAAACGATGCCTTATGAGGAACGGCTAAGGGAGCTGGGCATGTTTAGCCTGGAGAAGAGGAGGTTAAGAGGTGATATGATAGCCATGTTCAAATATATAAAAGGATGTCACATAGAGGAGGGAGAAAGGTTGTTTTCTGCTGCTCCAGAGAAGCGGACACGGAGCAATGGTTCCAAACTACAAGAAAAAAGATTCCACCTAAACATTAGGAAGAACTTCCTGACAGTAAGAGCTGTTCGACAGTGGAATTTTCTGCCAAGGAGTGTGGTGGAGTCTCCTTCTTTGGAGGTCTTTAAGCAGAGGCTTGACAACCATATGTCAGGAGTGCTCTGATGGTGTTTCCTGCTTGGCAGGGGGTTGGACTCGATGGCCCTTGTGGTCTCTTCCAACTCTATGATTCTATGATTCTATGATTCTATGAGAGTTGTCAAAGTGATCCACAGTTAAAAGTAGAAGTTGGCAAATGTGTCCTCTTTTTTGCTCTTCAAAATATGGCATCTCTGGCTTGAAGTAACTTAGACATTGAAATGAATAAGAGAATGAAAGAGTGGTCCCTAAGCTAAATAATAAACAACAACAACAACAACAACAACATGTTTTGAATATACAGTAGAAGCAATCCAAGGTGAACTATGGTCAAAATTAGTTGAATATTTGTTTGATGTGGGGGAGGTCCAACATTTAAGCCCCATGTCATGGTTTTAGATACCACATGTCTTAACAAAACTTGAGAGCATTTTATATACAGTGGTACCTTGGGTTAAGTACTTAATTCGTCCCGGAGGTCCATTCTTAAACTGAAACTGTTCTTAACCTGAAGCACTACTTTAGCTAATGGGGCCTCCCGCTGCCGCCGTGCTGCTGGAGCACGATTTCTGTTCTCATCCTGAAGCAAAGTTCTTAACCTGATGTACTATTTCTGGGTTAGCGGAGTCTGTAAACTGAAGCGTCTGTACTGCTTAGGCTGCACTCCTACACACTTATATGAAAGTAAGTTCCATTGAACCCAGAGGTACTTCTGAATACACATGACTAGGTCTGTGCTATTTCTGTTCCATAATTTTTCTACTGAAATTGAGCAGGACTCTTCTGGTGTTCATGTTTCCTAGATTAAAACCACCATGGGTGATGTATAAATGTGTATTTGATTCTGACCTTTTTAATCAAAACAGCATTTTTCTAAGTTTTTACCATATTTGGAATCTTTATGATGATGTGATAAAAGGCAAAAAGAGGTAGAAAATGAAGTAAATTTGTGGGTATAAGTGTCTGCGGAACTGTAGCGATTGAATAGCAATTTGCGATTTTAGCAATTGTATGGTACTTTTTGTGGGCTTGCAAGATCAAAGGCTTAAATTGGCTCAGAGTTACAATTCTACCAACCGCTGCAATTTTCAGCATGTAACCCAATTTTAAGGGAGCCCAAGAATTTTAAAGGTACAGCTTATTAGCGGGTGCGGCTTATATTCGGGCTAATACGGTATTTTTGGAAGCTGAATGTCCAATGGGGCTTCTGCAGCTTCCAGCCAATCAGAAGCCACGCTTTGGTTTACAAACGTTTTGGAAGTCAAACAGACCTCTGGAACGGATTCCATTCGACTTCCAAGGTAAGACTGTATTTTCTTCTCATGCATGAGAGCTACAACCATTTTTACTACATGATGATGGGAACTCTCCCCTTATGTTCAGGAATAGAATATATAATGATGCCACTTTTATGTTCGTTGGGACACTTTTTATATGCTCCGTCCTCATTCTGGATCAGAACCCACAGACTACTTGAAAAAATATTTAAGAGTTTCAACATACATTTCTTACATATGTAAGAGTTTCAACCAGCAGATGATCAACTATATGGGATTGGCAGAAATGACCGGCAGAATCCGAGACCAGGGAAAAGAGTCGGCGGAAGAAGATTGGAAGAAGTTTAAAGACTATTTGCAGAAATATTGCAAAATCAAGGAATATTAGAATGATGTTGGATAGAAATTAAGTGGTTTCCAGCTGTAATGCTTAAGAGAGATGGAAATAAGGTTCTGAAATAAGTAAAAGAATTAATGGTGAGGATTTGTTGAACAAACAATTTGAATTGGAATATAAGAAAGGGAGGTATGAGGAGGTCTGGAAAATAAGTTAAAAGAAAATAAGTAAATGGAAACTTTATGTGTTTTTAAATTGTTTTTATTTCTGTATATTTGGTATTTTTGTATTTTTGTTTTTTCTTTTCTTTTTGTTTTATAATGTATTATTTTTGAAAACTTTAATAAATATCTTATTAAAAAAAAGGTAAGAGTTTCAACCAGCACTTTCCTTTTAGAATTAGCTAAATAACCTAATCATGAAAGTAACTCTAAATATACACATGCCTTTATTTCAAGCTGTTATGCAAATTCTGAATTCAGAGACTGTTAAACCCCTATAAACTTGCCCTTTGCTCTTTTCACATTCCTAGTGCATTCTGCATAATTTCTTTCCAACATGTTCCCTTGCTCTCTCACCTCTGCTATAGGATCTCATGGCAGCCAGCTCTGTAAATTACCTTTTCTTTTTCCCCAAATTATTGCCCCTTATGATACAAAACAACTATTTCTCCATTTATTCCTTTTCTAGATCAACCTGAAACACACCAGCCTGTCAGCCAGATTAGCCACTTGCCGCCTTTCCTTTGCTGGCAACATAAACTGAATAAAGTCTCCTAACATCTCCCAGAGTGCAGCTGACAGCAATTTCCCCCCCTCCATTCCTTTAGGACCTGGTCCTGTTGAACTCTCTAAATACGCTTGAGTAATTCTGAGTCTCTGTAATATTCTGTCTCATATTGAAATGTGAAATATGAAATATGAAAGCCTTCAACTGCTGTTTTTCAAATAATTTCACCACATTATTCTACATATGTACCAATACAAGATGAAAAATAATAAAATAATTTCCATGCACTTATAAATGTAAAGTGCATGGAAATTATTTTATTATTTTTCATCTTGTCTTGGTACATATGTAGAAATGCTGAAATGCATAACTCTCATCTCAAATGCTCTGATTTTAAGATGACTTTAAATTGTCCCCATCATGAGATTGTGTGCCCCCCTTTATCCACTTTTCCATTTCCTGTCTGGGATTCTTCTACCTACTCACATACAGATTATGTACAATTGCAAATGCACATCATGAACACCTGCTATTTGCTTCACATCAAACATTCTGGGCAAAAAAGAGAACAGCAGTGTTTGACCAAAGGAAGCTGTTGAATGCATATAAATTAATTACAAAGGGCTACACGATACAGCAGAAATGGGTTTATGAAAATATGGCTGTGTCTGTGCTCCTCTAGAGTCATGCTGTATTATCCTATGACTCATTCAGATGAGTCTTTCATCCCACATTCCCCTCTAGGGCCTACTCAATATAATCCAGCATTTCTACCAATATGTGAAATTCAAGAGAAGCAGTGTTATACATGGTAAGCGAAGGGCAATGACAGGAGAACTGATTTCCTTGATTTAATAAAAAGAATTGTTGCTAAAATGGGCAGGCACTACTTGTTTCCTTTTCTTCTCCCTTGTTATCATTTCACTCTGTCCCACTCTGTCCCTTCTTCATCGCATTAACTGCTCATGTCAGGGTCTTCTAATTCAGAATAGTAATCTGCAATCTCTTTACTTTCTCTAAGTGAAAGAATGGTTGCTTTAGGGAGCAGTTACACTTTCCTGTGTAGGTTTTGCTGAGGCTCCCTCCCTCTTGTCAGTCCTTTATAGCTTTATCTGCAGCCAGTGGCATAGCAAGGTCAGGTGATACCCAGAGCAGGAAATTTCTTGTCACCCCCCCCCCCCACACACACACATTGAAATTATTAAAAGAAGGGAAAATAAGATAGTGTACTTACAGTTGCAAGTGTTATTTTCTGCTATATTTACTTAACATTGTGAGCATAAGCACTTAAAACTTTTTTTCCCTAACTTTGTTCTCTGCAAATTTTGAAATCACATCATCAAAATCAATTCAATTGACAAATTCAATTGACAAGATGGCCAAGCCAGAGAGCTGAGCTTGACTCATAGTGGACCTAAGATAACTCTTGATTAATTTTGGTTTTGAAAAACTCCTCTCACGTGATGTCTAGCAATGTAAACTGAATTTTAGAATAACTATTCAGAGATTTGAATTAAGGCTCAAAGCAAACAGGAAGTTGCCCTAAAAATGGCAATATATACATATATTTGTATTTCCCTTTTAGGCCGTGTACCTGTTTCAGCAATTCACATAAGCCTTAATAAAAATATCATCTATGGAAATAGCAGGAGCTATACAAACAGGTCTTACTCAAAAATGTCAGAAAGCTACTTTGCAACTACTCACTTCTAACCTAGGACTGCTTCCTCTGCAAGGAGACAGAGCAGCTTCAAGCCTATCTGCCTAATGCAGGCATAGGCAAACTCAGCCCTCCAGATGTTTTGGAACTACAACTCCCATAATTCCTAGCTAACAGGACCAGTGGTCAGGGATGATGGGAATTGTAGTCCCAAAACATCTGGAGGGCCAAATTTGCCTATGCCTGGCCTAATGATAGAACCACCTTGTGCTAGTTAATGTCACCCTATACAGCAGCTGCACCTTGTGTTCATTGATCTTCAGTACTTAGCAAGTGAATATAAAGTAAAGCACCAAGCACCAATGAACAGGGGAGGCAAAGGAACGCAGCAGCTCCAGCTCACGCTCACTTGCTTTGGTGCACAGGCGTGCAAGGCTGGATGGAGGAATCGCTGCCCTCCAAAGCCGTTGCGAGGTTCCGCGGCTCAGGAGCTGGCGAGGTGAGGAATCGCTCCTCGGAGTGGCCTCTAGGGGCAGAGCCTACTTAAAAGGGCAACACTTAAAAGGGCAAACGGGATTCTATGGGTCCCACCAGCGTTTATTTGTGCAAAAGGGGGTTTGGATTCAGCCAGCATGTCACCCCACCTCATGATGGCACCCAGGGTGGACCGCCCCCCGTCCCCCGTCCCCACTTATACGCCCCTGTCTGCAACTTGAGGTCAGCTGGGATTCGAAATTATCTTCAGAATTATATGGAGTGACAATGCTAGTTTAGCTTCAAAATATCTGCCTTTATATGCATAATTCTCCCACTTGAAATTATGGTAGTGTCATATTCTCTGGCCCTGATGCTCCAAGAGGTTCAGAGGCAGATTTGGAGGCCACAGAAAGCACTTCAAGTCTCTGCCCTCTGGATATGACTTACCACTAGAACTTGACTGGACCATCAGACTTGTCTTGCGCCATCCTTGCTCTTTGAGATGCAACATCGCTCTCTTCTAATTACATGTGCCCTGGCTTCACCCCAGCCTCCCCTGGGAGGATCTGAGGCAGGCCGAGGCCATGTTTAACAAAAAATGCAGTTCTTCAAATAGGTGATACATATGTCTGACATAGAATATAAAGGCTGTTAGCCTGTATGCTGCCCTGTATGCATGACTCAAGCAGCAGTTTTGCTGGTTTGCAGCTGAGTCTTTTAAACATTATGTGGGATGCATGGAATACTTCTAGTTAAGGACTTACTCAAGGGCTCTAGTTAATGAGGCATGGTGGAACCAAATATATCACAGTAAACCTCACACACACACACACAAACCCCTATGTCCTCTGCAAGATCAATGCTATTAAATGTATAGATTTCATCAGGTTGTGTTACATCTCTTGCAAGTTAATGGAACAATAACCAGCTTTCCTTCAATGTAAAAATCCAAAGACCTTAATCTGCCTTCAAGACAAGTGCTATCAACACTGCAACTTGTTGGAACATGACACCTGCCTGTTTTTTGGAGCTTAGGTTTCTGATAACAGGAAAGAGTGGACAATGGATATTACTACTTTTTTCCACAACTTGCTTCAGCACAGTGTATCTACGCAATCTCAAAGTGATAGTCCATCCTTACAGCCAGTCTAATGAGCAGTTTAAGTAAAAGGAAAGGAATGAGTGCAATCTTATTGACTACATTTCACATCCTAATCTATTTGTCACACTGATTAGGAAGTGAATCATTGTAAAGTTGTAGATGAGTCTTTCTTGTTCAGCAATCTACAATGAGATTGTCAGACTAATGGAACTTCACAAAGGGCTTAGGAAAGATCGAGGGCGAGAAAATTTTCTGATATGCCATTTAAACAAATGCATGCACAATTAAGAATATGAAGGCTGAACCTTTTGAGCCATTTGCTGACAGTCAGGATAATTATGAAGAAGGCGAGCTATAAATGCAAGAAGTCAAACATGGCTTTTATAACAAGTTAAGATCTCAGTTCGCCAGTGAACATTTATGTTCATTTCCATCAGTAATCCTATGTTAGTAAAACCAAGTCTTTCAAATGGCAATTCTAATATGAAATTCTAGCTTGTTTAATGAACAGAATGAAAACACAAGAATTAATAGAAAGATAAACAAAACAAAAAAAGAAAGAAAGAAGAGTTTACAATGTGCTAATTTTCCATATATTGCTACAAAATTAGCCATGTGGTTAAACATTAAGATATTCTGTGAAATGCAAATAAACTGGATCACATGCAACAAATGACCAACAATTGCTTAAGTCTTGCCAAAGAAATGAGACTGTCTTATAACAGTTCTTGGTGTGGGTTTCCTCCACTTCCATGGTCTACTAACATGCATATACTCTAGGATTTGTACTTGTGACAAAGACGGTGCCACATTACTACTGCAAGCTATCTGGCAGGTAGCATGTACCTTTCCAAAGCAGGAGGGCTGCTTGCTGGGCTCTGAGAAGCAGGTGGGTGGACTTTGGGACCCTGTCAGAGTTCTCCTGCCTACTTCCCAAAGCCCAGCAATCAACCCCCGCCCCTAATTGCTTTAAGTGATTATGCCCAGGAGCATAACCCTTGTGTTGAGTTAGCTATCTGTACATGTTGTACTTCAAGACATCAAGCAACTGGCAGTGGCGTAGCGTAGGTTGTCAGCACCCGGGGCAAGGCAAGTAATTTGCGCCCCCTAACCCTGAGTGAGCCAGGTAGGGGCAGAGAGCTGCGAGTGCGAGCGCCCCCCCCCCAAGATGTTGCGCCCGGTGTGTTGCCCCCCCCTGCACCCCTCACGCTACGCCACTGGCAACTGGCATATCAAGTCTTAGAATCAAGACACATACTGAAATGTACAAGTTCTTTAATTGGCTGTGATGGAAATGGCAGCCAACAGGTAGCTGAGAGGGGAAACACAGTGGATGTTACCAGCTATGAACAACCTTTGGGAAATGGCATGCTTGGAAGAGGTTTACAACACCTTCCCTCCCCACACATGAAAGTCTATCATTTCAGCCTAAAAGAAAAAGAAAAAGTGAGGGCCAAAGTTTGGCATAGCTATAATAATGGAAAAGTATCATGAGAAGTATGTTACAAAGGAAAAAGATATCTACAAATTCAACAGAAGTCAGAATATACTATTAAAAAACAGAAGTGTAAGAATTGAAATTGTTCCTGATACATTAAACAAAAACTCTTTAAATAAGTACCATCTTTCTTTTCCCCATGGAAGATCCATACATTGTAAAGTTGCATAACAATAAGAAATTAAAGAGGCACAACTTTTCCATCTTCTGCATTTTAGGAAAATTTGGTGTGTTTAATTCCTGCCTGTTGTGAAGCAGTTAAAGAAGGCTCTCGTTAGGAAAAAACAAAAGACATCTAGCAACCTTATCCACAAACTACTTGTGGCTGGTATGCAATACCCCTCAAGTCATTAACATTTCAAAGCGCTTCACCAAACAGCTGGGCTACTCCAAAGTAAGGAAATGGTTTCAGGACTGCAGCCTCTGAGTGAACACAGGTGCAATGCACCTACATCTGCAACACTGTGCCAAAGGCTGTAACCCAGCCAGAACAACTGCTGTACAACATGCAGTTTCTTGAGATTGCATAGCAGTACCATCTACTGTCACAAGGTATATTTCTTCATTCTAAGACATGGCTACTACTTGCAAAGAGTATACCAAGAAACTATTATACTAATTTGTGGCTGCTTAAATTAGTGAAGGTTGATCTACAGATCACCAGATACATACGTCAGTCCCTTATGAACTAGGTTGTACATCTTAGGACAGCACATCCGTTAATAATACAATATTGTCTTCATTATATCCTAATGTGAAGCAGAAGCTCAATGAACAGATAATATGTCAGCTCTTGAAATCTTAGATGCCATCCAGGTAAATGTCTCCTAGTGTAAAATTTCAAATTAAAAATGTAAGTGCTTGCATCTTATATGACTGGCTAGCTGTGTTATCTTACCTTTGGTTCCATTGAAATGAAGCTGTGAGTACCTCTACTTGAGAGAACTGACCTTTTAATCGTTTTACTATGGTAGAAGTGGTAGTAATCCTTTAGTGCTCCAATCTGTAGAGAGGGGGGAAAGTGGAGAGGGAGAAAAGAGGGAGATTGAACTTATTAAAAACAGTTTGTCTGTGGTTTTTTTTTAAAGAAAACCAGCACTATAAATTATGCAATTTCCTGCTGTTTTACTTGATCCTCAGCGCTCAACTTTCAAAAGGACATATGATATGAAATGGATGGACTGTCCTCAAGGCATAGCTGTATAACCATATATTATAACTGAGCTGCTTATTCTGTCTGTCTCTATCTTTTTTAATGTCTAATTTATATGCAGCATTTTAAGTAATTTTGTACAAATTACCAACTATTTTCACAAAAAGCATAAAAATAATCAGTCTCTCTCTCACACACACTCTTTTCTTCCAAGGAGCTCAAGGTGGCGTACATGATTCTCCCCAGTTCATCTTCACAACAACCCTGGGAGATGGCTTAGGCTAAGAAATGGTGAGGTGGTAAGAAATCTCTTCCCAGGGTCAGCCAGTGAGCTGCATGGCTGAGTTGGGATCAAGCCCCAGTCTCCCAGGTCATAGTACAACACTCTAACCATTATGCTGCATTGCTATCCAGTACACCCAAGGAAATTTATTGTAAAAGGTACTATATTCAGCTTTTTATATCATTAGTTCACAAAACAAAATCCATCTGAAGTATCACAAGGAATAAATTCTATAAGAACTTTAGATTATTCCTTTTATTAAAAATTAGGAAACCAGCACACATCTTTTTAAATGAACATTTTTTTTAATTATAGATTCACTTTAGCTATAATTTAAAAAATAAGAATACCACTGACAATTCCAGCATTATAAATATTCAGACCTTTACAAAGCATGAGGTTAAAAGACAAGCCTCGGGGGTTTGAAAGCTTCCATTTCAAACTTATATAACCCCTGCTTTAAAACAGTTGTGTTGGTTGCCAATTCATTTTCCAGCTGAATTAAATATGTCCACATTAGTGTTTAAAGCCCTAAATGGCATTTGAAAGACCACCCCCTTCCCCACAGAAACTCTCTTGTGTTAAGATCGGCAGTAGGAATCCTCTTCCATCATTTTTACATGTTCAGGTGGGGGCAGCCCAGGAGAAATGCTCTCTGTGGCAGCCCCTAAGCTGTGGAATTCTCTCCCTGCAGAGGCGGGTTTCATATCTTCATTCCAAAGTATTCACTATATGCAGAAACCAAACCATTTCTTCCTCATTTTCTTCACTCACAGGTTTGGCATAATTTTTGATATTTAAACTCAACTCCTTTTGCAGTCCAGTCCAGTTTACCAAAAGACTTAACACACTGGAGGATGGAGAAGAACTGCAGGCCCCAGGTAGGTGTTGCCAGCATTGTACGCTGTCCATGTCACAGAGATGTCTGACAGTTATGACAGCACAGTTGGTTCTGTAAAGCTTGCAAAGAGACAGCAATGTGTGACTACCGGCTACCCAGTAGTGGTTCTCGTAACCAATCTTTATAGGTGATCCTATTAGAAAAAACTATTGAAAAGGAAGTGCTCTCTTATACCATCATAAATATCAAGTTATACAACTATCTAATCTTATAGCAATAAGCAATATAGGTTTCACTTCAATTGGCTACCTAACAAGACATTGCCTGTGGGCACCTAGGCACAATAACTCACAACAATCAAGCAAAGGATTTGTGCTTATAGGCTCAGCACTGACAAAAGCCCCATTCAGGAGTTCATGCTCCTCACACATAACCAAAAGCAAGGGGAGGAATTCAACGTCACACTCTCCTGATCCTTCAGTCACTGCAAGCATTTCTCCTCTCATCCTCCCTCTCTTGACCCTCCAGAGAGGATCTGGGGGCAGCACTGGGGGGGGGGGGAGAGCGGGGAGCCCCACTGCACTAGCAGAAGCCCCTGTGCTAGGTTCCACTAGCATGCTGGGTTAATTGAATCTGGTCCCCTAAGAGCAAGAGTGTGCTGTCACGAACCACCTGCTCCACAGAATCCTCTTTATTGCGTTAACAGCCCTCAGTGAGATTGAGAGCAAAGGTCTGAAGCAAGGAGCTTCTTCTACTCTTGAAGGCTCCCCAAGTACTTTAGGGTTTTCATTTGTGTGGGGAGCTTCCACATACTGTAGTTATTAAGCCAAAATATTCAATGTAATTTCATCTTCTATGTGCCTCTCTTTAATTAACACAGATCAAAGAGGTTCTACTTTTTAATGAGGAACCTTTACTCCACCCCAATGACTGGAGTTATTGTAAAGCTATAATATTAGAGAAAGAAATTAAATTCTTTTTCAAATCCATTACTTGATGCATACAAAACAAAATGCATTTTCATAAAAAGAAAAGGAACTGAAAGTTTTCTCCAGGCCGTTCAGTGTTTTAACTGCCTGCTGCTGATTTAAGAATACAATGTGTTGTTCTGGTGCAGTTACTTATGTACAATGCAGCAATACTCAAAGAAGAAACAGACAACTCTGGTGCTCAGAACTAATGTATATACTGCAGTGACACCAGGCTGCCCCCAACTTTTTTTGGGGGGGGGCAGCGCATGGCATGTGGGTAACACGGCATGCATGTGGCAGGTGATGTCACACATCTCTTGACGTGTGCAGGCCAGTGCAGCCTTCTGTTAGGCTGTGCCAGTCCCCCCAGTCTCCAGATACTACACAGGCTGGTGCAGCCTTCCGCAACATTGCACCAGGTCCCCTCAATATTTGGGGGGGGGGGCTGAGCCCCCTTCAAACAAATATTGAGGGGGTGGAAGACACTTGGCGGCTACAGGTGGGGAGGGGCAAGGGAGGGGTGGGATGCAGGGATCTTGGCTCAGTGTGGCAGTGGGAGGGGCAGAGACAGGGTGACTCTGTCTCTTTGCGCTGTACCAGGCTAAGTTCCCGAACCCTCACCTGCCCCCTCACCCCTCCCATTTCCCTCTTGGTAAACATTAGAGACCCACTGTGTTGGGAGGCCAGGAGAGCAAGGGTGTCCCGCCCATGCCACCTTACTGGCTGCTGCTGGGTGCAATATTCGTAACAAAAAGAATGATAATATTGAACTTAAATTTATGATTACAGCCTTAACTGCTACATATTCCTTGAGTAATTAGCTCAAAAAGCTAGATGGGCTATATGTTCCCTGCATCTCTTATCTTTGTCTGAATATTTGCGTAGTTAATTAATGATTATGTTGATAGACCGTTGTAACTGTTTAATCTCAATTTGCAAACTACTACTTGGGTACTTGAAGCCTGCATCCGAATGTTAGAAGAATTTCAGCATTCTGCAGCTTGGCTGCTCTTGGCCATGCACACCTCTCTCTTCTCTGTCATTCTCTCTTGTCCAGCTCTTTACCTTCTTATTACTATGGACCCCATGCTTTCCTAAAGCTATGTACACACTTCCATTTACTCTGCATCAAGTGCACTTCCACGGACGGTTTTGGAAGTGGTATACACACGTTAGTCACAATCCATATCTATTTTGTATCTCTCTTGTCATTTTTTAATATACAAAATACTGCATTTTTCCCCAAGCCAACTTCGATCCGAATTGAGAAAAAGAGCAACTTAGCTGCATTTTAAGCTGGCCATGTACACCACCTCATGCCCTGGTTCCAGTCCTCCTTGCTGATCTCTCTCTTGTGAACTCTTACTTTTTTCACTTCTCTTCTTCCTGTGTATTGATTTTTTTAATACTCTCCTTAAATTTAACAAAACTCTCAGGGCAGGGCACAACAGTCATAAAACTAAACTAAACTAAACTAAACTAAAATAAAATAAAATAAAAGCATATGGATTAACACAGCAGAACAATAAACCCCAAGCAGAGGAATAAAAGAGCCCCCCCCCCTCGAACTTTTCACATTAAAGCCACACTGAAAATGCACCTGGGGGCATTCCATACAGAGAGCTTCACAGCTGCAAAGGCCTTCTCTTGTCACCACCACCCTCACCTCACTTCAGAAGGCAGGGGAATTCAGAGAAGCGCCTCTGGCAGCAACCTCAGCAAGCTCAAGTGGTCTTTTTGATACCTGAATCCCAAAACTTTAAAGGTAAGGACCAGCACTTTGAATTGAGCTCAGGGACAAACTGGCAACCAATTTAGTTGTGTAGAACTGATGGGGTTGTTTTCCCTTTGGTCAGCTCCAGGTAGTAACCTAGCAGCAGTGTTCTGTATGAACATAAGTTTCTAAGAAGTCTTCAAAGGCAGTTCCACATACACTGTATTATCTCTTAGTCTGCCTTACCTATCTCTCATCTAAACTCTGAGCAGCAGCTCAATCAGAGACAGTTAGAGATTCTTCTACCTACTCCATTCTGCTGTGACTTTATCGCAGATCAGCCAGCCACCTCCCTTAGTGAAGTACAGTATCGATTTTAAATATAGCAACACTGACATATTTATCTAGCTTACTGAATTTTTATATTTTAAAAAACCTTAGTTACCCTGAGAAGCTCAATAGCAGCAAAAACACACTGCATATATGACTAGGAAAATATATTCAGAAACTGACTAAACCTCTGAGTGACTGAAAGTGGTGCTTACAGTTAAACAGGTTTTTTAAAAACCTGTTTTCCTTGGGCAACATACAATTTGATTATATTTCTATAGAGACGTTTTTAAGAATGGATTATTCTCACTTTAACGTCATCTCAAAAAACTTCCTCTGTGCTTCTGATCATCTGATTATTCCAATTTCTCTCTCTCTCTCTCTCTCTCTCTCTCTCTCTGGGTATTGCCCTTGTTTTGGATTGCTATATTTAGAATGTACGTGAGGAAAAACAGAACATAATATTTACCTAGATAAAATATTGATACTTCTGTAATCTTAGTCCTCCTTAAATGCAAAGGAGGTATGGTAAAAATTAGACCATTTGTTTACAATTCCACCAATGATGAGCTTGTGCCTTTCTACATCTGTGAGCTCACACAATTTCACTGCAACATTTACATTACTCCTTTCTACTGCAGATGCATAAAATAAGATTATTTCAAGCAACTGTGAAATAAATATTCACCTCTCATCTTAATGAACATATGGCAAATGCTAGGATTTCTTCATGTCCTGCAGTGGAGCTCTGTGTCTGAAACACTATCTCTTTGAATCAAAGCAATTGGTCTAAAACAAGGACATACTGCTTAGTAAGCTTCTAAATATGATTTTCAGTTGGCTACATCAGTATCTTTTGCCCCCTTCCATTTCCACTTTGAAGATGCTGAATCTGCACATATAGTTAAACATCAAATGCAATGTCACTGAGAAATGACACTCCTTCAAAGAGCAGATTAAAAATTGCCAGAGAGCAATCTGGCATAACTGTCATGCCTAGAATGCATATGCTTCAATAATGATTCCAGCCTTCTCCCTGGTACATTTTGAAATGGCAAAAAGAGATCTATTGATATATACATTTAGTACAAGACATGTCCACTGTTATTTCTTTCTCTTTTTTTCTTGTAAAGTGGGCAATCTTTATGCAATGTTATTTATCAATACACTGAGCAAATATAGTGAGAAATTATTTACAATTTCTGGATAGTCTTTATATTTCATCTATTGATATGTCAATATAAAATATTTTATTTGCATTGTGAGTTAATAAAAAGTGAAGGGGAATTATTCTGTAGATTTTCAGGAGTAACTCATACATAACTCTTCATTTAATGGAAAAATGATTTGTTCAACCCTCTGCAAAAGCCTTTGTGCACCTCAGAAGGTTCAAGCTTTTGCTGAGCAACAGCTCAAAACAACTCAGTTGCTGGAAGTCAACCAATATTAACAGCACACTAAACAAAAAAATGTGTTCTTTATAAATAAAAAGTCAGATTAGCCTCTCATCAGCTTTCAGTCTTGAGATTCCAAGAACAATGGAGATCCAGCATGGTGTGGCGGAGAAATATTGGAATGGATGAGGAAATCCATTTTAAATCCCTGCTCATATTGGATGACTTTGGGTTGCTCACATTCTCTCAGCCTTAATTTACCACACAGGGCAGTTATGTGGATAATACTCCTTTGTATGCCACTGTGCCCTTGAAGAAGGAGTTGGATACATATAATAAGAAGGAGTTGGATATATATAATCAAGGATTATAATTTTTCATAGAGGAAGCTAAGGACTGACCTAGATGGACTGACCAGTCTGTATATATAAACATAGACTTGCACCATTTGGGTAGACAAGGGGTTTGTATCAAATTTGTATCAAGCCAAGGGCGAGGGGAATCAAATATTTCCTTATCTACAGTTTAAAAGGTAAAGGGACCCCTGAACGTTAGGTCCAGTCGCAGATGACTCTAGGGTTGCGGCGCTCATCTCGCTTTATTGGCCGAGCTTCCAGGTCATGTGGCCAGCATGACTAAGCAGCTTCTGGCGAACCAGAGCAGCGCACAGAAACGCCGTTTACCTTCCTGCCGGAGCGGAACCTATTTATCTACTTCCACTTGGATGTGCTTTTGAACTGCTAGGTTAGCAGGAGCAGGGACCAAGCAATGGGAGCTCACCCTGTCATGGGGATTCGAACCGCTGACCTTCTGATCAGCAAGCCCAAGAGGCTCAGTGCTTTTAGACCACAGCGCCACCCATGTCCCTTATCTACAGCTTAGATCTCCCCAGTTCTCTCTCCTCCAGGTGCTTTTCTGCTAGGTTATTTTATTATTTACTGAGAATTATTCACATACCAACCTTTCATTACAAAATAATAATAATAACAAGGTGGTTTACAAAATAAAGCAGATACAATAAAATATGCAAACTGGAATCCAGAATTCTGTAGAATCAGTACTAAGGATCAGTGCCTAGTTATGCCTATGTGAACAGGTAAGTATTTACTAGCTGGTAGAACACTAACAGCAGATCAGCCCATCATATCTGCAAGGGACGTTTGTCTACAAAGTCCTCCTCTAGCTCACCATAAGATGACATGTCACAACTAGACTAGATCCCCCATTTTCTACACATTTAAGTACATGGAAAAGCTGCCATCATACTGCATTTGGACCAGATACTGGTTTGCCTTCCCAGAACTTCCATTAAAAAGGTAAAGGTAAAGGACCCCTGACAGCAGTGGTGGAGGAAGAGGACTTCCGGGTTAGCGCGAACACGAATGGCGGATTCCCTCCGAGCTCCGGAGGGAATCGGCTCCGTTGAGGACGGGTCTTGCCGCGCCGGCGACGCGGGGACCCTCAGAAACCGCAGGCGCGGATGCCTGCGGACCTGGTGACTCAGTGGGCACCTTAAGCGCCCCCCCGACTCATGAAGAGCCTTTTTAAAGGCTACGAAGGGGTACGGAGGGCGGCGTGGTGCTGTGAGTAGATCGCTGCCTCAGTGGAGTGAAGCCGCGAGCCATGACCAGAGAGCGCTAACTTTCTTCCTGAAATCTGGACTGTAAAACAAGCTACCCGTGAGTAGAAGGGAATTTGGACTTAAAATTTCTTGGCTTTGAATTTGGTACGACCGGGGGATGTGCTAAAGGGAAGTCCGCACCCCCCCTATCTACAAACGATCTAAAGCAAGGATCGGAGAACTAAGGTGGAAAATTGCTGTCTGATCAGGGGAAAAAAGATCTTTCCATGAATCTGACAGGTGAAGATTTTGTGCTGGAGAGAAAGGGAGGAATTTTGGAACTTTTAATGTAAACCCCCCCCCCGAACCCGGGGGCGTCTTGCCGGAGGGAAAAAGAACAAAGAGTTTGACAGCTGTCAAAGGAGCTGTCAAAGGAGCGGCCAAACTTAAAATCTTGCTATCTAATAACTCTCTCTTTTAAAAGTGATACATTTGAAATGAGATGGTTGGAAACAAAGTAGTAAACAAATGACAAAGTAACAGACTGTTGGAAAGGACTATCGAGCAATTGGAATCCCCCTAGGGGGGACCAGAGGCACTACAATGGCTGCAGAGGGAAAATTACTGGCAGAAATAGAAAAAATGTTATTTTTCGTGGGAATTTTACAAGAGCAGACTACGGCTATGAGCAAAGTACTCATGACCTTGAATCCCAAAACAAACAATTCTGCCGAATGTATAAACGACATGCCTGAAAAAGAATCTGCAGCCGAGCCACAAGGAGGGATGGAAAGGAAAGGAGGAAGGGAGACAGTTCAAGTGGAAAATATCAACCAACTAAATACCAACCAAAAGCCTATACTGACAGAAAGTAAAGAAGAAGACCCTTGGATTACAACTCTGCAAAAGATGAGAAAGATGAAGAAGGAAGCCCCTGGATTACTTGGAACACTGGAAATTAAAAGAATAAAGAAATATGACCGAGACTTTCTTCTTAAGTATGGGCCTGACTTTCAAAAACAACAGTTTTTAAACTTTTTGGATGGAAGAAAACTTGATGTGACTGTGACAGAACTGTTTCGAGAACCGAAGACCAACAAAAAAGACTACCAACAAAACTGGCAGAGAGAGACTAACAGGGAATTAAGGGCCTCGGATGTGAGGAATCCGGGCTAGGAACTCTTTTTGGGGATGCTTCTCTGGGGACGGAAGCCGGGGTAGGGAGGGAGGGGAGAACAAAAACTTTTAAAATTTTATAATCTTTTATCAGGCCAAATGGATTTACAAGTAATATTAAAGGGAGAAATTCATGGGGAGGGAAATGGGGTCGACCTTAGGAAAAAGAGAATTAGAAAGTGAAAAGTTAAATGTTTTTAAGTAAAATGTTTTTTCTTTTTTTTAATAATAATAATAATAATAATAATAATATGTGTAAGACAATGGATAGGAACTTGCTGAAATAATTATTGAAATTGGGATGTAGGAAGAGGGGGTGGGGGGAAGTCAGAGAAAGAGGGTAATGAAAGTAAGGGCATGAAATTACATACGTGTTTGTCTGTGTCTTTTTGTGTATGTATGTCTTTAAAAAATGTGAAAACCTAATAAAAATTTATATATATATAAAAAAAAGCAGTGGTGGAGGAAGAGGAGTGGGGGGGGAGCGCACCACCCCCGGCAGTGCGATCCTGGTAGGGTGCCATCGCGGCTGCTCCCCTGCCTGCACTGGGCACCATGCCAGCCCCAGCCCCGTCTGCTCTCCACCACCACCCCTTGCCGGAGCATGAAGCTCCGCCACTGCCTGACAGTTAAGTCCAGTCGCAGAGGACTCTGGGGTTGCAGCGCTCATGTCGTTTTACTGGCCGACGTTTGTCCATAGACAGTTTTTCCAGGTCATGTGTCCAGCATGACTAAGCCGCTTCTGACACAACAGAACACCAAAACCAGAGCAGCACACGGAAATGCTGTTTACCTTCCCACTGGATGGTACCTATTAATCTACTTGCACTTTTTGGCTTCCCTTATTTTTGTTCACCTCCTTGAGCTACCAAATAATAAAAAATTGATTCCCTATTCAGAGTAAGCTATGTAAATTGCTCAGTCTTCTTCACACTGATTATTGGTTTATCAGTTAAGCAAATTCTGTATCTACTCTGATCTAATCTCATGTGAACCAGATGTAAAGTCAATGCAATTAAACTGATATGAGCAAAGGAATCAGCCTCAGAGAAAATAAATAATTTGAGATATTGATGAGTTTTGGAACAAGGTGTGTCTGTTTAGTGTAAACTACAGATTTGCACTTATGCCAAAAGAGCATACAGTAACCTACAACAGTTATATTGTTTCCATGGTACACTTAATAACACAACAACCAATAAGCCTTTTAACATTGTACTTCGCCTTACAAATCAAAAGGCAGAAATGACTGGTCAGGATAATTGCAATGTTTTCATTTTACTGACTGCAGCATCAAGGTTGATTAAGTAATTCCCTATCATCAACTCCAAGACAGTTTACTGTGCAATAATAACGCTCCAACCCCTGGGTATTATTGGGGGTGAGTTTCATTCACTAAGTGATCTGTTGAGGTATTAAATATCCATCACACCATCTCATCCATTTATTTTATCAGCATCAACTGTCACAGCAGTAAAACTTTAACAGCCTTGTTAGACTTTCTACTGAATCAAAGTCTGCCCCATGTGCCTATCTGTAAAAAAAAGTTTAACAAAGCATGGAAAATAGTAAACACCATTCTCCAGTTTGATATATCAGTAACATACGTAGCATTTATTTCAACAATCCAAGAACCATTTATAAAGTCTATGCCATTGCAGGGAGAAGAAAAGGCGAAGCAATAAATCCTGCACAAATCCTGAGTGGAGTCCCTAAGACAGTTGGATGGTGCCTTGTAAGCCTCCTTCCAGCAACTGCTGAACCCAGCCTGGTGCCAAAGGCACGCAGGCCAACATTTCCTGCCCCAATCCCGCTGCCTCCCCTTTGCTGGCTGGCTCTCTCTCTTTGCCTCCCCAGGCTATCCAAGGCCTATCCAAGAGGCCTTTGAGGCCTGCAAGGCCACTGCCACTTTTTCTGTCACCTCCCACAAGACCTGGCAGGCCGCTGCTGCTTCTGTCACTGCCTCCTGCCACTGCAGCAAAGCCTGGCAGGCCATCACGGCAGCCGCACCTCCAGAAGCTGGCTGTGTACTTCTGGAAGCACACTTCTGGTGCCAGCTTCCAGAAGTACATCAGTGTCAACAAGGCCGAGAGTGGGGTCCTGTCGCCTGAGCAGCGCAGGACCTCCATACACACTGGCCAGGCTTGCTCCTCAGGGCGGTCACTTTAGCGCTGCTAACACAGCATTTGACTTCACTCCCAGAGGTGCCCTCCATTGTCTCTTGAGACAGTCGGATGCCAACCACTCACTGCAGGAATGAAATACTCAGCCTTGTTTCTTCAAACATCAATTCTGCAGAAATTGTTTAAGGACGCCTATAGTCTCATCCAGGAACTAATATCAAGTGAATTTTATTTAAATATTGTTTACAACATTGGTGGAATCTACACACATATAAAAAAGCACATTGAATTTGGCATAGCTCTCTTTTGCCATCTAGTGTCACATTTGTATACTGCACTTTATAACACATTTAAAACCTTTTATTTGCAGTTGTATAGCTGAGTCTACCGTCACTCAAAAATAGTTTGGTTGTAATCCTAAACATACTTACTAGGGAGTAAGTTCCATTAGTTCCATTTTTTTTCCTTCAAAGCCTGCAGGGAAGTGAAAGAAAAGACCTACATTCTGCCTCTCCCTCAAGTTCTCTGGGTCTTGCTGTGTTGGAGGGGGTAACAAAATAAGAGCACCCTTCCCCTTTTAGTTTCATGCAGCATGCTGTGGACTTGGGAAAGTGGAGAAGTGTGCAAGGTGCTGGGGGGAGAGGGAGGACTGGAGCAGCATGACTGGCACATAGCTAAACTATTATAGGTTGATGCAGCCCACTAAGGGTGCATTGCATGAAGGCCTTCAAATTCTGCAGCCAGTACTGCTGTGAAGCAGATGTGAGTGTTGATGAGAGTATAGGCCTCCGCAAGCACTTAATGGCACTCTGTTCCCTGTATTAAACTGTTAACAGAAACATACAAATTGGTTAGCCCCTATGAAAATGCATGCCTAAAAATGGACATAAATACTGTACTGTTCTACATTTTAAACATTAGCCTTGGAGATAATCTGACTTTGGAGGAAGCAAATGTGCTGAATCCTGATCAACTCTGATTTGTTCAGGGTCACAGTGGGCATCAGGGCTGTGGTCCTTGACAAAGCTGTTCTCCCGTATGCAACTTCTCAGGAATGTTTTAGTATAAAAGCACAAATGTGTTTCTGGCACAAAGCTGTGTTTACAGGAAATGGGGGAAGCTACAGGACTTAAGATGATACATCATTATACTGTAATTTTCATGGCTGCATTCAAATCTCTTGCTTCCCCCCACAAACAGTACCATGGTATTGTTGCTGTTGCAGCATTTATTTGAACTCTCTTCAGGAGATTGCATTTTTAGGATATACTTCCTCCCAGTGCTTTTTTTCTTAAAAAATATATGTTTAGGGGTACTCTCATTTTGACTCAAGAAAATCACCATTTTATAGTTCAAATCCAAAAAAAGCCAAAGAAGATAGCTAGTGAGAAATGCATTAACAAACTATGTTCAGATCACATCTTTAGGAATGCTGTCTAGTGTCAGGCCTAAACAAGTACATGCCTCTGGCAGAGAGAGTATTTCATACAAGAGAAGCAGGAGCTGGAGCTTCAGTCCCACACCAACCCCTGCAGTTACCTGTAGTCCTGAGTGAGAAGACATTAGGGTTGTAAGCAAAGAAAGGGGAAGGTCATTGTTCCATGGGAGAAAGGGAACCAGCTGTATTTGTGGAAGTTTGCAGGTCAAAGCCTGGCATCTCCAGAGAGGGTTGACCCTGCCTGAAACTTTGGGGAATCATTGCCAGCCAATGCAGACAATGTTGAGTGAAATGGATCACAAAATTGTAGAGCTGGAAGGGACCACAAGGATTATCTAGTTCAACCTCCTACAATGCAGGAATCTTTTTGCTCAACACGGGACTTGGAACTCAGGACCCTGTGATTAAGTATCTACCTGCTGTACCAACCAGTGGCGTAGCGTGGGGGGTGCAGGGGGGGCCGGCCGCACCGGGCCCAACATTTGGGGGGGGGGCGCTCGCACTCGCAGCTCTCTGCCCCTACCTGGCTCACTCACTCTCTCTCACTGCAGTGCTGGCTGTGCGAATCCGATCCGAGCTGCTGGGTCGCCGCCCACTGTGGAGGGGGAGGGTGCCAGGCGTGCATTGCGGTGCGGAGCGGAGAGAGAGCGAGGGAGGGACTATCTGGGGGAGGGACAGTGCAGCGGCCGCCCAGCGCAGCGCTGAGCGCGGGAGAGAACCACACCCGACCAGCCCAGGCAGCAGCAAGAAGAAGCTGGCAGCGACGGCAGGTATGGGGTTAGGGGCACAAATTACTTGCCTTGCCCCGGGTTGGGGGCGCAAATTACTTGCCTTGCCCCGGGTGCTGACAACCCACGCTACGCCACTGGTACCAACTGAGCGCCAACATGACATGACAGCTTCTTTTCCTAACTATCCAGATATCATCATAAGGAAATGGTGGCGGGAGTTGGGCTCAGCTTTTCAACAGCATTTTTAACTTTAAAAGTTATTTTACCCTCCACTACATCTGCGTAGTTAAATGCCTCAGCTGCTGGCCATGGCAGATCCTAGAGACAAAAATACTAATAATCCTAACTGAGAGACTTTGAAGGATACCTGAACTGAACAGAACACAATTGTATTATTAGTTAAAGGGAAAGTATTTCCATCCCTTTCAACCAATGTTGTCAGACGTAACATCTGACAGCTCTTCATGCATAATACAAGAGCACACATCTAAATAAACACATTTATATTTTGCAGAACATTGTAAATTTCCCACAATAATCTGCAACAGTGACACAATTTAACATTAATCTTGTCAAATCTGGGACAGTGGGGAATGGTGCATGGGCATTAGGAGGGCAGGACAGATTTATATATATATCTAAAAATAAGTAACATAAAATAATTGAATAACTAAGCTCCATGCCCAAGCATGAAGAATAAAGGTTTCCCCCCTTTATTTGAATTCTGCTGCATCTTTTTTTCTAGGAATACAGGTTGAGCATGAGGATGGGGAGAGCAGACCATAAATTATGAGAGAAAGGAGGATTTTTTTGGGAAGGGTGCCCCCCTTCCTGTGTCCCTGCCCATTTGATTTTGTGTATCTGATGGTGTGTTTGGTATGGAGGGAGGAGTGTAAGTAGAATAAATATTCTTATATCTTGAAATATATAAGAAAACCATTCTGCTGTAGTTCTTGGTTATGGTGCTGTGTGTTTGTGACAGTGGGTGAGATTTACTGGTTATGTGTTGCCTGCTTTTTGAACCCAAATCTGCAGCATGAGACAGAGTCTTCCTAGCCCTTCCTGGAGATGAGTTAGCAAAGTCTGCTGATGACACCAAGTTGTTCAGGGTAGTTTTTATCAAAAAGAGACTGCAAAGCGCTCCAAAAAGCTCTCTCCAAACTGGGTAAATGAGCCTTAAAATGATAAATCTGATTCAGTGTTAACAAGTGAAAAGTGATACATGCTGGGACAAAATGTTAGATTACATATACGCTGTTGAGGTCTAAGCTGGCGGTGGCTAACCAAGAACCAAGATCTTAGGGTCATAGCGGAAAGCTCAGTTAGGATGTTGTGGTTAAGATGTTGTGTGCCAGGTTGTGGCAGCAGTAAAATTGGTGAATTATAGTGTAGTGACCATTAGGAAAAGGATTGAAAACAGAAACTGGAAATACCATCATGGCCTTATACAAGACAATGGTGCAGCTGCGCTTGGAATACTGTGTGTAATTCTGGTCACCACGTCTCTTAAAGGATAGCATAATGCTGGGATTTCTTTTAGAAATGGTGGATCATCACCCTACTTTTGTAAAGGTTTGCATGAGAGTTCATGAATCATTTTCAGATAAGTCCTTTTCTTTACAGAAATAAAAACATTAGAACTTTGAAAATAATCGTGTTATGTTGACATGAATGGACAGAATGAAACAACATCTCTCACTGGCAGCTCCACGTATCTGTGACTTTGCAAATTGGGGGGGAGGTTCTCTGCTGTCTGTAGGACTAGGACCTGGGAGCCACGATTCAAATCCCCACTCAGCCATGAAGTTCACTGGGTGTTACTGTCTTATACTTGCCTAAATTTAAGTCTCACTGTGTTTTCTGTATGAGCTGTTTTGTTATGGCTGGTCACAACTCTCCAAATACCACGAATTGTAAAAAGAACCAAATAAATTTGATCTGCACCAAGTCTTGGCAAGCCATATGTAGCACTAAACACATTGCGTAATATGCCTGGCCATTAACCCTAATGAGAGCATGCTCTCCATCTTATTGCTATACCTCCATCACTGCCCCCTCTTCAAAAAAGTAGGTAGTGGTTTTTTGTTTACACTTTTAATTATGCCTGGACATTGCAATTCCAAGATAAAAACCAGCAAGAACTGTTAAGTCTCTTTCATACACTTATATAGTTTATATTTGCATAACTTTCTGATTTGTAAAAATGATAGTTTCAATTTATTAGAATGCATTGTTTCACTTGGGTTTTCTAATATTATTAGCAGAAGTCTACTTCTGAGAGTTCCACTAAATTAATGCTTTGAATTACTGCTGCACTGATTGTAGCTAGGGGATATTATTAATTAATTAAATGTGTATACCACCCTATACCCACAGGTCTCTGGGCAGTTCACAAGATTTTTTGATGTGAAGTGAGGGGGCCACAGTATTCCTGAACATCCACTACTTGGTTTTTTTATATTTTTTGTGACTGTTCACTGGTTTTCACAGTGTGTCTTGTTTGTTGCTCCTGCACAATTCCCTCTCACAAACTTCCTGGGACTTCCCTCTCACAAACTTGTCCTGGGACTCCAGTCAAACTGGGGTCTTATAGTAAATGTGATATATACTGATATATATAGTCAGTGCTTTTTTTCTTTAAGAAAAATATATTTAGGGGTACTCTCATTTTGACTCAATAAAATCACCATTTTATAGTTCAAATCGGAAAAAATAAATACAGTAAATGGACAAAAGTACAAAGATTCACAAAATGTTTAGGCGTATGCGTACCCCTGCGTACCCCCAGAAAAAAACACTGTATATAGTGCTATGTGAAGCTGAGGCTCCAATACTTTGGCCACCTCATGAGAAGAGAAGACTCCCTGGAAAAGACCCTGATGTTGGGAAAGATGGAGGGCACAAGGAGAAGGGGACGACAGAGGACGAGATGGTGGGACAGTGTTCTCGAAGCTACCAGCATGAGTTTGACCAAACTGCGGGAGGCAGTGGAAGACAGGAGTGCTTGACGGGCTCTGGTCCAGGGGGTCACGAAGAGGCGGACATGACTAAACGACTCAACAACAACATAGTGCTATGTAGGTCAGTAGATTTGGCTATGTGATGTCATGGAGGCAATTCAGAGTGAAGGCAGAAAGCACTGCCTTCGCTCTGAAGAAGCGCCAGGAAGGAAGCCAGGAAGCAAACAGTTTCATATCTGAAAATGTTTTACAGTCCTGAAATTTGCTGAAGAGTGAGGTAGTTTTCAGGGAGAGGCAAAAGGTTTCTGCAATGTGCCTATTTCAGTTAAGCATAACCTTAAATGTTGGAGTAGTATTTTTCAACATTTGACCATATTTTAACAGTATTTGACAGGTTAACTGACTAAATATTTTTGATTAGTGAAATAGTCAACTACTACTTCTCTCAAAATTAATTTAGTATCAATATTAACAGTTTTCTCAAGAACTGGTTTGTAAGATCTGACTCTTGTCTTCTCTTTTTAAAAAATATATCCTGTTACTCATAAGTTCTGAAGAATATCCTCATTCACTGAAGTTTTCTATTCCTTTGGGCCTTTGGGCCCAAAAATTCATCATATTAAAATCAACATTTTAAGCCTTCCATTGACTTTCAAGAGTTCAAGGTTAATGTTTGTCTTTGCTAATCCTCAAATGAGGCCCCAATTCTATGCACACTTATCTAAGAGTAAGCCCCATTGAATTACTGTTTTGTTTGTGTAGGAGTATGAAAACTTTCAAGTTAAACAGTAACCTTAATTAGGCAGAACTGCAAGAAAATTTACAGAGAGAGAAAAAAATTGTTCCAGATTTATTTCCTCCCTGCCGCCTTTAAGTATGATGGTTGTAAGGAAGGGGTCCTCAAACTTTTTAAACAGGGGGTCGGTTCACTGTCCCTCAGACACTGTTGGGGCGACGGACTATAGTTTGAAAAAAATATGAATGGTCAGTGCTCAAACATATATATACTGCAACATTATTAAAAATCCACCATAATAAATAGGCTTTAGATTTTGATGCCAGACTGTCACCCTGGTTCTGCCCCACTCCACCCTTTTAAAATTTACTCAGAATTTCACTCAAAGAACTTCTCCCTAAATGAGCTTAGGGAAGAAGTGTGAAGTTAATGCAGAGACTGGGAACCACGCAGCCCATTCCTTCTGGGTTGAATTTACTCCCAAAGGCACCCAGCTAAGGACCCAGTTCTAAAGTCCTGAGCATGCCCTCTTGCACTCCAGAGACAGGAGCCGTTTTCTCACGAGTAACCCTATTCAAAAGAGAAGGAGCAGCTCAAGAGGCTGGGGAATTGTGGATTGCAACTTGGACCTGTTTGTACTACTGCAGTTCCCTAACCAAGGAGCCTCCCTTCATTACGGGGAAGCCTCTTTTTAAAAATCCCAATATCGGAGATCTCTTGGCAAACGAGACAAGGCCTGGCCGATGCCACTGAGCCTTTCTGCCTCCTGGGTGGAACTGAGGAGAGGAGAGCAACAAAAAATAAACAGCTGCAAACCCCACCTTGGCGGGTCAGTTTCTTGAATGGGGAAATCAACAAAAAGACGGGCCTGACTTGCGGCCCCCTCGCACCACCCCATGGAAACCGATAGAGGTGTTTGCCCCTGACTTCAAGACAGAATGAGGGATTGGGGAATGAGCTTGAGGCAGAGCCTGAGGCTGAGGTAAACCCGGTGTGGCGTTTCAGCCTCGGACTTTGCGGCGGTCCTGAAATGGCCAGGCAGGCTGGATTTAGGACCCGGGGGCTGGATATGGCCCGTGAGCCATAGTTTGAGGACCCGTTGTAAGGTGTCTGCTTGAGGGGGGAGGGAATCAAAGAACTAGTCGGAAAATGTGGTAAACGGAATAAGATGAATATATGAATAAAATTATACAAAATTTCTTTTACAAATTCACATAGAAAAGTGAATATGAACAAGAATAGTTTGTTACCTCTTAAGAATTCCTGACAGGGCTCCTACTGCCTTTCTGACCTCTTACCTCATGTCCTAAAAGTAAACCTGCTAAGGTAAACTAGTTTGTTACCTGTTAAGAATTGCTGACAATATAATCACTGCCTTTCTGACCTCTTACTTATTGTCCTAAAAGTAAACCAATTAAACAATCTCCCTGGGAGTATTTGCTATTTTTTGGAATACAAAGGACAGCAAAAAAACAGAGACCTTGGATTCTTAGGTAATGGCAGATATATGTAACCCTGCATCCATTGAACTATAGATTAGAGCAATACTTAGTCATCTTTCACCTCTGTTAAGTTAATAATATTAATACCATTTTAATACCAATTTTGTTTATTATACTAGTATATGACCATTCTGTCTAATGAAGTGTTCCAAATTAAATTGCTTGCATAATTGAATGGCAGCTTGTCATATAAAATCTTTAACATGTGAGATAATTCAGTGCAGCAATATTAATCAAAATCTGAGATGTAGAAGGGTTGAGGTTTTTTCATTTCTTGTTTTTTTTAAGTGATCTGCCATGGAACAACCCCACAGGAGAAAATAACAGTGGTTACCCAGACCTCATTGCTGGTTGTGAAGGTGCCCCCAGATCTGTTCAAGCTTCAGGGTCCCAAAAATATAGGTCCGCCACTGCCTGAGGATCTCTCTCAACACCTTAACATAGATGTTAAAAAGCATGTGGGAGAGGGCAGAGCCAGGAGGCTCCCTACAAGTGATTGCCCAGGGGTCCGAACACTCATCCCCCAACACCACTTTCTGGACAGGGCCCAGGAGGAAGGAGCTGTATAGCAGTGCCCCCAGCTCCAAACTCCTGTAGACAGTCCAGAAGGATGTCATGGTCATTGGTATCAAAAGCCGCTGAGAGTTCCAGCAGAACCAGGAAACAGTTTTCACCTCTGTCCCTAGCCCGCCAGAGATCATTGACCAGCTTGACCAAGGCGGTTTCAGTCCTATGATGGGGCCTGAATCCTGATTGGAAGGGGTCCAAATGGTCCACATCCTCCAGATAATCCTGGAGTTGTTCAATGACCACCCACTCAATCACTTACATTTCCCAGATAATAAAGTTACGGTACTTTTGAAAAAGTTGTGAAGTCTACTTCTTTCTTATAGAAAGGTGATAATTAAATTTTGCTAATACCTAAAGATTAATCTTTACAATAAGTACTAAAAGGTCAGGATGTTTTGTTTGTACCTGCGAGGCTCACATATAGTTCATTGATGGGTATATCTTATAGTAAAGCAATGCTAGCTGGACCAATGCCATGATCTGTACTAATCAACAATGTAAAAATCCATACTAGCACATCATTACAATACTGTAATGGTTGGGAATATGTTTTGCATGCAGGAGAGCCAAGGTTCATCTCCACTTGAAAAATTCACATGTAACATAGCTAGGAAAGAAACACTCTCTGCCAGAGACCTCAGAGAGCTTCTACCAATTAGAGGAGGCAGCCCGGCAGTAGATGGGGAAATGGTTTGACTAAGCATAACGTAGCTTGAGAGCCGGCCTTCTCCCTATCCATTGCCCAGGAATGGAAGATTTGAGACCAGGCAATAATTGGCCACATTGGTTGGTGTTTTGTCTCTTTAAGGGGCTCAGGGAAGATACCCTCACAGAGGGAAACATTCACCACCCCACAGAGCCCATTGCCCAACCCGCCTGGCTCGCTTTTATGCGTCATGATTGGTAAGGATCAAGGAGACAGGTGGTTGCTTTCACTCGTCCAAGCAGCCTGTCCACAACTTCGGAAATAACAGGTTGAAACTGATCTCACATAACCTGACTAGACAGAGCTCTGGAACTCTCCAATAGTGGAGACTATCTCTTTCTGAATCTGAGGAATCTGTTCTCCTTGTAGACTTGTCCAATATTTATCCTCCCCAAGTTGAAGCTTAACTAGTATTTTATTAATACTACTGGTGTGTGGCATTATTACATATAAGCAATCTCATGACACCTTTTCACTGTATTGCTTGAGTAACCTAACAATAGTACTATGTGTACATGCAATATATAATTCACGCCTATATAAGTCTTTACTGAGCCATGGAACATGAGAAAATAATAATCTGGGATTTAAAAAAAAAATCTAATCAAAGGGGTATTCTGTTATCTATCTATCGATCTATCTATCTATCTATCATCTATCTATCTCTATATCTATCTGTCTATCTATCTATTTAACATATTGCTATGATTCAGCTATAGAAACAGAAGTAAGAATAACCAATACCAAAATACGGGAAGAGTTTAGAATTGTCAATGTTATTACACAAAATGCTGCTTCTAGTCAAGATCAGCATAGAATGACACTTCAGTATTTGCATTATTGTGCTCATTGATCTAACAGTTTTTATTATCTGACTGAGCACCAACAGGTAGACTGTAGATCAGTCCCTTTTGACTGTATTTTAGTGTATACAGCTTCAGTAGCTGAAATGAACTTTTATTATGCAAAGATTTCTACACTGCCTGTGCAGTAACACTTTATTTTCATAGAAGATGAGAGAAAGCTCTTCAAATTAAGGGCCATAATAAACTACTTTTTGAAACTTTCACTGTAATCATACAGTATGTGTGAACTGATTTTATGACACAACAAAAATGGACAAGTGTTACTGTCCTCTAATCTGAGCTACTTGGTAGGGGAGAGGTTGATAGTATGATAGCTCAGGTGTATTTTATGGGTTCTTACAGCATCAAATAAAGATCTGTATTGTATAGGTTGAAACTGGTGCCCTAGACTTCTGCATTTGTGTAATAAATATGTTAACCAGAAGGAAACACTATCCTGTACTGGGGTCATAAAGAATAAGTGCAAAACTCTATTGTGTGTTATTTTAACCATGCCATCCATGGCTTATGCTCTGGGTTGCATGCTTCACACCTTAGCTGGCTAAGTGCCATGAAATGTGTGATGTGTTATCACGGAGACTTTGTCAGTAATGAGAATCTATTTTTCCATCTTGTCTAGAATGACAGTTTAGCAGCAGGGTATTTTCTAAGTGTTACTGCATGCAGCAGGTGTTTCCTTACTGAGTGACTGCATTTGTCTGGGTCCAAGTATTTTCTCATTGCCTTTTTCTTTTTTGGCAGGGGGATGTAGCTAGTTCCAGGTGTTTGCTAACCAAACATCTGTGGATTCTGCAAATTCCAGGTGTTTCCTATTCGAGTAAATTTAAATCAAGTCAGATAAGTGGAAGCCCACTTTAATTCAAACATTAGACATCTCCCAAACATCTGCATTAAAGAACCTGCCAACCGCATATATGGAATGAAAAGTCAGTAGAAATACCACTGAAGCTTAAGTACTTTTCTAAAGCACTTTGAAAGTTACATAGTGTTCCTCAAAACGTTTCTTGAAGACTTGAACATTTCTTCTACAAAGCTGAACACCTACACCTCCTCTTGCATAATGGTTTCAGCACTCCCTGGATTTTAGCAGGACAGCTGAATTTTTAGCCACCCTCTAGATGCTCCTGACAGTCAATTAGTTGGGCATGTCATGTCAATTGGCATTCATTGTTCCCATTATTTCCAATGGTCATGGGGTCACCAACCTTTTTGAGCTCATGGACACATATGCAAACCAGAGAAACTTGCTGCGAGCAGCAGAAACACAACCAAGCACACATCGCAACATATTATATTGGATACAACAGAATTTTAATTTCAAGCCTAATTTCAAGTGGAGGGAGGGGATGCCGTGAGGACCAGGGAAAGCTTTTTGTAGGGATATGTGCAACCATGGGTGCCCAGCTGGCGACTCCCTCAGTGGGCCTTCAGACAGCCTCCACTGTTTTCAGTGTGTATTCTTGTCATTCATTTTCCTACGTCCCCTCAACAAAGGTCAGTGGTCAGCACAAGGCATCATGCAGTAGCAAAGCCTCTGTAACTTTCCCCATCATTCAGCTTAAAAAATAAATCAACATGATTAAGTCTTTACCCACTACCAGAAATTTGTTTAATTAAGGGGGGGGGCTTGAGGTTCTAGCACAATTGAAGTTTCAGCATCAGATCCGGAAGCCTGTGTCCTCATTGCAGAAGAGTGGAGTTGATGGAGTAGGGCTCGCTTACTCCATCTCTGTTCAAAGGTATTCCTAATTATACTTCCCAAATGCGGGCGGGGGGGGGGGGGAATCCATAGTAGTGAAAAGTTCCAGGGCTGATGCCTAATGGTACAAATGTGATCCTGTCTCCCGCCGCCCCCGCCCCTTCTCTGTTATGCTGGCTGAAGCCGAGGCGAAATCTTGGCCCATCTATGAGGAGGGACACACACCATCTGCTTGTTAAAATGTTGATTTCCATTTGCTGTGCTCAAAGTCCACTGCACAAAGAGCAAGGGAGAGCTCAGGACACGGGGAAGGGCCAGGCTGTAAACTGCGAGAGCTTCGACTTCTAGCTGCTTGAGGGCGGGGGGGAGAGAGAGCTGCCCCCCCCCCAGCAGCAGAATGAAAACCCGGAGAGAAGCGGAGCAAGCATCCGGGCAGATGCATCAAATTCCTGCTTTCTGACTCAGGCGCCGGAGCCCCACCAGCTCCAGCCCTTCGGGGCGCGGGGAGGATTCCAGGGGAACCGAGAAATCCACCTGGTGGGCAGCGCAGCGCGGCTCCTTCGCCCCTCGCGGCGCCCTTGGTTTTCGTCCCAGCTTTCGGCGCGAGTGTCGCCCTTTTACGATCGCCGAAGGGACACAAACCAAACCGGCGCCTCCGCCTCCGCCTCCTCTCCTCAGCCCTCCACTTCCCCCTCCTCGGAGCTTTCAAGCCGCCCGGGAGCCATTCCTTCCGATTAGCACGTCTGGAGGCAAAGCCCCACCGGAAAGGTGTGAGAGATTCAAACGCAGGCAGAGCCTGGCGAAGCTCCGACCCGCGAGCTGCCTGTTCCGTGCGGCGGATGAGTTCTGGAGCGGCTTGAATCATAGCCGAAGCCCAAGAGTGAGGAGCCAATCCAGGGCTCGTCTTCCGGGCAGGGCGCGAGCCTCGGCGGCAGCAGCGGAGAAGGGAGGGAGAGTCGTCGTCGTCCCCCCCCCCCTTTACCTCTTCTTCAACACAGGAAGTTTGGGAACGGCTGCTCAGCGGCTTTGCTCCTTCCCGGTTTTCAGAAGCTGCCGAGCAGCGCCCCATGGTAGCCCCGGGGCGAAGGAAGATGCCCCCGTCGGAAGGAGCTTTCGCCCCGCCGCCCGCCCAGCCTCCTCGCAGTCCTCCCCCCCAGCCCGCCTCTCCCCTTCCCAAATCGGCCTGCCCTCCTTCCCCCCGGGTCTCAACTCCGCAGCCACCGAAACAGTTCCCTCAGAGACCGCGAGGAGGAGGGAAGACCTGGCCAGACCTCTACCTGCCCTTTGCGCCGCCCGCCCGCCGCCGGAGATGTGCGCCCGCCTGGCCGCCGCCGCCTGGCCGCCTCCCCCTCCCCGCCCGGCGGGACGCGAAGCCGTGGGGCGAGCGCGGGGCCCTTGGGCCGGAGGGTTACCTGTCCTATATTGATGTAGCCGTACTTGCTAGCTATCCTGTTGGCTTCTTGGTTCCCGCCGGTGATCCGCACCGCCCAGTGGTTGGTGTAGAGGCGAGTCCTGCAGGCGGGGAGCAAGAAGCCCAGCCAGAGGGTCAGCAGGCACAGCAGCTCCGCTCCGCTCCGGACGCCGCAGCAGCGCCAGCCGCTCTTCCAGCCCATCTCGGCGGCGAGGCGGGCGCGCGAAGAGACCTCCCCGGCTGCGCGTGGCTCTCCCGAAAGAAACTTCTCTCGCCTCCTTCCTCGGCTCTTTCCGGGCTTCCCCGCTCACCTCCGGGCACCTTCGCCCGCCCGCCCGCCGCGGGAACCGAGAGCCACAACTTGGACTCAGCGCATGGGCGCTCCCGAGGGGCTTCGCTGGCCCAGCGCCGCAGCCCCAAGCGCCTCCACGTTGCCCAGTTCTCCTCCAGGCGCTGAAAGTTTGTTTGTTTCTCAAGAAAACGCCGAGCCTCCCGTCCCACTTGCTGCAGCTCGCGTCCTTTGCCTTGCGCCCCGAGAGTCTCGGGGGAGAAGGGAGGGAGGGAGGGAGGGGGCTGCCTCTTTCTCCTCGGGGGCTTTCCTTCCCGGTCTCCTCCTCACTTGTGCAGAGTCGCAGCAGCAGCAGCAGGCGGCGGCGGTGTGTGTGTGTGTCTTGGCAGCCGAGCGCCCCAGCTCAGCCAGGCTCGGTCGCCTCCCTCTTTCCCCCTCCTCCTCCTCCTCCTCCTCGCCGCCCTCCCGGTTCTGGAAGGGGAACGCGGAGAGCGAGTGGAAATGGCAGCAGCAGCAGCAGCAGCAGCCGCCGCCTTCTCCGCATATAAGAGCTGCTCGATTCCCCTCCCGTCCGATGCCCGCCGTCTCTCCGTCTCGCTCGCTCTCCTCCGGGCGCGCGCCTGGTCCTAGCGCTTCCCGATTCTGACTCGACTGGGAAGACGTGAGCCAGTCGGGGAGGGAGGGGAGTCGCTTTTTCAAAAAGAGTACAGCCCGGGGTGCGTTTTTGGACAGACAGAGAGGAACGTATAAGAGATACAGTTGACTAGTATTTTAAAATGCGGGCAACCGCGCTGGGCCGCCAGAGCGGGAATCCACGCAGCAGCAGCAACAGAACTCACTGAAAGACCCCTGAAGGTCCCAAGCAGGGAGCATGTGCTTCAGTTTCACAGAACTCTTCCTGGAGGATGGTTTAAAAAACAACGGGGGGGGGGGAGAGAGAGAGATGTAGTTAAAACAAAAGCAAAATGTTCTTAGACAGGGTGAAGAGCTGAGTCTGCAGTAAGGCATAGTCTTCAAATGATGATGTTTCTTTCCGGAAGCTTTTTGCACCGTCAGGCTGAGTAGTTCTTCCAGACACATGTTTATTGTGGGACTTTTGTTCGTCATACAAACAAGTTTAAAGGCAACACACTAAATTATTGCCAGCTACCCATTTGCTATATCTCAATGACCCATTTACAGTGAAGCTCCCATCTGGAAGTTTCTTACTGAGTTTCTTATGCCCACTATATGGGCGTAGCCAGGGTTTTTGTTGGGGGGGAAGAACCTCATTTGCGTTGATTGGGGGGCAGATTTGGCTATGCCCGTGGCCCCCTACAAAGCTCTTATGGTAGGGGAAGGCCCTTGAAGATATAAAAGCCAGCCATTTGTTGGATCTGTTTCTAGCACTAATTGGAGTACACAAGCCACTGAATACCAGTGCATAATAGTAGAGGTAAAACCAGCTATTGGTTAATTTGGTGATTAGATTGGCACATTAATGATAGTTTAAAACATGAATTTGTGTTGAATTGTGAATTTTATAGAAGCTTTATAAACTGTGTTTCAGCTGAGCAAACATGGGAAATGGCATGGCAGAAGATTTAAGGTTACTTCAAAGCAATCACCAAAGGTTTTAGTTAGTTAAGAAAGTTAATGATTAGACAGAATCATTAACATCTTCGGTTTTTGTACACCAGTTTCATCATACCCAAGGCTCATCAACAGTGTCACCAGATCAGAAGCAATCCAAAAGCAGTTCAAAAGGAACAGACCATGATTAGTTGTTATGAGGACAAGCTGGTGAGACCCTCAGGCTCTTGCAATCTTCCCTCCTCTTCACACAAAAAGGAAATGGAAGGTTCCCATTCCTGGTTGCTTGAAACCAGAGTTTCTCAGGTTGTAGGTCAGGTGGGCTTCAATACTGCACCCCTGCCCCAGCCACACCTTAGCCATTTGGTTGGGCTACTGCCAGCAACAGCTCTCTACATATGCAGTGCTTAGACAGGGTTGAGGCAACTTGAGCGTGAAGCTGTGGCATAGAAAACTGGAGGAAGAAGAGAAGAAAGGAAATGGATAATGGAAATCCAGAACGGCCATGGGAATCTGAGTGCAGATGAATGGAGAAGTGAAAGGGGTGAACAAACTGAGGGAGAGGAAATGGAGTGTCCAGGGCTGCACACCTGCCCCTTCTGCTTCAGATATACCTATCTGCACCCCAGCACTTGGGTCGTCCTTCCTTCTCACCCAGCCTCCCACACAACAAGGAAGCGTCTCATTCCTTTTTTGAGGACAGGACAGGTCCAAGATATTTTGCTTCCTGATGAAAATTGCCTGGTGTCCTCCTCCATTCCATGCACAGAAGCTGATCCAACTGTACTTCAACACTGGCAGTGAAGGGCCTTGATGATCCCTCCCATATAAAAGTTGTGTTTGTCAGGTGGGGGAGCCCTGCAGATGCAGCCCATGATTTGTGCAAGTGCAACATTTTGATAAGACTCAAGTTGGTCATTTTATGCAGAAAACTGAATCCCATCATAACATGAGTTATGTTTATGTACAGTTGTGTCAAAAAGTTGTGCCATACATTTATGCTGTTTGTTATGTATGCTCTCACCATTCATGCTCTCACCATTCATGAAGCCCTGATGCGACTGATATATATTTAGAACTATTATTGTAAACCATCTGGGCAGTTTTAGTCTTATCACCAACTAAGAAGTTTGTTCCATGACCTCCAACACAAGCACCCACCCCAATTCCTTTTGGTGATTAACTGTCTGCTTGTAATGTTCTTCCAGTACTCTAGTGCAGATATATTTCAAGTAATCAAGATGTACACGGGTTCTAAGAAAGACTTTCTGAGAGTTTGACGAAAGCACTCTCTTGAGATAACAGTTACGACTCTTTTCATGTTCTACTTCAAATATACAACAGCATTATCAATACAGTGACTTTCTCTCCCATATCCACTTCCTCCCTTCTTGGTACTCATAGGTTTTATTTGTCTCTAATGTAACTATGTGTGGGGACGCGGGTGGTGCTGTGGGTAAAACCTCAGCACCTAGGACTTGCCGATCGCATGGTCGGCGGTTCGAATCCCCGCCGCAGGGTGCGCTCCCATCGTTCGGTCCCAGCGCCTGCCAACCTAGCAGTTCGAAAGCACCCCCGGGTGCAAGTAGATAAATAGGGACAGCTTACCAGCGGGAAGGTAAACGGCATTCCGTGTGCTGCGCTGGCTCACCAGATGCAGCTTGTCACGCTGGCCACGTGACCCGGAAGTGTCTGCGGACAGCGCTGGCTCCCGGCCTCTAGAGTGAGATGAGCGCACAACCCTAGAGTCTGGCAAGACTGGCCCGTATGGGCAGGGGTACCTTTAATGTAACTATGTAGTAGAATTAACCTCATATAGAGAAGTGTTCACTGATGGGTTAATAACAGGATGATTTTGACCACAGTATGAAGCTTTAAAAAGCAGCATTCACCAATGTGTTGCCCTCCAGTTGTTTTGTTTTGAACTGTAACTCCCACCAACTACAGCTGTTTTTGATATGTGCAGCAACTGGCAAGCATACAGAGAGACGTAAGCAACCTAAGCAAAGAACGCTGAGGACCAGGTTACTCGGGGCAGCCATGTGGTGCCCCCAGATGTTGTGGGACTATAACTCATCACCATTGACTGTACATTGGCTGCTCCTGAGGTAACTGGATATTGTTCTATGGCTCTGTGATGGAGGGCATGTTGTTAAAGGAGATGAGTGTCAGGAGGGAAAGCTACATTTGAATGGCAATATTTGAGCAGTCAATGTGACATAATCCTAATTCATTGGGATTAATGTGATTAATCCTAATTAATCACTAGATATTAATATATTTTCCAATTTATTCATTATAAACAAAATCATGAATTATCCTTGATTTCCCCCCTTCAGCTTGGAGAACTGGAACTTGTGTCAAGAATGTGAATATGTATGTATGCAGTTTACTTCCTCTGGCTGTGCTTAAGAATGAGGGGACGTTATTTTACATAGCCACCCCCTTCAATTTACAGCTCCCCCTCTCTCAGGGAGTCCTGTCCAGGTCAGTAGGTTTGAGCTGGCATAAGCAAATTAAGGATAATGACTTCTGTGAAAAATACTTTTGTTTCTGTTCTGTATTCCCATCAGAAGAAGAGATAAAATAAAGATGAATTTTCAAATGAGTTCATTCATAAATGCTGGCTTTGACATATTATTGATATATCGAGTCTAAGAATTCTACAGAGTGCACTCCATGCCATTATGAGTTTCCCCATTGACAGGACTATAACTTCCAACTTCGCATCAGCTATTTTCATTGCTTGTATGGCTATGTGAAACATCAGTTCATAAAAAATATTGTGACTCTATATTTCTTTTTACTTCTTATTGGAAATATATTCTACTTGAGTTGAGAAATGGAAGTACATTTGAGTGACTTTTGAGCTGTATATATATATATCTCAAGACACCAAGACTTAAAGCAGAAGCTGAGAATAAATTTCTTGTGTTTTAAAGCTGAGTATATAGGTATATTTTGTCTCACATAAAATTGTGATAACCTTGCTGGCTTTTGGTTTGCACATAGTTTCCTTATTCATTTCTTTACACAATCTTACTATATTTGCCATATATTTAAAGTGCATTATTTAAAACACATGACTCCCCACCCCGCAATCATCCCAGGAACTGCACCTCTAACTACAATTCACAGCACCTCTAACTACAATTCCAATTATTCTTTTTTTGGGGGCAAGAGGGGAGTCATCCGCTTTAAATGTCCTTTATATGTCTGATGTGTATTTACAACAGGGAACAGGAACTGCTTTGAGCCTGGCATCTCATTCACATGCTCTCACCATTCACTCCTGTACCAGGGAAGGGGCCTCCAGTCTCCCTAAGTATTGAGGGCACCTCATAATGTGCAAGTGTCATCTTGATCCTGTTAGCTTAGCCCTGATTCTATTTCACACACATGATTGAGTGACTAAAAAAATGTTTGGGTGCTTTCCCATTTCTAATGTCACCACACTACCACCAAAACTATGTTAGAGTCAGTCATTGAAGGTGCCCCATCTCATAAGTCCATCTCAAAGTCACCTTTGGGTGGTCTTAACCGTCCAGGGGTCCTTGCCTTTTACCTTACCTCATAAGCATGGGTGCAACATTTGGAGGGGCAAAGTCTGTCAGCAAGAAACAAGGGGCTTATATTTTACTATAAACCTTAAAATCTTGGCAGTGTTGGGGTTTTCAAAATTACTGTTAGTGTTTCTTTAACAGTTGTGGGTGATGACTTTTGTTAGTCTGTACTAGGGAGTAAGGAGGTCGTGTGTGTTGCTGAAGCTGCCTTTCATCTCATTCCCTTTGGGGGCAAATCCTCACTCATTAGCAAGAAGTCTATAGAATGAAGACAGCTTGTGGCTTTTTGACTGAGACTGTTCCTATTTTGATTGCAGGTCTAGGGAACTAAGTAAATGAACCGAAGTTCTCCAACCTCAACTAGAGAAGCCACACCATGCTGATAGGGAAGAGAAGGAGGCAGATACAGGTTTGCTGTTGACTTCTATTATCTTGGGTATTCCTCTTTAATGGGATTTTCTGTATACCTCTTTGAAGTGGGTATGGAAGATCCTGTAAATTTTTCAGGTCACTATATCCGTAATAACAAAGCTGTGTTTATAAATGCTTGAGTTACAAGTTATTTACTTCATAAATTATGATAAAGCACACTATGTTTGAGTATTTGATGTGCCTTTAGACCTTTTGAAGCAACATCATCATTAGTCAAGGCTGTTCAAGAGATATTCATTAAAGCTATAAGGGCAAGAGTGCTGTCACTGACTTGAAGCAACTCCACTCTTCCAAAAGGAACAGCTGATTAAGAGTGTGACCTGTGTAGCCACTGTTTTTCAAGGTTACACCAGCGTCCTTTCAAAAAGCCACAGGGTGGGTAAATGGAATCCATTGCTGACTGGAGAAGTGGTTTTGGGGGGAGTTATTCTTTAGCTTCCCCCTTCCTTTTTTCCAGACTGAAATTGCCCCTGAAGCAGCCCTCCCTCTAGCCCTGCTGGAGAGGGAGGTGGAAAAGGCAAGCATTGTGTTGTATTCTGCTGCTCTTGTTTTTCCAGTGGGATTAATAGCAGCTTCTGGGGGAAAGAACAATCTTGATTGTGTCACGTCCATTTTGGTCCCAAGCATTTTATTGTGTATTTATTTTAAGTGTGTTTGGTTTGTATGAGATGAGATTTCATGTATAAAGTCTTGGAGGAACGTTAACTAGTTTTTGAAGTGAAGGTGCATTTTTCCCTATATTTCTTTATATTGAGGCCGCCACCTATTCCACTGCTGGGAAATTAAACTGCTACAGTTCATGTGGAAATCAGATTAATCACAAAAATGTTTCAGTTATTCTGGGAGAAAACCAAGGACGCAATCCTGAAACTATTTAAACTTAAGTAAACCTTCACTGAAATCTATAAACCCTGAAGTAGGCAAGGTGCAAATCACCCCCCCCCCCCACATACACACTTTGCTTTACGTTTTCTTCCACTTCTTCCTGTTATTCCTGTCACATAGTCTGCATCTGTGTTGGAATTGTTTTTAGGATGTTTTTAGGATGTCTCTACTTTGGGACAAGGGTGGCGCTGTGGGTTAAACCACAGAGCCTAGGACTTGCCGATCAGAAGGTTGGCGGTTCGAATCCCCATGACGGGGTGAGCTCCCGTTGCTCAGTCCCTGCTCCTGCCAACCTAGCAGTTCCAAAGCATGTCAAAGTGCAAGTAAATAAATAGGTACCGCTCCGGCGGGAATGTAAACGGCGTTTCTGTGCGCTGCTCTGGTTCACCAGAAGCGACTTAGTCATGCTGGCCACATGACCCGGAAGCTGTACGCCGGCTCCCTCGGCCAATAAAGCGAGATGAGCGCCGCAGCCCCAGAGTCGGACACAACTGGACCTAATGGTCAGGGGTCCCTTTACCTTTACCTTTACTGTTTTATTGCTTGATGTTTGCCACCCTGCCACCCTAGGTGCCTTTGGGAGAAAGGGCAGGATGCAAATTTAATAAATAAATAAAATGAGAATAGCAGTATAGGAGCTAGTTTAGTTCTTAAAACTTTATTCACATAGTGAATATGTGTAATACAGAAAGATCAGGTTAGAGAGTCGAAAGTCTCCTTCTCCCACCATGGATCTTATAGTTCTCTCATTTAAAGGTTTTATTTTAGGCATGCACATTTTGTGAATATCTGTTTAAGAGGAAATATTTTGGAATAAAACCTTAAAGGGACCCCTGACCATTAGGTTCAGTCGTGACTGACTCTAGGGTTGTGGTGCTCATCTCGCTTTATTGGCCAAGGGAGCTGGCGTACAGCTTCCGGGTCATGTGGCCAGCATGACTAAGCCGCTTCTGGCAAACCAGAGCAATGCACGGAAATGCCGTTTACCTTCCCAGCGGAGCGGTACCTATTTATCTATTTGCACTTTGACGTGCTTTTGAACTGCTAGGTTGGCAGGAGCAGGGACCCAGCAATGGGAGCTCACCCCGTTGTGGGGATTCGAACTGCCGACCTTCTGATCAGCAAGTCTTAGGCTCTGTTGTTTAACCCACAGCGCCACCCGCATCCCTTAAACATTGCCAAATGGAAACCTAACTCCTCTCATCTTGAGAAATAAATGAAGTAATATCTATAGCTTAATATAATCATAACCTATCACTACGGCTGTAAAGCAAAAAGGATTTGGTGTTAGGAAAAGTGGCCCTTCAGTTGGGTGATCTGATAAGGCTGAGGGAAAGTAGATGGGAATGAAGTGCCCTGTCTCACAGAAGGAGCTAGATTAGCCCCCCCCCCTTCCAACTCTATGGTCCTGTTCGATGCCCATTCATGCTGGCTTTTCTGCTAGAGCTGTCTGTCATAAGGCTAAACGTCTGTGGCAGAAGCAGACAGAAAATGATTTCCCTTCCATGTGTTTCCCTGATGCACAGTTTCTGCTGCTCAGGAACAGCAGTGGATGAAGAAAGGACAGAGAGCCTGAGGGAGGTAATGAGAGGGCCAAGGAACAGGTAAGGAATTCTAAAAGCAGGAGCAAGAGGAAATGACAAGTCCAGCTGGTTGCTTGCAGTCAAGATCTGAGGCATAAGTGCTCCTGCACCTGGCTAGCAAGGTAAAGAAAATGGGCAAATATTATTGTTGACAAGAGGCCAGTAGCTCATGGAATGACAGGAACTCTGGTGTGTGTCTGAGGAGGTACTATCCTAAGATTTCACAAGTGCTTAACTTTGCCTGAATCGTGTCCTAGTTTTTCCATTATACAAAGTGCAGGGCAGTTCTTCTCACTTTTGCCTTATCAGCAGCTGTCCAGTAAGTGAAGCTAAGTTGGGGGATAGTGGCAAAGATACATTACATTTCATGGCTGAGTCAGCATGTGAATCTTTGCCTCTCCACTTTAGGTCTAACACACCTTTCGGATCTGGTATAAACTGAAAGGTGGGGTGCATATTAAATGAAATTAAGGTAGTACTAAGTAAATGAAAGAGAAAACATCTTTTAAAAAGACAGCCAATGTTTGCATGGCTAATAACTAATAAACACGTTGATTCAGAGAATGCAATTTTAATATGAAACAACAGTGAGTATGTTTGGTTCAGTCCTTGTCCAACGGTATAAGCACTTTGCTCCAGTATCTCAGATAGTCCCTAGGCAGCAGGCTGAGACCCAAGGAGCTTGTTGCCTAGCTATAAAGTTCTTACCCTCCAAGTGTCCCTATTTTCCAGGGATGTCCTAGATTTAGGAAAGCCATCCCAGTTTCTGATTTATCCCAGAATGTCCCACTTTTCCTTAGGTTGTCCCTATTTTCATTGGAGAAATGTTGGAGGGCATGGAGTTATCCAATCCCCAAGCCATCTGAAGGCAATCCTGTATAGGAAAGTTTTTTAAATGTTTAATGTTTTATTAAGTTTTTATATATGTGTGGAGTATAATTAGTAAAATTATCATTATGGAATGTGAAATTCCTATTTTCATCGGGGAAATGTTAGAGGATATGCTGAAGTGAAAAAGGCCATGGGAACTGTGAAGAAGGTTGTAGGAACACTACAATGATGCTAGGAACATAGGAAGTTGCCTTAGATGGAATCAGATCATTCGTCCATTTAGCTCCTTATTTTTTACACTGACCGGCAGTGGTACTTCAGGAGTTCAGGCAGATGTCTTCCCTAGTGTTACTTGAGGATCTTCTGCATGCAAATCATGGGCTTTACCACTGAGCTACAGCTCTTCATCTACCTTTCTGCTACAGGTAGGACCTGTTCAGGAGGGGTTCCATATATCTCCTGCTCTTCTTAATTCCTTTCATTATCTGCCCAGACTAACAGAGGCCCTCCTGGAAAAACAAGCCCAGCACGAATTTAACTAGAAAGACATGGGATCTGCATAATTGTTTTAATTGCAGGCAGCTGTACCCAGAATAGTTCTGCTGTCAAACAGACCAACAACTTTGGGGCAATATCACTGCCTTTTTAGTATAACATAAAAGGGATGAAACCTCTTATGATCCCAGTCATTATTATTGTATTTTCTTCTTTAAAAAAATATGAAAATCTATTACTGAGCATGGGAGGGGGAAGAAACCATCTCTTCATGGAGTGTATTTTAAATGAATTTAAATTATGAAGACAAATTAAGTTATGCACCCACTACTTCAGAAGAATGGAAGCCGCAACCTCTATATACATATCTTGGTAGTTAGCATATTTTAAAGGCTCAGATTGACAGTTGTTATATCAGAGAACTTCATGAAGGTGCCAGGTACTGGCACTAGGCCTGGAACTTATACATTATGTTACCTCCCCTCTGCTTGCCTGAAACTGCAAACACTTTTTAGTCCAGTTTAGAACAGTGTTTCCCAACCGGTGTTCCGCGGCACACTAGTGTGCCGCGAGACGTTGCCTGGTGTGCCGTGGGAGGGAGGCGGGCGAGTCGGGCGGCGAGAGGCGGGGCGGCGGCGGCGAGCACACGCGGGGCGGGGGAGCGAGCTCCCTCCCACATCCCATCGCCCCGTGCTCCGCGCTGTTGTAGGCCAGCCCTGCGCACCCGGGGGACCTCCCCCCGAGAGCGCAAGGCTTGCGGGCGTCAGCTGGCAGCGCGGAGCACGGGGCGCCCTTCGGAGGACGCCCCGTGCTCCGCGCTGGTGTCGGCCAGCCTTGCGCACCCGGGGGATCTCCCCCCGGGAGCGCAAGGCTTGCGGGCAGCAGCCTGCAGCGCGGAGCACGGGGCGCCCTCCAGAGGACGCCCCGTGCTCCACGCAGGTGTCTGCAAGCCTTGCGCACCCGGGGGATCTCCCCCCGGGAGCGCAAGGCTTGCGGGCGTCAGCTGGCAGCGCGGAGCACGGGGCGCCCTTCGGAGGACGCCCCGTGCTCCGCGCTGGTGTTGGCCAGCCTTGCGCACCCGGGGGATCTCCCCCCGGGAGCGCATGGCTTGCGGGCAGCAGCCTGCAGCGCGGAGCACGGGGCGCCCTCCAGAGGACGCCCCATGCTCCACGCAGGTGTCCGCAAGCCTTGCGCACCCGGGGGATCTCCCCCCGGGAGCGCAAGGCTTGCGGGCAGCAACCTGCAGCGCGGAGCACGGGGCGCCCTTCAGAGGACGCCCCGTGCTCCACGCAGGTGTCCTCAAGCCTTGCGCACCCGGGGGATCTCCCCCCGGGAGCGCAAGGCTTGCGGGCAGCAGCCTGCAGCGCGGAGCACGGGGCGCCCTCCAGAGGACGCCCCGTGCTCCACGCAGGTGTCCGCAAGCCTTGCGCACCCGGGGGATCTCCCCCCGGGAGCGCAAGGCTTGCGGGCGGCAGCTGGCAGCGCGGAGCACGGGGCACCCTTCGGAGGACGCCCCGTGCTCCGCGCTGGTGTTGGCCAGCCTTGCGCACCCGGGGGATCTCCCCCCAGGAGCGCAAGGCTTGTGGGCGGCAGCTGGCAGCGCGGAGCACGGGGCGCCCTTCGGAGGACGCCCCGTGCTCCGCGCTCGTGTTGGCAAGCCTTGCGCACCCGGGGGGCGCATGGGGCGCCCTGAAACAGAGGGTTCCCCATGCTGCGGACTGTAGCCTGCCGCCGGACGCGCGGGGCGCCCTGAAGCAGAGCGCCCCTCGCGCCAGGCAGACATGGGCCAGCCCCACAAGCTCGGGGGACAGCGGGGAGGCGCAGCACCGCCATCCCACTGTTCCCCGACCTGGTTTTTTGGGGGGGAAATAAAGGGAAATTTTTTTTCCTTTATTTCCCCCCTCAAAAAAGTAGGTGCGTCCTATGGGACGGAGCGTCCTATGGGACGAAAAATACAGTACTTACTATTTCATAATAAAGTAATTATAAAATACTTTCTTTGTGTTTATTTGATTCCTATTAAAGAGAGTTACTTTATATATAGTCAATATAGGCACAGAGTTAATTTTTTAAACATTTTCTAATGGTGGTGTGCCTCGAGATTTTTTTCATGAAACAAGTGTGCCTTTGCCCAAAAAAGGTTGGGAAACACTGGTTTAGAATATTATCTTATACAGGAGTGTCTTACTCTTAGAGGCTAGTGGTGCAGGGCATCAGGGCGCCACAGTTCTGGAGGCTGGACGCTGCCTGCCCCCTCTAGCCCCGCTGGCAGCACCGTCCTCCTGAAAAAAAGGTCGACAATTCTGGGAAACGGGGGGGAGCTTTGCACCATGGCGCCGGAGTGTTGATTTACATGTGTTGAGAGTGCGCGCGCACACATGCACATCTGTTTCCATAGGCAGTTATAGCAGTTTCAATTGAAAAAAATCAATGGCCTGGATAAATTACAGGCATAAAGAGGAGTGAGCAATAGAACAGTAAGGAAAGCCAAGTTCTTCCACCTAAGCATATGCTAAACTCAGTTTAACTGCAACGCATACAGCAAATGTGATTCCTCTCATACTGAGCAAGGATTGCTGTTGCGAGATCATGTATGTTTACATTTTAGGGGTGGGGAATCTGATCTAGAGGCTTTATTCATAATCCCAAACTCAGTACGTGCGGAACCACAGGTTCAGCTTCTGGTGCATGTGCTTAGCTTACAAACTAATGGGGTGGAGCTGCGTACCAGCTGGTACGCAGGCTAAGACCCTACCTGCCCACGGACTGTCTCGCCAGAGTGGTGCATGCTCTAGTTATCTCCCGCTTGGACTACTGCAATGCGCTCTACATGGGGCTACCTTTGAAGGTGACTCGGAAACTACAACTAATCCAGAATGTGGCAGCTAGACTGGTGACTGGGGGCGCCCGCCAAGACAATATAACCCTGGTCCTGAAAGACCTACATTGGCTCCCAGTACGTTTCCGAGCACAATTCAAAGTGCTGGTGTTGACCTTTAAAGCCCTAAACGGCCTTGGTCCAGTATATCTGAAGGAGCGTCTCCACCCCCATCGTTCTGCCCGGACGCTGAGGTCCAGCGCCGAGGGCCTTCTGGCGGTTCCCTCATTGAGAGAAGCAAAGCTACAGGGAACCAGGCAGAGGACCTTCTCGGTAGTGGCACCTGCCCTGTGGAACGCCCTCCCATCAGATGTCAAAGCGATAAATAACTACCTGACATTCAGAAGACATCTTAAGGCAGCCCTGTTCAGGGACGTTTTTAATCTGTGATATTTTAGTGTATTTTTGGTTTCTATGGAAGCCGCCCAGAGTGGCTGGGGAAACCCAGCCAGATGGGCGGGGTACAAATAATAAATTATGATGATGATGATGATGATGATGATGATGATGATTACTGTGTGGCTGTGTTATAATCATCATTTCTCCCCACCCCAACACACACACACACCCAATACCTATATCCAATAATAATTCTGCTTCTTAATTCACTCAGAAGGCTGTCACATTATGAGCAATATGAATAATGAATACTGTAAATCTTAGAGCTACCACATTAATGTCATTGAATTAGCCTGAGATATTGGTTCACTTATTTGAAAAATTAATGACTTCACACTTTGTTTTATTTTTCACAGAATCTTGTCTGTGGTCCTGTCATGTTTCAGAACAAGACATTTTGGCCTATTTTCCAACTCATATGTGAAAGAGGAGCCTATAATTATTAAGCCGCTGAGTAAAACCTTTCTGTCAGGTGCTGCTGGTGGTCGCTCGCGAGTAACCAGGCAGGACTCCAAACCTGTCTTTTACAGGTTTTGTTGTGCAAACTATTTACAGGGCAGATCTCCAAAGTTCATGCCTGTCTTAGTCACTGACAGAATCTGGGAGTGGCTCCTTCCGGCTTCTCCCCCAACATAAGAACTTAGACACCCCAAATCTCTTCCTCCCCTCCTTGCGTTTCACCCCTCTGCGCAGGCTGGGGGATGGAAGTGGCGTCTGTGCCTCCTGGCCAACCGGGCTAGGTGAGGCGCTTGGGCTCTCAGCAGCATCTTCGAGCCCTCTCCTCGCTTGGCTGGCCCCTTCCCTCTCTTCTCCACTGGAGGAGGAGCTGCTCCTCAGAAGTGTTGGAGGCCCTCTGTATTCCCCTGCCGCCCTCCCTCCCCGCTGACACTTTCTTTGTACCCCAGGAGGCTTCATGTTCTCGGACTAGGGCTGGCTAGATAAAAACAATGATTCTGAAGAAATTTCATATTGAAATGGGTTGTTTCGATTTGTCAGTTATTTTGAGAAATAGCAAAATAAATAACCCAAAGATGCTTTATTCTTAAACCCAAAGGTTTAAAAGACAACCATGCCAAAGTTTTCATGTGGAGGAATGCAATCCTATGCATGTCTAATTAGAAGAAAGCACCAGTGAGTTCAGTGGGGTTTCTTCCCCAGTAAATGTGCTGATGAATCTGTAAAATGATTTGGTAAAACCAAGTTGGGGAGCAGGAATACCTGGTATTGGTGGTTTGAAATATAACTAAAATTCAGCTCAGAAATGAAGGGTTCTGTGACTTCAAAAACTCCCCCAAATCTGGCAACCATTCTGAAATCCATCATGATTTCAACAAACCTGCTTCAACTTTTCCTTGCCAAATCATCTGTATTTTCACTATTAAGACCTCTTTGCTATCTATCCATTACTATCATTATTTCCACACAATAGCTTTAACCTTTTAGAAATGGCAGTTTTGCAAAACATCCATGCATAAGACTAACAGCCCTCAGACTACAAATGCCATGATGTTATGCAGCTGAAATAAAATACAGATGTGCAAATATATGCAAGTGAACATTTGATAGTATTGAATGAAGCGATAATACTGAATGAAGTAATCTGCAATCAGTACAAATCAGAATTTGAACTAGGAGACAGATTTTTCTCTGAATTCTGGTGCTCCTAGCCAAATAACAGGACTGAATCGATATAGTTATCTTATATGTAGTTAAATCATTTGTCCATTTAGTCCACTATTGCCTACCACAACTGGCAGAAGTATTCTAGAGCCTTAAACAAGGTTTCTTTTTAGCCCTACAATTTTTTTTAAGCTGTTGATGCTAGGGATTGAACCCAGAATTTTCTGCATGCAAACCTTGAGCAGTAGTCCCTCTTTATGTGTGGAGTTCATATCTGCTTTAATATCGGTCTATTCTACTCATTATTCACATGTAGGACATATCCACGTTGACAGTGGAGTGGAACCACGCTTTAAGTCCCTCCACCACTATTGCTGTGCTTTGCTGTCTGCAGAAGAATTCTGCCATGTGAGCCATGTGTCTGTGCAGTTGGGCCACCCATGCAACTTGGTACCCCAGTCATACACAGACCCTAAATATAAGGAGGTGGTTGGACATTTTTCTCTCTTGCAGCTTCATATCTGCAAAGCTGACAGTTAGTTTCTGCTGTGAAACAAGGGAGTCATAAGAACCCAAGAAGAGACCTGCTGGATCAGTCCAGAGGCCTGTCTAAATGTAATCCAGCACCCTGTTGCCACAGTAGCTAGCCTCTTGGAACCCCACAAACAGCATATGAGCACAATCACACACTCCCACTCATGTTCTTTAGAAACCAGTCTCTGATGCTGGAGGTAATATAGAGCCATCATAAGTAGTAGCCATTCTTCATAAATTTGTGTAATTCCCTTTTAAAACTATTCACGTTGGTGGTTATCATTACATCATGTGGCAACAAATTCCATGCGCTTTGTGGACAAGTCCTTACTTTTGTTTGTCTCAAAATTCCCACCGTTCAGCTTCATTGGATGACCTGAGGTTCTAGTATGATGAGAGAGGGAGAAAAAACTCTCTCCATCATCTTTCTTCACACTGTGAATAATTTTATGTATCTTTGTCTTTCCTTCCTTATCTTTTTCCTAAGCTGAAAAGCTCAAGGTGTAACCTTTCCTCACATGAGAGTTGTTCCAGCCTTCTGATCATTTTGGCTGTGCTTTTCTACACAGTTTGCAGCACTAAAATATCCTTTTGTTAGATGCAGTGGTCAGACCAGACAGAATTCCAAATGCAATTGCACCATATATTTGTAAAACAGCATTATGATATTAGCAATTTCATTGATTCATTTGCTGGAGTTCATTACGAAAGAAGTGTTCTCCTAAACTGCTTTACAAACTGATTATCTTAAATAAAGTAGACGACAATGCTATACAAAAAGGTGAATAAAAGCTGTGGACAAATTTAGCCTGTTTCCAATGTATCTGAAAACTGTGTGTGCATGTGTGTGTACATGCATGTATATGTGTATAAATCAATGGAGGGTGAAGGACTCAATTCTAGAAGTCCCTGAGCTCTGACAGATTCTCATTCTCTAAGAGATAAGAGCACTAGGCAATCGGCAGGATCAGCCTCTAAACCTCCCAGTCAGAGCTGAAAATGTTTGATTAAAATAAATCTTCAAGGACATTATTTTCATTTTAGATGCTGTTTTTCACCTTCAGAAGTCTCTGGGAGCCTGAGATCTTATGCTTTGCTTTGATAGCTTTTGTTGATAATCTGAGGAACACCAAAAACCAAGCACTTTTTGATCCTTAGGTTCACTGACTACCAGCAAGGGGAAAAGACTCATATAGACAAGAAAAGAAGAATGACAAAAGAGGGGCCCAACCATCTCCTTTGTGATCCATCTACTTCCTGACACTCCCTAGGCATTCTTAAGCAAAAGTGAGGTGGAGCGAGGCAGTTCTAGTTCTCTACTGATTGATATACTTTCTCTCTGAAGAACTGAGTAATTGTCCAACTAAAGAACATCATTACTCAAATGCAGCATTACACTTGTCCATGTTGTAAAAATCCTAAACTTAAATGTTATGGGACAGCCCCTAAAACACACCTAGACAGGTACAGGCAAAAATCTAGAGGACTAACTCTGGGCATTGCTTCACTGAATGGAAATAATGCAGAGAGCCAGTGTGGTGTAGTGGTTAAGAGTGGTAGTCTTGTAATCTGGGGAACCGGGTTTGCGTCTCCGCTCCTCCACATGCAGCTGCTGGGTGACCTTGGGCCAGTCACACTTCTCTGAAGTCTCTCAGCCCCACTCACCTCACAGAGTGTTTGTTGTGGGGGAGGAAGGGAAAGGAGATTGTGAGCCGCTTTGAGAGTCCTAAAGGGGAGTGAAAGGCGGGATATCAAATCCAAACTCTTCTTCTTTCTAGATTAGGCCAGGGCTGATCTAGCTTCAATGACTTAGGCAATTTTAGAAAACGGAACTGTTTTCCCCAAACTTGTCACATTCTCCGTTTATTCTGACACCAATTATCAGCCAAACTGGACCCCATCATGCCCCTGATTATGTCATTAGTGCGACCCTTCCTCCAAGTGCAGGTAAGCCCTTAGTTGAGTCTTCCATCCAACCTCCATTTAGCTGCCAGCTCCAACAGCCATGGGAGCAGTGAGAGGTCCCTTAGTCCTTGGCTGCACTGGCTCTTTGGAAAACTTTATTTCTCAGGTCTGCTTGTGCCTGGCAGTTACACAGACGTGTGCTGGACATGGAAGCCAGGAGAGAACTCCCTCTGATGTCTGCAGCCAGGTAAGTAGATGGAATGGAGGGTGGGAGGGAAGGAAGGAAGGGAAAGGATGGTTTGAATGTGATTGTGAGAGCCTGGTTGGGTAGGAGGGGGTGAATAATTATGAGGGTACCAAGCAAAAGTTTGCAACTATTCTGACACTACTTTTTATTGTTATCCTAACAGAGACTTGTGAAATTACCATCATCATCAACACCACCACAAAATTTTCATGCAGCTGGAAGTGCTTGTTAAAAAAAGAAATATCTTCCGTTGTTTCTGGAAAGTGCAGCTAGAGGGTGCCTGTCATAACTCTATCATATGCTGCTTAGACTTACTGTGGAGTGGGCTTCTGTTGTGGAGAAAGGTTTCCTGCAGAACAATATGACCATTACTGTGTGTATGATAACATAAGGGATAGGGAGAAGGCAGTCTCTCAAGCTATGTTATGCTCAGACTTCAGAATTAAATCTTCTTTCAAAAGTAACTTTATTATCCGGGAAATGTAAGTGATTATGTGGGTGGTCACTGAACAAATCCAGGCATACCTGGAGGATGTGGACCATTTGGACCCCTTCCAATCAGGATTCAGTCCCCATCATAGGACCAAAACTGCCTTGGTCACACTGTTCGATGATCTCTGGCAGGCTAGGGACAGAGGTAAAAACTGTTTCCTGGTTCTGCTGGATCTCTCAGCGGCTTTTGATACCATTGACCATGGCATCCTTCTGGACTGTCTATAGGAGTTTGAAGCTGAGGGCATTGCTATACAGCTCCTTCCTCCTGGGCCGTGTCCAGAAAGTGGTGTTGGGGGATGGATGTTCAGACCCCTGGGCAATCACTTGTAGGGAGCCTCGTGGCTCTGCCCTCTCCCACATGCTTTTTAACATCTATGTGAAGGTGCTGAGAGAGATCCTCAGGCAGTGGCGGACCTACGTTTTTGGGACCCTGAAGCTTGAACAGATCTGGGGGCCCCTTTGCAACCAGCAATGAGGTCTGGGTAACCACTGTTATTTTCTCCTGTGGGGTTGTTCCAGGGCAGATCACTTTAAAAAACAAATAAACTACCACATCTCAGATTTTGATTAAAATTGCTGCACTGGAATATTTCACATGTCAAAGTCATAGTTTTCAAGTTACCGTGATATTCCACTGACCCTCAAATGTTGTGCTACTGACTCTCAAACTTGTGAATTGTTGAGCTATATACAACTTCAAAAATAATCAATTGGAGTTGTGCAATGCAAATTGGGTCCAAGACCAAAGATTGTGAAGCCATGTGGACTAAAATCACTTCTGGGGGCCCTCCAGGATTAGGGGCCCTGAAGGTGAAGCTTCATCAGCTTCATAGTAGATCCGCCCCTGTCATTAGGGGGTTTGGGCTGAGTGTTCATCAGTATGCGAATGGCACTCACCTCTACCTCTCATTTAAATTGGAACCAGTGATGGCAGTGAATGTCCTATGTGAGTGTCTGGAAATGGTTGGAGGGTGGTTAATGGATCAAGGTTGAATCCGAACAAGACAGAATCCCTGGGGGACAGGAAGGTGTGGGGATTCCCTCATCCTGAATGAGGTAACTGTGCTACATATTACCAGGTGCATAGACTGGAGGTCATTATAGACTCACAGCTCTCCAGGGAGGTGCAGGCCCATCTGGTACACTGGCTGAGACCCTACCTTCTTGGCCAGAGTGGTACATGCCCTGGTCATTTCCCACTTGGATTACTGCAATGTGCTCTATGTGGGGCTACTTTTGTTGTTTAGTCATTTAGTTGTGTCTGACTCTTCGTGACCCCATGGATCAGAGCACGCCAGGCACTCTGTGGGGCTACTAGGAAACTACAGTTAATCCAGAATGCGGCTGCCAGACTGGTGACTGGGAGTGGCATAACCACGTACCGCTGGTCCTAAAAGCTCTGCATTGGCTCCCAGTACATTCTGAACACAATTCAGTGTTGGTGCTGGCCTTTAAACCCCTAAACAACCTCTGCCCTGTATACCTGAAGGAGCGTCTTCACCCCTACCACTCGGCCTGAATACTCAGGTCCAGCTCTGAGGGCCTTCTGGCAGTTCCCTCGCTGTGAGAAATAAAATTACAGGGAAAGAGGCAGAAGGCTTTTTCAGTAGTTGCACCCACTCAATGGAATGCCCTCTTGGCAGATGTCAAACAATTAAGCAACTAGGAATTTTTTGTAAACATCTGAAGGCAGCCCTATTTTGGGAAGTTTTTAATATTTAATGTTGGTGGTTTTCCCTCCCTGTATTTTTGTTGGAATCGGCCCAGAGTGGCTGGCACAACCCAGTCAGATGTGTAGGATACAAGATATTGTTGATGATGAAGAACCATTTGGTTACTCTAAACTAAGGTCAAGTTCCCTCAGCTTCAAACTTATCTTAGTAAGCAAAATGGTAAACTTGTAGAAAATAAACAATGCTTCAAAGGCTTCAGATGCCACCTTAGTCACTCAGGAAGCCCTCCTCCCATCTCCATAGAGTTTAGTTGGCTCAAAATTGTGTTCGAACTCCAGACTTTCAACAGCCAGGTAGCTCACACCTCTAACAAGCCCCCTTTGTGATCTCAAGGATCACACCTGGACTTTGCTGGGCCACGGACCAAGAAACAGGTGAGAGATGCCATTGCCTTGCTGGCATAGGATTCTGAACAGGAGTGCTTAATTCTCATGGGTGGCACAGTTCCCTTTGTGCTCCACTTGCTTTTAAAACAGGTATACCTCTAACCTTCCTTATTTTCTTCTCTTTTTAGTGTGGGTACTGTGACAGATTTTCATGTTTACTCTTCAGGTTTGGGAAGTTAGGGACTCTCTCTTATAATTAAAGTGTGTATGCACTGTTTGATTTCCTGCCCACAAATGTGTAACCTTGATGTCTGACACAGCATCAATATATTCTGTCTCATTTATTTCCATGAAATAAACCAAACTTTCTGTATTTCACTGGTGTGTGAACTTCTTTCTTATACATAAGGGTAAAGAGTATACACATATTTTTAGCTACATACTGACTCCACACAAAAGATCCCAGTCCTCTCACTGAATACATGTGGGACAAACACAACGCTACGTCCCTCCCTATATACGTTGCTCTCTGTTAGAAACTATGGGCTGTTTTATATAAGAAAACAAGAATACTGACTGTGGGCTGGTTTCTTCTCCAGTGCCTTTTCAAAGCTAAGTTCTTTTTTTTTTAGCAGAGGGGAATAATATAACGCTTTGTGGGTCATGGACATTTATTTGCTAAGCTCTGTTTTGGTGATGCTGCTATCACAGCAAAGCCATGACTGAATGACTGGAGATGATTTCTTCCATTTTTGACACTATGCTGATGGTGTGTCATAACCCTTAAGTGACAGTGAGAATATGGAGCAAAATCCAATCAGAATTTCACCCTGACATTCCTAGTATGGAAAACATAACATAACCTGGCCAAGTGTCTCTGAACTATTGTTAACCTTTTCCCCTTGACACCCAGTTGAAAATCCTCATCTCCTCATGAGAAACATCTCAAACCTGATTCACCTTCTGGTTTTTAGTGAGGGGTGGGGAGTTGCAGTGAATCTGTTAATTTGTGAAATAATTTGTATTGTGAGGCTGTTTCAGAAGCTGTCTCTGAATCTGGACAGATATTTTTAACAACTGTATCCCAAGGGGGAAAAAGTGAGTGCAAATAACAGGGATATCTTCATATCTTTAGTTTAAGAATATGCTCACTTTCGATCCTTTCTGATCTCATGGAGCTAATATCTATTAATATGCTTAAAATTTTGCCTTGTTTTATGGTTACCAATTGCCATTACCTTGGCTTTTAATACACAAGGTGTCTTGAAAATTTATTTGCTTCCATGGTAGGCTAATAAGGGAAAAGACATACTAATTTGAACAGCAGAACAATACAAAATTGTTTTTAAAACATTTGAAAATAATTAGATATAATCACAGCTAAGGTTGCCAGGAATGTAGCCACATGGTTCTATTCAAAACAGCAGAGGCACACCAGATGTAAAAACTAACATGGGAACACAAATTGCAACCCATGAGACATCTCTAGTAACTCTGCTTCTCCTCACCAATTATTTGCTTGCTGCCACCACTCCCAGGGTGCGCAGAAGATGCCAAGCTATGCAAAATGATGGCTGAAGAACCTCATGTTATCACCTTTTGCAGTACATACAACATACCGTGATACAGCTGTGGATTTCAGGCAGGAGTCTCTCCCAGCTGTACCTGGAGTTGCCAGGGATCGAACCTAGAACCTTCTGGATGCAAAGCAGATGCTCTACCACTGGGTTATATAGCACTGCTTGGAGGATACTGTTTTAGAGACACTTTCATTTAAAAAAAGTGGTTTTATGACTGCAGTTTTATCCATGGTGTGCCAATGTTCCAAACAAATCTAGCACACAGTGGATCAAAACAACACAGCCAATGTCCTCAAATATGGAACAGTCACTGTTATGTAGTGATTGATGGACATCAGAGCACAGCCAGATGCGGTCAGCCTCTGAACTGAGCTGAATCACTGAGCTGAATCACAGAGCGAAATCACTGAGCGAAATCACTGGACAGAACCAATTCAGAGCTGACTGTTCTGGCTAGAGCACGGTGTTCCATCCATCGCCCTTCACGCCGGCATCGGAATCATGGCTTCACTTGTGCCTCTACCGCCGTTTGCGCCAGCCTCTGAATCATGGGATTCCTACCTCGCTCGGTTCGACTGCTACCTCCAAGCCAACGAGCTGACAGCAGTATCAAAGGATCGGAAGCGGGGCCTATTCCTCAGCCTCTGTGGGCCTGAGGTGTTTGAGACGGCCCGAGCATTGGTTGCGCCCGAAGCAGTCCAGGCAACACCATGGGACACGATCCAAGAGAAGCTCCGCAACCACTACGCACCAAAGCCGTCCAAGATTGCTGCCCGCCATGCGTTCTACCACCGGAACCAGGCAGAGGGGGAGTCAATCAACAACTACACCACCGCCCTGCGACAGGCTGCAATGCACTGTGAGTTCCGAGACTTAGACGATGCCCTGATGGATCGAATCGTCTGCGGGGTCCGGGACATCCATCTGCAACGGCGTCTCCTCGCCAAGCCAGACCTCACGCTGCAGAAAGCCATTGAGGAGGCTGTGGCCTCAGAAGCTGCTGAACGCTCCGCCCAGGAGATCCGCAAGTGCAGCAGCCCGCGTCTTGCTAGGGAGCCAGTTCCGGTGCATCATGAAGAGGCCAGCAGTGATGAGGCATCCTCCAGTGAAGGCGATGACGTGCACCAGACAAAGCGGGAGCACAGGAAGTTCCAACAGAAGTCCAAGGGCCAACCGGAATGTGCCGGCTGCGGAGGCAACCATTCCCGTGCCAAGTGTCGATTCAGAGACGCCATCTGTAGGAAGTGTTCCAGAAGGGGCCACATCGCTAAGGTCTGCCGATCGGCTCCGTCTGACACCCCCCCTTCATCGACTCGCAAGTCCAAGCCTTCCCTCCAGTCTGCCAAGGGAAGTTGTTTCGCTCTCACCAACTGCCGCTGCCCGTCTGGAACCACGATTGGCCAAACCGACTCGCCTACGCGACGCAAGCTGAACGTCACGGTGCTCATTGAAGGAGCTCCATGTGACATGGAGATCGACACCGGGTCTGCCCTGTCCATCGTGTCGTGGAGCACCATCAAAAGACTGGTACCCAGAGTGTCCAAAAGGCAACTCGACTCTCACCGCGTACACCTGAGAGACTACCAGGGAAACGACATTCCCGTGGTAGGCGTTGGCCGGTTCCGGATTGCCTTCAAGGATTTTTCGGGCCTGCTCCGGTTGGTGGTGGTCGAAGGTCAGCGGCCAAGCCTCCTAGGGCTAGACTGGTTTGATGCCCTCGGCCTGGAAGTCACCGGCATCAACTGCATCTCTAACGCAGAGACTGAGGGTCTGGTCAAAGACTTTGCCGAGGTTTTTGACGGCACCTTGGGGCAATATACAGGTACGCCCATCTCCTTTAGCCTTGATCCACAAGTCGCCCCCATCAAGCTAAAGCCACGCCGGGTTCCCTTTGCTCTCAAGGCTAAGGTGGACGAACAACTGGACAAACTGATCGCCCAAGGAGTTTTTGGAGCCGGTTGACCACGCCAAGTGGGAAACCCCCATCGTCACGCCTGTCAAGCCAGATGGGTCGGTGAGAATCTGCGCTGACTACAAGTGCACGATCAACAAGGCACTTCAGCAGCACGCTTATCCGGTTCCTGTTGTCCAACACCTGCTGCATTCCCTGGGTGAGGGTAAGGTCTTCGCTAAGCTGGACCTTGCCCAAGCCTATCAACAACTGCCAGTCGATGATGCCACTGCTGAAGCCCAGACGATCGTCACCCACCGGGGGGCATTCCGTTGCCGCCGGTTGCAGTTCGGGGTGAGTGTGGCTCCTGGCATCTTCCAAAGCCTTATGGAGCGTCTCCTGCAAGGGCTTCCGGGCGTGGTACCATATTTTGATGACGTCTTGGTGTCTGCAGACTCACACCAGCAGCTGTTCGAGCGCCTCCGTGCCGTGCTGACCAGGTTCCAAGAGGCCGGGCTCAAGGTAAAGAGGGAGAAGTGCCAGATCGCCGTTCCACAGGTAGAGTTCCTGGGCTATCTTATCGATGCCTCCGGCCTTCACCCGACCACATCCAAGATCCGCGCTATCCAGCAGGCCCCCACCCCAAAGAACAAGACGGAGTTGCAGGCATTCCTGGGGCTGCTGAACTTTTATAACATGTTCCTGCCCCACAAAGCCACAGTGGCTGAGCCTCTTCACCGACTCCTTAGTACAAAGATGCCTTGGGCCTGGGGTCATCGGGAGACGGCGGCCTTCAACGCGGTTAAGGCTCTCCTTTCATCAGACAGTGTGCTGGTACAGTACAGTGAATCCAGGCCGCTGGTCCTTGCCTGCGACGCCTCACCTTTTGGCATCGGTGCTGTCCTTAGTCACCGTTTTCCAGATGGAAGAGAAGCACCACTCGCCTACTTTTCCAGGACACTATCTCTGACGGAACGGAATTACAGCCAGCTCGACAAGGAGGCATTGGCACTTGTGGCTGGAGTGAAGAGGTTCCATGAATACCTCTATGGCAGGACTTTTGACCTCATCACTGACCACAAGCCACTCCTGGGCCTCCTCGCCGGTGATCGTCCAACTCCACCGGTCCTCTCGCCACGCATGCTGCGATGGACTGTTTTCCTGGCTGCCTACCACTACCGGCTCATCCATCGCCCGGGGAAATCGATGGGCCATGCCGACGCCCTCAGCCGTTGCCCTCTTCCAGCATTTGTGGAAGACCCGGCTCCAGCTTCATCGCTCCTTCTGATTGAGGATCTTCCGGCAGCGCCTGTATCAGCTGCCACTGTGGCCTCCGCGTCTGCCCAGGATCGCACCATCAGCCGGGTGCTCAACTGGGTGTGGAGGGGGTGGCCACAAGGGCCTTTTGCATCAGAGTTCCAGCCCTTCGCAACCAGACAACATGAACTCTCAGCTCATCGCGGCTGTCTGCTGTGGGGAGACCGCGTCGTGATTCCCCAGGGACTCCGTCAGCGCGTCCTGGAGGCTCTGCACGTTGGCCACCCGGGAATTGTCAAAATGAAGGCGTTGGCTCGGTGTTACGTCTGGTGGCCTAATATGGACGATGCCATCACTGCCTGGGTGTCCGCCTGTCAAGCGTGCCAAGAGTCGAGGCCTGCACCACCAGCAGCTAAGGGACACACCTGGGAGACGCCAAAGACACCCTGGTCGAGGGTGCACATCGATCTGGCTGGCCCCTTTCACGGCCGGACCTTTATGGTAGTGGTGGACGCCTATTCCAAATGGCTGGAGGTCGCCCTGATGCCCTCCACCACTACCGAAGCTGTCATCCGGGTGCTGCGAGGCCTGTTTGCAACGCATGGGTGTCCTGATGTCCTTGTCTCTGACAACGGACCACAGTTCACGTCAGGCACGTTTGAGCGGTATCTTTTGGGACTGGGCATCTGCCATGCCCTAACGGCACCCTTTCATCCATCCAGCAACGGGCAAGCGGAAAGAATGGTGCGCTCGACAAAAGAGGCACTGGCGCGCCTGGACCGGGGAGACTGGCATGAGCGGGTCGCCGAATACTTGTTCGTGCAACACATCACCCCTCATGCGGCCACAGGGAGGAGTCCTGCTGAACTGCTTATGGGCCGCCGCCTCAGGTCACCACTCGACCGGCTACACCCGGACTTTGCCGTGGCTGAACCCCCAGGCTGTGCCAACGCGCCACGGTCATTTGTCCCAGGAAACCAGGTCTTTGCCCGGAACTATGTGGGGGACATTCCTTGGGTGCCAGCCACAGTAGTGGGAGTCACGGGACCTCGCTCGTACCAGGTGGCACTCGAAGACGGACGCTTGTGGCGACGGCACATAGACCAGCTTAGGCGCAGGGTTGGGGACTTGGACACTACCGAGGTGCCCCCAACTGCGCTTGCGGCTCCAGAAGAGACACGTACAAATGGCGAGGCCCCACCTACACCTCCCTCGCAAACTGCCAGCGTGGAGCCGAACCAAGCCGCTTCAGAGGGTCTGCCAGACTTACCACAGACTCAGACCACTCCACTTGCGGAGGCTCCACCCACAGCAGCGGATCCAGGGGATTTGGTTCCAATGCCACCTAGGGTCGCACCACAGCCTCAGCAAGAACTGTGTGGCCCTCCGGACTTGGCTACCAGTCCCCGGCGGTCTGGCAGAGTTCCCAAGCGCCCAACTTATTTAAAGGACTATGTTGTTGGACATGTATCACTGTTGGTCTAAGTATGGGAAATGTAACCAATATGCTTTTGTGCCTAATTGAACCATTACGCGTAGTGCTGTATATAAGGAAACCATTACGATTGTAACTAACGCCTTATCTCGGTGGGGAGGGGTGTTATGTAGTGAAGTTTCACCCTGGGCCAGCAGGGGGATACTGTATATAGTTTTCAATCAGGTCTGTAGATAGTTTTCCCTCAGGTCCGCGTCAGTTATTTTAGGCGGGAACTCTGGGCTGTTGTTGTTACAATGTTGACAGCCGGCTGCCTATAAAAGCAGGCCGGCTGAGCTGTTTGCAGTCAGTTCTATTCCAGCTTACGAAATAAAGAGCTAGTTGGAGAAATCGCTGTGTCGTCGGCTATGTCAACCCACAAGTTAACAGTCACCTTCACAAGATGCACTGTATTGGCATCACACAAAGTGGTTATCCAGCACAGAACTGGGCAGAGGTAGAGGGGAAGCCAAGCAAATGTGTGCTTATGTGCTGAACTGGCTGAAAGAAGGTTCTGAGTCTCTTCCTGGCAGAAGCACTCCACAGCACCCAGCAAGCTGTTGCTGAGTGTCATGGCAGCTCCGCAAAAACCCAGCTTTCACAAACATCCTCTCATAGGCTAAGAGAGAGCAAATTGCCCAAGCCCACCCAATGAGCTTCATAGCTAAGTAGGGATATAACATGGTTTATTAACTCCAGGTAGAGCATCCAAGTTCCTGGCCCATATTGATACACAAGCTAAATGTCACTAATCTGGTGCACATCAACCCTTAATTGGTTCAGAATGTGTACATTTGCTTGTCTTATAAGCAGGACCATTAATTCAGATTTTTAAGAACCTAGTATTTTGTAAAAATGGAATGTCTTGTTCTACAAGCTTCCCAGAAAAAAAAATATTATGCAAAATCCACACATTTTGCAAATGTCAATTATTATTCTGTGAGATGTGTCAATCAAGAGCAATTTGATTTGAGATACAAATCAAGAGAGATGGCAGAAATGGCCACTTCCATGTGTTCTCACAGTCATTTAAGACATTGTTTCATGTACCACAGAGCTATATGTATGACTAACACAACCCTTTGGGTTGTGATATTTGTGGTCTTTCTCACACTCCACCAGGAGAGCTGACCAGTTCTTCCTGGAAAAGACTTCCATGATTACCCCATGTTGTTGCATTATTCATATGGGAACCCTTGCAGTGTGAAACTGCATCACATAGAAGCTGCTCCCAGACTGTTAGGAAGAGGGCAGAACATATAATAAGGGCCGCCCAAGATATTTTGCTGCCTGAGGCAAAGGACAAGATGGCACACACATGCACCCAATCCACCTATAGTAGTGAATCCTACTTCAGGACTAGCAATGGGACACAGCCTTGCCCCTGAGAGAGATCAGTAGGTAGGTGGATAGATAGCGGTGGAGGGCAAGGTGCCTGGCACACAGTGCTAGCCTCCAACCAAAGGGTATAGTCAGGGAGCTCAGGAGCAAGAGCTGAGGAGCACCATGACTTTCCTGCATCTGCTGCCTGAGGCAGTTGCCTCACTCTGCCTAACGGTATGACCAGCTGTGGGGACAGGAATCTGTGAAAAGTGAAACAAACTCTCATTTCCCCTCCAGGGCAAGCTTATCCCTGTAGCTTCAGATCCCTTAGCTTATATTTCTCAACAGTCAGTCTCCAGAAGTATAAGGCCTAGAAATCTCTTTGAACAGCTGAGATTCTAATGGGTGCTGGAATGCTAAATCCTTGATTTCTGGCAATACTGGTCCCTTGGTTAGAGAAGCAGAGAAATTTTATAACTTCCACTCCACTGTTCAATCCCATTACCAATAAGTGAGGTTCTCAAAGGCAGGTTTCTTGTTCCTTCCCTGGGCTTTGTCTTTAGGAGCAGCTGAAATGCATTTGCCAAGCTATACTTGGGACTTCAATTTCTAAACGACACTCCATAAAACTACAGCTCTGTAGACCTCATTTTATGTCTAACAAGATAGCCACTTATTAATATTTAATCATCTTTGGCCATTAGGAACACACTTAACAAAAACAGAGTCTGAACAGCTGGTTAATGCTGTATTTATTTACTTTTGCCAACACTGTTGCAGCTCATTACATGTTCTTAATAATGGATGGTACAGTGGTACCTCAGGTGAAGTACTTAATTCGTTCCGAAGGTCCGTTCTTAACCTGAAACTGTTCTTAACCTGAAGCACCACTTTAGCTAATGGGGCCTCCTGCTGCCACTGTGCCACTGGAGCACGATTTCTGTTCTCATCCTGAAGCAAAGTTCTTAACCTGAAGCACTATTTCTGTGTTAGCGGAGTCTGTAACCTGAAGCGTATGTAACCTGAGGTACCACTGTATTTGATATCTCATTGGTTTCCTAATTAACTGTCTAGTTCAGTTTTCAAAGTTGCATGGAAAGCAACAATAGCTTCTAAATACCCCTTTGCAGCCAGAAGCTTTGCCTTGCAAATGCTAGTTCTAACATTTGCTTCCATGCTCCCACTTAAGATATGTCTCCCAAACCCTTACTGAGCCACTTTCCACTGCCGTCCTCTTCCTTTTAAGGTTATGTGTACTCCACATATACAGCTCAGTTCACAAACAATGCGGAGAAATGCCATGTAGACTTCAACCAGTGCCTCTGCGGTTTGTTGCTGCTAGCAATGCCTGAAAGGAAAGAAGCATTTCATTTTACAATCAATATAAACAACTGCTTCATCTCATCCATAAATTTTCTTGAAAGACATAAACAAAGCCCAATCCCAAATGAGGTCCTGCTCTCATTCACGCCTTTAATCTGAGTTTGGTTTATACTAGGACTTTCATTCTCACCCACTCATTTTCTCTCTAGGCAGTTTAGCTATTGAGGAATATAAAAGAAATGTTTCAAATAAATGACGAGAATGTGAAATAGCAAAATGAACTTAATATTCTTCATGATTTTATAGGATGAGAATGTGTAGCTAAACAACAGCAGGAGAATTTCAGCATTCTGGGGAACTATGATCTGAGGTTAGACATTGCAAGGTCTGAGTTCACAGGCTCTTGTTTGTTCTGCATTTCAATAACACACTCTCTGCCCTTCTCATGGGTAATACTTTCTACCTGATTGACGGCGTCTGTCTGGAGTAGTGGTGCAGCTCTAGCCCCCCCCATTTGACCCCCATATTTTATATTCAGGCAGTGATGGCGTTGTGGTCTGTAGACTTTATGCACAGCCTTTTATCCACCTAAATATGTCTGAAAATACGTTTGACTATGTTTGAAAATATGGCAGAGCTAAATGCCTAAGAATGTGTTAGTTGATAAAATCTTTCCATGGGCCTCTGGATCATCTGGTGGGCTGTTTGGTTTTGTTTCATTTTTAAGAAGTGTAGAGAAAAGTCTCTTGCCAATTTGCTTACTGAGAAGAAAAATGTGTCATTAACATTCTATCAAAGTATCACACAACTTAAATAGTTTAAACTGAGGAGGGGGAGACATGATTTGGAATTATGAGCCTCAAAGCTTGATGGCATGAGCATGCAAAAAAAAGGAACCTGCTCCCCCAATGCAGAACCTCTGTTTGTATTTAATATGTTGATTACTTTTTAAATCAAAATTAGAAACCCACTGGGTCCTACTCAGAGTAGATCTATAGAACTTAATGAACAAGACTAATTTAGCTCAAGTAATTTCAAAGGTCTACTCTTGGCACACGCACATGCCCCAAGTAATTCTACACAAATTCCCTAAGTCTAATTAATACGGCCCATTTGGGCCTGCTTTCTACTGTTTGACAAACTTAACCAGGCCACCTTCTCCTCCCCCCACAAACCCAAATTCCAAATCTGAGATAGTCCAAAGCTGCTGAAGCAGCTGGTTGTAATCACTTGAAATGATGTGTTGTATCTTTGTGCGTTCCTGGCTGCCTCATACAGCAGCTTGAGTGCCACACCTTTTACCCCAACTAGGCTCTGCCAGGAGGAGTTTTTGTGATTTTAAACAATCTGTCCACTAGATCACACACCTGTTCTCCTGGAACTGTTAATCCTGTTCTTGAGAAGAAACTCATTTATGTCTTACTCAACCTGGATTGGCTTTTCACAAGAGTGGGCATATACAATGATAATTGGTCCACTCATCAATGGGGTGAGTGCCCAGTGTTCTTATTATGGGTTGGGAACTTTGTTTCTGGGATTTGAGATTTGGCAGTGATGGGAGCTTTCTACCAAGAAGCAAAACTAAAGATGCTTGGCAATTTTATTCAGTCTGCATTTTTCAGTGAACTGATCTAATTTGCAGTTCCTGGACCAATAAGCAGATCAGAATGCATTTATCCTTCAGTTTTCACACATTTCCAAATTTTACAATACAGTTCTCAAAGAAGCATACAGATTGTGCATCAAATACATGTATTTTTGTATTGTAAGAACTGGAAAAGTGCATATTTTCATGCATATTTGTTTTAAATTAGATAGATGCTGAAATTTGACAATGGGCAGCCCTCTCCAAGCATGTGGAGTGATGGACTCTGTGGATGTGTCAAGAACAGATTATTTCCTTTCTCAGATTTGGGCTGATAAGGAGTCGAAAATATTTCTACTGGTAAACAATACATACACATCTGGGAGACAAACCTGAGAGCTTCTGACTACTTTTATTGCACTCAGGAAAGTTTTTTTTAACTAAAATAAGAATTCCTTCGTCTTTCCATTAAAACAAGGTGGGGAGGGGATAACTAGTATAAGCTCTTGGCTCAAGAGGGAAACAGTGGAGAGGCAAGAAGGATTTTAGCTTTGATAATAGCGTAAGTGTAGTGCCCGTCTTGGAAGTCAGAACAGGGATAATACCCTTTGGATAACAACTGTGCACAGAGTGCAAGGTAATATAAATATGTCAGGGTAGCAAGAGGGGTTTTCAAAGTTGGTACTCTCTTCAGCTCTGCCTCTAGGTTCATTCATTTTTGTGAAATTTCAAATAGAATGAGAAAATCCGGAGAACAAATCTTCCACTATGTTCTCCTTTTTTGCGGCCCCTTCTCCCAGTCCCATTGTGGCACTTTTTTCTAAGGATGCCAACACTTCTTATTTCACGACATTTCATAAGTTTGTTGTTTTAGCCAAAGGTCATGACAATCTTGTAGCAATAGTATTAATAAACTAATGCAGAACATACATCCATAATATAAGCCACCATTCATGATGTAAGATAATAAGTTGCCAGAGACACCAAGAAAGTCAAATCCGGTTTGATTTCAAATTATACCTCGGAATCACCACAACAATTTATAGCAAATTTATCTAACAGCTTTTTCCTGTTTTTCTTTTCATTTCTTTTGCAGCCAGTGCATAGAGGGCCACTGTGTGAGTTATGAAGCTATTATTATCACTCAAAAGAAGCCAAACCATTTCTGCCGAGGTATACCTGCTTGCTTGTGTGAACAAAGGTTTCAGAAAGCAATCTCTTGGGGGCAGGCTAACAAATAATGAGTGATGTCTTCCATCTGAAGACCACAAATACAAGTTGTCCACAAATACAAAGTGTCTGTGTATGGACCTTGTAGTTGCCATACAAGACTGCATTGGGCATCAGTTGGAAATGCAGCTCAATAAAGTAATTTCTTAAGGAAACTGGTGAGAGTTTGGTCAGCTCTAAAATGCTCTGTTCTCAATAGTGGACACTAAGGTGAAAATTTGGTGATTCTGATTAGTTGCAGGTTCTTTCTGGATTCTGTCCAGAAGAGCCAATCCCTTAGCTGACACTTATTCAAGCTCAAAGTAGAGCTTAGTTCTGGGAAATAATAATGGTCTAAACCATCTTGACAAGCTGCTTTCCAGAGTTGGTTATCACCCAATTCTATATAGCACAGTGCAGAAAAATTATCAATAGGCATAGTAGCAATTTTTAAAATATACTTTAACTGAACACAGTTCACTCTTGCCCTGTTAGCCACACAGATTCTGTATGAAGAAGAGCTGCTGATATTTCTGATGGTTAAGAGTATAGCTTCTGGGAGGGGGGATATTCTGCACAGTTTCCCAAACTTTAATGAATTTCAAATCCGAGCCCCAGATTTCAACACCGCAGAACATTTGAGTAAGCACTTTGCTACCAAATATCTTGATGACAGTTTCAATCAGCAGCTTTCCCTTATTGTAACAGAACTTCATCAATGCTTCATCAATGCCCCTGTGGCTTTCTGTGCTTTGACTTTCACTGTCTCTGTATGACACTTCCAAGAGAGAGTTTCACTAAAGGGTATACCCCGAGTATATAAATGAGTAAGTTTGCTCTATAGCTTACTGATCTAAGCACCATTTATACCTAGGATTGAGTTTGCTGAAAATCATAATCTTGGTTTTAGAGTAATTTATAGATAGGCTTCCCTGTTGTGATGAACACTTCCAAGAGATTTTTGAGGCCCAATTGTAATCGAGAGAGGAGCACTAAATCACCTGCATACATCAAGACTGAAATCTTTCTGTTCCTAATTACTGCAGAAAGGGACAAAATAAAAAAATTCCTTCCAGTAGCACCTTAGAAACCAACTAAGTTTGCTATTGCTATGAACTTTTGTGTGCATGCACACTTCTTCAGATATACTGAAACAGAAGTCACCAGTCCCTTATATATAGTAAGAGGGTGGGGAGGGGTATTCCTCAGAAGAGAGATAGTTTGCATTGGCTAAATGTGGCACCAAATCATTGATACAAACATTAAAAAGAGTGGGAACCAGAATGCAACCTTGCTTCACTTCTTGTGATATTTTAAAACTATCAGTCATCCCACTATTTAAACCTACTCTGACTTTCATTTCCATATTGCCATATAGTTCTTCACTAGCACAAGTCTGCAGTCAATGTTAGGAATTTGAATTTTTCCCCCAGAGTCTGTTTATACAGTCGAATACAGCAGAAAGATAAATGAAGATTGTTCTTAATGTTCTTAGTATACGTTCTTAGTACTCTGAATAGTACTCTGAATCCTACTTGTTCTTCATGAATAATGTTGTTATTTTGCAACCAGTATGTAATTTTTGAAGAAGATACTGTGCGTACAGCTTTGAGAAGATCTCTAGCCAGTGTGGTGTAGTGGTTAAGAGCGGTAGTCTCGTAATCTGGTGAACCGGGTTTGCGTCTCCGCTCCTCCACATGCAACTGCTGGGTGACCTTGGGCCAGTCACACTTCTCTGAAGTCTCTCAGCCCCCCTCACCTCACAGAGTGTTTGTTGTGGGGGGGAGGAAGGGAAAGGAGATTGTTAGCCGCTTTGAGACTCCTTAAAGGGAGTGAAAGGCGGGATATCAAATCCAAACTACTACTACTACTCTTCTTCTTCTTCTTCTTCTCTTTTGTAGATCCTTCCAATATTCATTCTCCATCCAGAGGGCATTTGGCCCGTGTTGTTTATGGTGGTAAATAGAGCTCAGGTGGAAGCTTATATTCTCCAGCAGCTTTATTTGATTTCAGGCAGGAAATAAAAGCCTTTATCTCATTACAGGAGACTGGTTGCCATTCAGGTAGGTTTGAGAAATATTTATACAGTGCTGGTACATGTGATTGCCCAGAATGACCACCAAATATGTTGGAGAAATATTTAACCCAATCAAGAGACAGGAACCGAGGCTTCCTGTGATGATATCACTTCATTTAAACCCCAAGACATCAGTTCCCAGAATTTGTCTTCCTTCTGTTCCATTACTGCTAGTTCCAATTCCTGCCACTGGGTTTTGATATAATCAGCTTTATTGTTTTTGTGCAGACTGTTGTATTCCAATCTATGTTTGATCAAATTTTCCATGGATTCCTCTAATGGATTCTTACGTGAACCCCTAATTGCCTTAGCCATAACTTTATTAACCGCTTTGCATTGGCTGTCAACCAGTCAAGGTGTGTTGATTGTGTGTAGTTATTAATTGTAGAAGCTATCAAATAGTGCTCAAGTTCTGTGAAAATATCTTCCAAGCCTAAGCCTAAAGGTAGCAAGAGATCCTTTGCAGTTGCTCCAATTTGGGCATTAAAATTCCCAAAAAGAAGTATAAATGCTGCAGGAAATTTATGACTGAGGTGCTCCAGTTGGGGTGTTAGATCTGACTATAGCTTGGTGGTCAGTGACAGACTATTAGTAGGGGGAACGTAGATGTTTATACAGAAAAGAAAGATTCCTACTTCAGTTTCAATTTGTACCAGCAAAAGATAATTATTTTGAATTCAAAAATCTGCTATCCAAACTTCTCCTGCCAAATCAAGTGATGTAAACATCTTTTAACAGCTGGCTGGCTAAAAGAGTTATAACTCTGTAAGTGTAGGGGAAGTTAAAGTTCGTGAAGCCAAGTCTCTTGCAAATATATTATACCAAATAGCCCAACCCACCAGGTTCCAGGAAAGAATGTTAAGACCTTTCTGGATGTTTTCTAGTCAGTTACGGTAACTTAAAGGAGAGCTAAAGATACTGTAATTTGCATACGATGCAGGAATTCAAGCCATTGTAGGGGCTTCCCTGGATTTAGGAAATGGTTTACATTGAATTCCTGCTTGCAGTTCAGATTCTATTTTCATTTTTCCATTGGATTTCTTCACTAGCCAGTTATGAATGACCACCTGTGGAACATCTGGAGAAATCTTTCTAGATTTGAATTTGGATTTCCCCTCTCATTCCCTGTCTTTCAAAGTATGTTTATTAATTCACCATTCACTGCATTTTCCTCCCATCTGCACTGTAGGGCAGGAAACAGGGAGGGCCAACCTGAAGCCCCCAAAGTTCCATCAAGAGACACTAGTTCGGGGCTTGAACAAATCCAATAGGTGACAGGCTGAGATCACGGGCTATCAGCATCCTCCTCCACTATCCAGTAGCCTTGGATATGAAGTGGTTAAGTTAAGAATGGAAAATGATTCCTCCAGGTCCATCACCTGAGCATTCATATTGGTGTAAAAGCAGGTTTCTGAGTTCAAGTTCCAATCTTGATAGATGGCCTTTAAACGTTTGGTGGGACACGGGTGGCACTGTGATCTAAACCACTGAGCCTCTTGGGCTTACCAATCATAAGGTCGGCAGTTTGAATCTGTGCAACTGGGTGAGCTCCTGTTGCTCTGTCCCAGTTTCTGCCAACCTAGCAGTTCAAAAGCACACCAGCACAAGTAGATAAATAGATACTGCTGCGGTGGGAAGGTAAATGGCGTTTCCGTGCACTCTGGTTTCCATCATGGTGTCCTGTTGTGCCAGAAGCAGTTTAGTTATGCTGGCCACATGACCCGGAAAGCTGACTGTGGACAAACGCTGGCTCCCTCGGCCTGAAAGCGGAGAAATCAAAAATCAAATTTGCCTGGACTTAACCCTCCAGGGGTCCTTTACCTTTTACCTAATTGTTTGGTTATTGAATTTGATGGGTACTTGGCCAACCTAGACCTATCCCCATCTTGATGTACCTTCAAAGCATCACTAGCTTTAGTTTCTTTGCGGGTAGTTCTCACCTGCAGTGCTACAGTCAGAATTCCTGTCTCCACTAACCCGACCAGTGCACCAATTATGGCATTCAAACCAGAAACTTCCAATGTGTCAGTTCTGCTAAAGATTCCCTCTGCTGTTTGTTTAGACAGGAGACAGAGGTCACACAGAAGTTTCCACAGAGAGAAAATTTCAGGGCCATCCACACTTAACTTTGTTCCACATTTCTAAGCATAGGTCTGGGCTTTTCAGGTCCATATCTGAACACTCTTCTTTTTGCCCTGGCACTTCCCCTGCGAAAACCCATTCTTGGTTGCTAAATTGGAGCAAACAGCAATTCAGGTTTTCCTGGGGAAAGTGGCAAAAACAAAGCAAAAACAAAAACAGCACTTGACTGTGGACTGCGAAAGTGTGGACCTGTGCCTAGTAATCACAGGGCATAAGGTAAGAGTAGATGAGCCTTCTGTCTCCGTTATGCCGAGTCTATTATGCCAAGATTGTTATTACACAAAGTTGAGGTTTCATTATATGAAGGAAGCTCAAGTTGCCTGGGAGCATATATATCAGCTCCTAACAAGTCCAGATCAATTGACCAGTTAGCTATATTTCGTTAGAGGAATATGTAGCAAAACCTCTTGCTTGTGACAAGACATCTCCAGCCCCAGTACTTGCACACTCACCATGTAAAGGACCTGGGCTGTCCTTGTGAGACATATTAATGACATCTTGCCACAATAGCATTGCAGTCTCCCTTGTTCCAGTTGCTGAGTCAATATATATATATATATATATATATATATATATATATATATATATATAAAATTTGCTTTCGTAAGACCTGCATATATAAAATTTATATATATAATTTATAATTTATAATTAAGTAAATAAACAATTGTCTTCCCCTGGTGCATGAGCAAGGTACAGTCTGCATTTCAGACTCTTGATGCTTTCTCCATTTGAGTCTATTTCTTGCTGGATTGCTTCTTTCATCCCCATTTTATCTGGTGAAATGTCTGTGCCATTCAATCTTATCTCTATCCATTAGTTGCCAGTCAACTTTCAATCTAGAGCTGTGCCAACCTTTCAAGAGCTCTTTCCATTTCCCTCCTCCCCTCCCTCCCGTCCGCCACCCGCAGGACATTCTGCAACAAATTCTATAATCCAAATTCTATAATACAGTTATGCAGTTCTAATATCAAATTCTGTAGTGCACTGAAAGAAGCTTAAAGAGCCAAGTGGGCTTACTATTAGATTAAGTAGCAAAGGGTAAACTATAGCTGATTGCATTATTTAATAAAATCCACTTTTTATTTAGCGTTGCCATGGAATTTAGTCTCCTGTACTGAAGAGCTAAGGAACGATGGGCTCTCGCTGAATAGTGTAGTTCAGATATGCTGTTGCCAATGCAAGACTTTCTGTGTAGGAATAGAAGAAGGATAATTACAGCACAAATATCCATTATAGAGCTCTGAAGAGGTGCCTTGAGAGAAACTAATGAGGGATTATTCTAACTGCTCTCCTAATAACTTCTTTCTACATGCAGTCAATTAAAGCCATGAGAAATGCAAGAAATGCAAAGCAAGCAAACTTTCTTCTGTCAACCACACTGCAGCCTGTTCAGACACACCCAACGCGGAAAGGACGATGGTTCAGTGGTAGAGCCTTACTGGACATGCTGAAGGTCTTGGGTTCAAGCCTCCAGCTAGGGCTGGGAAAGACGCCTGAAAAGCAGCTGCTGGTCAGAGTGCACAACACTGACTTTGGTATAAGGCAGCTTCCTAAGTTCCTAGGAGACATTGCTACAGCAAGCAAATGTTTTGAACATGAACAAATGGCAGATCCCTAATTTAGGGCCTGCACTATCACATTCACAGCACTCAGGATGGGGCATAAGCTCATCATATTGAGTATTAGTGATTTCAGTTCTGTGAGTGCCATTGCTAATGCAGCCAAAGTAGCATGAGCCGTATAAGGACTTCTCAGCAGGCTTGGGGGAAGTTCAAAGTTTGCAGAAGTACGCACAATTTATATTATTTATTATTATTATCATCATCTTGCTCTGCCCTTCCTTTCATGAAAGCAGAAGAACCCCTAAGGGATTGGGGATCCAAAAACATTCCAGTGAGGGTGGAATGTGCTCATTGGCTATGAAATTCTAGCAGACTGTTGGATGCAGGGTGGCTGTGGTGATGGGGGGGGGGGGATGGAATGGATCATCTAGAATCCCAAACAGCAGCAGTTGACACTCTGCAACACTCTGTTGTAGTTTCCATTTGTGGTACCACACCCTATAAAATATCACAGGGTGGTGACCCCCTAACTGGCATTTTCTGCTGTTGCCTCTGCATGGAGCGCCCTTCCCCAGCCCACAAGAGAAGGAGCAACCACCAGCTGCTTCAGATCTCTTGTAAAGTCATACCTTTTTGCCCAGAATTTCCCAGGCATTTCCCTGAATTCCAGTTTTTATATACTTTTATAGTACTGTACTGTATTACTGGTTTAATATTGTAATTTGTTTTAATAATATTGTTCATTTTTTATGCTGTATGCAGCTTAGAGGTTTATTTGGTTTTTGAAATATGAAGCAGTCTATAAATGCTTTAAATAAATGAAGTTATGGTGCCACCTCTACTGACACATGCCTAAAGGCCTATTAGTACAAATATTTGGCTGTTTTATTTTATAATAGAGCTGCAGCTGACAGTAACTTAGCAGGACAGCTGTGCGGCACATAAGCCCAGTTGTGAGATGTAACAGCAAGAGCAGAATTAACAGGTGAAAGGCAGTTCCCAAATGCTCTTTATGATGGATTTGCACCACGTTTGCATTTATTATATGAACATTTCATGATTTCATAGAATCATACAATCCACAGAATTGCAGAGTTGGCAGGGACCCTAAGGGTCATCTAGACCAACCCCCTTCATTGAAGGAAACTCTTTTTTTATATATATATAATTTTTTATTAGTTTTCCAATACAAAATAAAGACAAACAAAGCAACATACACACATAAACAAACAAAAACACATAAACATGTATAATTTCAGATCCTTTTTTTTCATAGACATTATTTCTCGGACTTCCCCTTACCCCCCCATCTCTGCATCCCTATTTTTAAATTTTTTCAGCAACCCTCCGCACCAGTTAAATAATTACTTATTTTCTTCTTAAATTTCTTCTCACAATTAATCAATCAGATACAGCTGTAATTCTAGATTTTCCTTTCCCTTGGCATTTTAACACTCATCTATTTTGCAACAGTTCTTAAGATATACTTTAGATAGATAGATAGATAGATAGATAGATAGATAGATAGATAGATAGATAGATTCTTTATTGTCATTACACAAGTGCAACATTGCACAAGTGCAACGAAATTGGATGCCATCCCTTAAAAACAACAAAAGCAAAACAACAACAACAACCAAACAAACCACATTCCAGCCACACCCACACCCACACCCATCAAACTCCCAGGTCACACTATCGAGTTACAGCATTTAAGAAGGCCACAGCTCTTGGGTAGAAACTATTTTTCAGTCTGTTTGTCCTTGACTTGATGTTTCTGTATCTCCTGCCAGAAGGCAGTAGTACAAACAGACTGTATCCCGGGTGAGATACATCCTGCAGGATATTGTTTGCTTTCCTAAGACAACGGGAACCGTACAGTTCTTCCAAAGATGGGAGGGGATGACCAATAATCCTTTGGGCTGTGGTTATGACCTTCTGGAGCACCTTCCTCTTCCTAGCTGTACAGCTGGAGAACCAGGCACAAATACAGTATGTGAGAATGCTCTCTATGGAGCCTCGGTAGAAGGACACCAGCAGTCTCTCACTCAGATTGTTCTTCTTTAAAAGTCTGAGGAAATAAATTCTCTGCTGGGCCTTCTTCACCAGAGCAGTGGTATTTGCGCTCCAAGTCATGCCCTGATCGATAGTCATTTCTTCCAGTCTTCTTCCACCGTCTCTTTCTCTTGGTCCTGGATTCTGCCAGTCATCTCTGCCAATCCCATAAAGTCGATCACCTTCGTCTGCCATTCTTCCAGTGTGGGTAGTTCTTGTGTCTTCCAATACTTTGCCAAGAGAATCCTTGCTGCTGTAGTGGCATACATAAAGAATGTCCTATCCTTCCTTGACACCAATTGGCCGACCATGCCCAGGAGAAATGCCTCTGGTTTTTTATGAAAAGTACATTTAAGTACCTTCTTAATTTCATTATAAATCATTTCCCAAAAGGCCTTAATCCTTGGGCAAGTCCACCAAAGGTGAAAGAAGGTACCTTCAGTCGCATTACATTTCCAACATTTGTTATTGGGCAGGTGATAGATTTTTGCAAGCTTGACTGGGGTCATGTACCACCTATAAATCATTTTCATAATATTCTCTCTTAAGGCATTACATGCCGTAAATTTTATACCGGTGGTCCATAACTGTTCCCAGTCAGCAAACATGATGTCATGACCAATGTCTTGTGCCCACTTAATCATAGCTGGTTTAACTATCTCATCTAGTGTATTCCACTTCAACAGCAGGTTATACATTCTTGATAAATTCTTAGTATTGGGTTCTAACAGTTCTGTTTCTAATTTTGATCTCTCCACCTGGAAGCCAATTTTCCTGTCTTGTTTAAACACCTCCATTATTTGGTAGTAATGAAGCCAGTCCCGTACCTTAGTCTTTATTTTCTCAAAACTCTGTAGTTTAATTTTTCCACTCTCTTGCTCTAAAATTTCACAATATTTTGGCCATTTAGATTCCATATTGAGCTTCTTCACCTCCTTAGCCTCCATTGGTGATAACCACCTAGGAGTTTTATTTTCCAACAAATCCTTATATCGAATCCAAACATTGTATAATGCTTTCCTAACAATATGGTTTTTGAATCCTTTATGAACTTTTACCTTGTCGTACCATATATATGCATGCCAACCAAATGTATTGTTAAACCCTTCTAAATCCAAAATATCTGTATTCTCAAGAAGTAGCCAATCTTTCAACCAGCAGAAAGCTGCCGATTCATAGTACAGCCTTAGGTCCGGCAGGGCAAACCCCCCTCTGTCTTTTGCATCAGTTAATATCTTAAATTTTATTCTGGGCTTTTTGCCCTGCCAGACAAATTTAGATATATCTTTCTGCCACTTCTTGAAACAGTCCATTCTGTCCACAATCTGTAATGTCTGAAACAAGAATAACATTCTAGGCAATACATTCATCTTAATTACAGCAATTCGGCCTAACAAGGAAAGCCTCAGATTTGACCATATTTCTAAGTCTTTCTTTACCTCTGTCCAACATTTGTCATAGTTATCTTTAAATAAATTCACATTTTTAGATGTCATATTAATTCCCAAATATTTTACTTTCTTTGCCACCATTAGTCCAGTTTCATTTTGAAACCTCTCTCTTTCAACATTCGTTAAGTTTTTCTCCAAGACTTTGGTTTTTTGCTTATTCAACTTAAATCCTGTTACCTGACCAAAAACTTGAATTAATTCTAAAACTCTTTTCGTACTAGTGTCTGGCTGTTGTAAAGTCAATACTAAATCATCTGCAAAGGCCCTCAATTTATATTGTTTGGCTCCGACCTGGATTCCTTTAACCAACTGGTCCCCCCTAATCATATTTAACAAAACCTCCAAGATATAAAAAGTAATGGGGATATTGGGCACCCCTGTCGTGTCCCTTTTTCTATAGAAAGATCTTCAGTAACCACGTTATTTACAATTAACTTTGCTTTTTGTTCAGAATATATTGCACCTATACCATTTTCAAACCTTTGGCCTACCCCCATCCCATGGAGATTCTTCTTCATAAAACTACAAGAAATATTATCAAAAGCTTTCTCCGCGTCCACAAATATTAATATAGCCTTCGTATTAATATTAACTTCTAACAATTCTATAATGTCAATTATATTTCTTACGTTATCTGACATGTGCCTCCCAGGGAGAAAGCCGGCCTGGTCCTTATGGATCTCCTCCACCAACACCTTCTTCAACCTTTTTGCTAAAATGTCAGCAAATATTTTGTAATCCACATTAAGTAATGATATAGGGCGGTAGTTCTTAATCTGATTCTTTTCAGTCTCAGTTTTTGGTATAAGTGTAATAAATGCTTCTTTCCACGATTCGGGTGCCTTTTCCCCCTCTAAAATTTCATTACAAACCTCCTTCAACGGTTGTACTAACCATTCCTTCAAGGCTTTATAATATCTGGAGGTTAGTCCATCTGGTCCTGGAGATTTCCCTAATTGCATATTTTGAATGGCACCCTCTATTTCTTGTTCTGTTATTTTCTCGTTCAAAACCATCATACTTTGTTGTGAAATTTTTTGTAATCCATATTTCTTCATTGAAGGAATCTCAACCAAAGCATTCATGACAGGTGGCCAACTTTCTGTGGGACTACATACCAGTGGTGGGTGGGCCAAAATGAAAATGGGGGTGGCCAAAATTGGAATGATGAGTGCTGGTAGAGGGCAGGGCCACCTCACATTGTTTCACCCCTTACCCCTATCACTGACATCCACAACTCTTACTCCCCACCCCCCACCCCAAGTAGCAGCAGACAGGGATGGTTATCCCCCCAAAATGCCCCCTGTGCAGTGGTGGCAGAAGGGGGGGTGCAGGCTGCCCCAGGTGTCGTCACTGGGGACGACAACAAAATGACAAAAATAAGAGGGTTTTTTAAATTAAAAATTGGGCTCACGAAACTTTTTATTCAGCCAACAAACGTAACAAAACACGGCTGGCGCTGGGCACCACACTGTGGGGACCGGCACTTATCATGGGGCCTGCAGCGTGCCTGAGCCAAGCATCTCTCCTGGGAGTGACATGGTGGCTTGGGCGCCTGCAGGCTCCCTGAAACGGCAGCAGGGGTCTTGCATTTGCCCACCACCTCTCTCTCAGCCGCCCTACAGCTGAGGGGGAGGCAGCGGAGAGGCTCCATGCAGCATGCTCCAGCCCCATGCGCAGCAGGACGTGTGCACCACACTTGGCACCTGAGCGACTAGCTACGCTGCTGCCCCAGTGCTGCTTGAATTGTTCGAATTAGAGTATTTGGCAGCATTGGAGGAGGGGGCAACACACTGGATGCTGACGCCTCACAGGTCCAAAGGTTTCCCTTCGCTGGCCTAGAGTACGGGGCTCACTTCCTTCCATTTTGGAGGAAGGCTTATATTGAATAAGGGCAAATGTCATTTATCCTGATATTCTGGGCAAATTGGTCACTATGGAATATTTTTTTCATCTTCCCAGTCAATCACACACTTCTTTTAAATGTTGAGTGTACATTTAAATGTATATGCACTTTCTTTTTTTATTTTTAATAAATATTTATTAAGGTTTTTTTTATAAAAGAAATGCACAGATAATAGACAACATTAGTTATGTCATAACAAAATCTCATAACTTCTTTGGACTTCCTCACGTCTCCTGCTCCCACTTACATCGTTGAATAATTTTTTCAAGCAAATTATCATTCTTATTTCCACTCATTTAAAAATAGTCTAACAATTCTCCAGAAGGTTTATATTTTCCTTAATCTCAATTATCGTCAAATTCCGGTCTAATTTAGTGGTGACCAATTATTTTATGATCAAGCATCCTTCTTAAGATGCAACCAAATTACAATATTTTTGTAGATAAATCTTAAATTTCTTCCAATCCTCTTCAATCCTTTCTTCTCCCAGGTCTCGGATTCTGCCAGTCATCTCCGCCAGTTGCATATAGTCCATCAGCTGCATCTGCCACTCTTCCAGTGTGGGTAGATCTTGAGTTTTCCAGTTCTTAGCGATGAGTATCCTTGCTGCCGTTGTTGCATACATAAAAAATGTTCGGTCCTTCTTTAACATCTTCTGGTCGACAATACCCAGGAGGAAGGCTTCTGGTTTCTTAGTGAAGGTATACTTAAATACCTTTTTCAGCTCATTATATATCATTTCCCAGAAGGCCTTCACTTTAGGGCAGGTCCACCAGAGGTGAAAGAATGTTCCTTCATTTTCTTTACATTTCCAACATTTATTATCAGGCAAATGGTATATTTTGGCAAGTTTAACTGGGGTCATGTACCATCTGTATATCATTTTCATTACATTTTCCTTCAAAGCATTACATGCAGTGAAGTTCAGCCCATTGGTCCACAACCTTTCCCAGTCCTCAAACATAATGTTATGCCCAATGTCCTGTGCCCACTTTATCATAGCTGATTTAACCATTTCGTCTTGTGTGTTCCATTTTAACAGCAAGTTATACATTCTAGATAATACCTTAGTCTTTGGTTCTAACAATTCTGTTTCCAACTTCGATTTCTCCACCTGGAACCCTAACTTTTTATCATTTTTAAAAACTTCTTTAATCTGAGCGTAATGTAACCAGTCTCGCACTTTATCCTTCATTTTCTCCAAACTCTGCAATTTCCAATTGTCTCCATCTTTATCTAATATTTCCCAATATTTTGGCCATTTGGCCTCCATATTGGGTCTTTTTCGGGCCTTAGCTTCCAGAGGGGAAAGCCACCTCGGAGTTTTGTTTTCCAATAAGTCTTTGTATTTTGTCCAGACATTAAATACTGCTTTCCTGACAATATGGTTTTTAAAGGCCTTGTTGATCTTGACTTTGTCATACCATAGGTATGCGTGCCAACCGAAAGCATTGTTAAAACCTTCCAGATCCAATACATCAGTGTCTTCGAGAAGTAGCCAATCTTTTAGCCAGCAGAAAGCTGTGGCTTCATAGTACAACTTTAAGTCTGGCAGGGCAAAGCCCCCTCTTTCTTTCGCGTCAGTTAATATCTTAAACTTAATTCTGGGCTTTTTGCCCTGCCAGACAAATTTAGAAATATCTCTCTGCCACTTCCGGAAGCACTCCGTCTTGTCCACAATTTGCAATGTTTGAAACAAAAACAACATCTTTGGCAATACATTCATCTTAATAGCCGCAATTCGGCCTAACAAAGAAAGCTTCAATCTGGTCCAACTGTCCAAGTCTCTCTTAATTTCAGACCAACATTTTTCATAATTATCCTTAAATAGACTCAGATTTTTTGCTGTCATGTTTAGCCCTAGGTACTTTACTTTTTTTACCATAGCTAATTCTGTTTCTCTCTGAAACCGTTCTGACTCTGTGTCTGTCAGATTTTTTCCCAGCACCTTAGTTTTCTGTTTATTTAGTTTAAATCCCGCCACCCGACCAAAGTCTTGAATCAATTGCAATACTCTTTTCGTACTAGATTCTGGCTCCTGCAGGGTCAAATCTAGGTCATCTGCAAAAGCTTTAAGTTTGTATTGTTTCGCTCCGACCTGAATCCCTTGCACCAACCGGTCCCCTCTTATCAAATTCAGGAGCACCTCCAGAACCGAAATAAATAACAGAGGGGAAATCGGGCAGCCTTGTCTTGTCCCTTTTTCAATTTTAAACTCTTCTGTAACCACATTATCAACTATCAATTTTGCCTTTTGTTCTGAATATATTGCATCAATTCCGTTCTCAAAACCCCGTCCCACTCCCATTTCTTTTAAATTTCCCTTCATAAATTTCCACGAAATATTATCAAAGGCCTTCTCCGCATCTATAAAAATTAACACTGCTTTTGTATTTATGTCTGTTTGCAAAAGTTCTAAAATGTCAATAATGTTCCTTGTGTTAGCAGACATGTGTCTACCTGGGAGAAAGCCTGCCTGATCATTATGAATTACTTCCTTTAAAACTCTTTTAAGTCTACTTGCCAAAACGTCAGCAAATATTTTGTAATCCACATTTAAGAGGGAGATGGGACGGTAGTTCTTGAGTTGTGTCTTTTCAGTTTCTGATTTTGGTATCAAAGTAATAAAAGCTTCTTTCCACAATTCCGGCGCCTTCTTTCCCTCCATAATTTCATTACTGACCTCCATCAATGGTTGTATCAAATAGTCTCTTAGTGTCTTATAATACTTGGAGGTCAGGCCATCTGGCCCTGGAGATTTGCCCAATTTCATGTTCTGAATGGCTTGTTCGATCTCTTGTCGTGTTATTTTACTGTTCAGGAGTGATCTATTTTCTTGTGACAGTTTTTTAAGTCCATTTTTTTCCAAAAATTGTTTAATCTCAGCCTCATCCTGTGGCCCTTGGGTGTATAATTTTTTGAAATATTTCTGGAAACACTTTCTAATCTCCACGGGGTTCTGGATATTTCTTCCTTCAATTTCCAGGTTTGTGACTATATTTAACTTTTGTCTCTTCTTCAACTGCCAAGCCAGCAGTTTCCCACATTTATTTGCCGATTCAAAAGTTTTTTGTTTCATTAGTTTAATCTTCCACTCTATTTCCTGGTTTATCAGTTTAGAATATTGTGCCTGATGGAATTTAATTTCTCTCAGAATCGGCTGTGACTTCGGATTTGATCTTAACTTCTTCTCTAACTCTTTAATTTTCTCCAAAATCTTATCTTTCCTCTCATTTTGTATTCTTTTCTTTACAGCATTCTGTTGTATCAAGAACCCCCTCATCACGGCTTTGCTTGCGTCCCAGATGATTCTTTTTTCCACACGGGTGTTCATGTTTATCTCAAAGTAGTCCTTCAAAACTATTTGGGCCTTCTTAGTAATCTCCTGATCTCTAAACAAATTGTCATTCATCTTCCATCTAAAGGAACCGGTTGGTAATAATGTCATGTCCATTTTCAGTGCATTATGGTCGGAGCAGGTCTTTGGGCAGATTTCCACTTTCCTGACCTTGGGTGCCAGACCTCTAGTTATCCATATTTGGTCGATTCTTGTCCAAGTCAGCTGGGCTTCAGAGAAAAATGTACCTTCTTTTCCCAAGGGGTTCTTCATTCTCCAGATGTCAATCCAATCCATATTGTCTGTCATTTCAAAAAAGGTCTTTGGTAGTCTGCCATCTTTCGTAACATTGTATATGCACTTTCTAATAGTTTTGGTATCTTCTCAACAGAGGGGGAAGGGAGGAGGTTGAAACAAATCCAAGCAATCTTCCAGCTACCCAAAAACTGCAGGGCTTTGTGACACCAGCCATTATCACAGCCTCCTCATCCTTTGCTGTGGAGATGTTTTGGCAGACCCCAAGGGGACGCAGGAGCAGCAAAGACACCACAGTTAATACTGATTGATGTCAGTCTTTCAGCATCTTCCTGCCTGCAAACTGCCTTCATCGCATTAGCCCCGAGTGCTGAATTGTTTCTCAGCATGATCACATGGTCACTTTCTAGAATGCCAGCAAGAGATCACTCTTTCAAGGTTCTGAGTTGAAAGGCATCTATCTGCCTAGTAATTTATCTTGTGATCTTTCGAATGTGGATCCCCCCTTCACACATGCTTAGGCGGCTGGCAGGCTTTTTAAAAAGCAAGTGTCTAATGGATCTGGCTGGAGGCAAGCTTATTAATGCAAGCAGCAGTTTTGTCATTTTCTGGATCGCTTTGTACTAACTTTGTACAATAATTGATACTCTATAGTAAAATTGAGGTAACATATTCGAATAAACATGGTTAGTTCTGTATGTCAGGCAAAAACGTGTAGCCATTTAAACAATGGATAATGATGAATACTTTTACCTGCAAACATGTTTTTAAAGTCAGTGTAATATAATTTTATTTAAACATGCTGCCGTAACTCAATATTCTTAGCTGAAATGATGCAGAGACTGCAGTGACACAGTTACAGGCCCATATGATTAGGGCGGTATGCTGCCTACCAGAACTCTCTGAATACTTCAGTTACAATGGGTGCATGGCAGAAACCTAGAGATAGTATTTGTCCACATTAGGAGGAATTGCTGAGATAGATGACCAATAGCAAAACCAGCAAATCACAGCAGCTGATCCAGCCATAGCCACTAGTGACCTCCTAGTGATGCAGCAATAAAACTGCTAGCACATTTGCAAAACTAAGCAGGATGTGGTTTCAAATTGGATGTGAGACTGAGTGTTGAGATTCCTGCATTGCAGGGGGGTTGGTCTAGATGACCCTTGGGATCCCTTCCAACTCTTTGAAAAGAGGAGACTGAGCGGCAATATGATACAGTACCTATCTTCCAGTATCTCCAGGGCTGTCACATGGAAGATGGAGCAAGCTTGTTTTCTCCTGCTCTGGAGTCTAGGACCTGAACCAACGGATTCAAGTGACAAGAAAGGAGATTCTGACTAAACATCAGGAAGAATTTTCTGACAGTAAGAGCTGTTCAGCAGTGGAATGGGCTCCCTTCCTTGGAGGTTTTTAAGCAGAGGTTGGATGGCCATCTGTCATGGATGCTTTAGCTGAGATTCCCGCATTGCAGGGGGTTGGACTAGATGACCCAGGGGGTCCCTTCCAACTCTATGATTCTAAGATCCATTGTGGTGAAAGTAGCTATATGAGCACTGTGGGCACCTGTGGCCTGTGGCACCTGTGTGAAGGACCACAATTCACTCTGCCATCTTAGATTACCATAACCCTTGAAAGCGTATTTTAGGTGATTATTGTTGTTTTACTCAGATATGGTGCCCCACTGCATACAGTTTGTGAATGCACAAGCTTTTCATTAGCTATGCCCCTTCTATATGTGGAGGTGGGGCTCGTTAGCTCTAGTAAACCACTAGAGAAAATCACTGTTGCCACTTTTAGATATCTCCCCCCCTCCGAAGGAGCCTCAGTTGTCATGCCATTGAAACTGCTTATTATAATATTTCAGGGATGCGGGCTAAACCAAAAGGGGTTTAGAGGTACTCATATGTAAATGATTACCAGACTCATTCCATCCTCAAAACTGGGAAAACAGGGAAAATATTACAATGCAATAGCAATACCCCTATGTTGAGTGTGCCTCTATCTACCCAGTAGTTGGCTAGAAATGTGTTTTGTTCTTTTAGAGGGGTTGCTATGTAAGTAAATCATTGCCAGTTTTATCAGCTTTATTACACACAAATGGGGCCAGATTAAACTCACCAGCCAGCTAGCAGATGCCTGCTCAATGACTTCTACTAATAGAGTGGGGCTTTCTACCCTCCCTGCTCCATGTGTGACCCCCTCCCCAGTGGCGTAGCAAGGTCAGGTGATACCCGGTGCGGAAAATTTCTTGTCATCCCGCCATGTTGAAATATATATATATATATATTTGCCTGCAAAAATGGTTTGACTTTATTCCATATTTTGGGGGTGAGCCAGAGTTGATGAGCTGTTTTTGCAGAAATCGTGTGCCTTGCGATGAGGAGTCAGCTTGCTGCCCTACAGGGCTAAGTGGGAGTCAGCAGGCGAACCGTTTTGGCAGCAGGAAGCCTGCCTATGCAAAAGCTCACAGATGTTGAGTGCCGCACAGCATTCAGTCCACCCTGGGTGTCGGAGGTGACACCCAGGGTGGACTGCACCCACCCCCCACCTTGCTTTGCCCCTGCCACCCCCCCCATCAGTGCACGTTGGGAATGGGAAGAGAAGGGAGGTGATTCCATCAGGCAAGCAAAGATTCTTGTGCAGATGGAAGACTCTCCTTAGCACTATGTTTAATTCCTCCATTTTGTCTAACCATCTTATACACAGCTTCTATTTCACTTTTTTCCAATGATGCAGGTGAAATCGTTCTGACCCACTCTGCTGGTGAAATTCTTGACCACGTCAGCTCAAAATGCTGATCTAACCACCACCACTGCTTGTATTGCTGCCCCCAAGCAACAGTCATGTATTTGGTTCTAAACATTAATTTGCCTGGTCACCCTGCTTTGAGACTTTGAGCAGCTCCAGGTTTTGTGTATCACTTATATTTTTTTCCTACAAATTTGCTAGTATAAAACTAGTCCTTCCTGCAACAGACATGCAAAAGATAAGAATCACACATCCTGAAAAATACATTTTTTGCCCAGACAGGTGGATAATGACACATCCTTAAAAATACATTTCCCCCCCTCATCTGAGCATAAATAATCAGTGCTCCCATCGCTATGTATTTGAGTGTCAATCATACTTTATACATGTGTACTGTGGAGCTAGTGGTCAACTTCAGTGTTTCTTTGGCCAACACCGTTACTCTCTAACACAGTGATGGTGAACCTTTTAGAGACCGAGTGCCCAAACTGCAACCCAAAACCCACTTATTTATCACAAAGTGCCAACACGGCAATTTAACCTGTATATCTCATTTTTTCTCTGTGTTTCACCTTTCTTCTTTATGATTGCTGTAATAAATAATCCTTCATAAAAGTTATTGCATTACATTTTTCATTAAATCATCTTTCCATTGATATATAATTTTATGGTATAATTCAGTGCTTCCCCCCCCCTAAAAAAATGTTTAGAGGTACTCCCATTTTGACTCAAGAAAATCACCAGAGGGAGAAAAAAAAAATACAGTTCAAATCGGGAAAAATAAATACAGTGAATTTCTTCTCACGTTAAATTCACAAAATGTTTAAGGGTCTGCGTCCCACAGAAAAAAAGCACTGGCATTACTCCAAAACAAAGTGGTGTTATGAGCCATCATACCTCAGAAATACATTTTTTCCAGAAAGTTCCACAATTCTGGCCACTAGTGTACTCTGGAGGGCTGTACTAAGAGCCACCCTCTCCCAATTTTAATATGAGATAATAACGTTTGCGTGCGCACATACATATAAATATAAATAAATAAATAAACCCAGCCAGATGGATGGAATAAGAAGAAGAAGAAGAAGAAGAAAAAGAAGAAGAAGAAGAAGTTGTTGTTGTTGTTGTTGTTGTTGTTGTTGTTGTTGTTGTTGTATTTTGCTGTTTCTTTGGCTGCTGTTTGATCGCAGCCTCCACGGAATGAATTTCTCTATTGGCTTCTGCGGCAAAGCTCAGCGAACATGTGAACCCAGCAGCCCCTTCTTAAGTTGCCATCTTTATATGCTTACTGACCTGGGAGTTAAGCCCTGCTGAACTCAAGGCGGCTTACTCCCGAGTAGGAAAAAGAGACTGACGGGAGGCCCTGGCGCATCAAGTCAATGCCTGCTCATCCCCTCACTTGTTCACCAGGCTTCGGACAGCGCAGGCGAGCCCTCCTCTCGCCTGTTATCCTAGAGGTATTTTTAAAAGGCTCTCAGACATTGGTCTCAGCCTAGCTTAATTTACCAGTTATTGTCTGTATCAATCATATTTCCTGCAGCAACTTAAAATAACTTTTGAATCAACACTCCTTCATGTAGCAAACTCTCCTTTTTCAGTTTTCCCTCTTGGGGTGAATTCACCGTCTTTCTGTGGTGGCAGAATATCAGTCAAGTCTTGAGTACATCGAGCAGAAATGTCATTTTAGATGACAAGGATTATTCCTTTTAAATAAACTTTTCAATTCTATATGTGGAATTGAAAGAGCAGCAACATATTTTCCACCTCGATTTATCACATACCAGAAGGTAATAATTTGTGTCTCTCTTCCTGACTTTCTTCCTATTGGGAGGTTTAATGTTATGATGACTTGGGTCTGATTTAAATATTAGCCCCCTCTAGTGGTACAACCTCAAATATAAGCACATGAGATACATCAATTCATTTCCCACAAGTCTCTCGGAATCTAAATTTCCCCTTCAGTTTTCTCATTGGGCTCCTGTTAGCAAACTTTGAGGAGCAAAGTTTTAATTACCAAGACATTTTCCAAATAATTGTGATTGTGCCAAGTAGATCAATTAAAAAGTACCAATTCTAAATAGCATGACATATTGGGTAGAGAAGCTTGAATACAAATCTGTTAAAAATAAAAATGTGAACATACTACCATGAAGTATCAAGGGCAAAAATGTGAGTAATAAATGCTGGTGCCAAGGTTTGTGTTCCCCTCCCTTCCCTCTTCTTCCATATTTCCATATTTTGCCTTCTTTGTAATATTTAAGCTGCTATGGGAGTATTTCTGGCTGAGGAACAGAGTAAAATAATTTTAAAATTCCAATTAATATCAATGGGATTTATTTCCAAATAATTAAACTTATGAGCAAAGCATAATAGGAGTTGGTGGAGGCTAACTTTTGCTGGGTTGTGCCCTAAATGTGGATAGAACTTATTTCCACTGAAATAAATTGAATTTCTGAATCGCCTTACTGTCTGAGCCTATATAATCCATTTCCACCCCAACTTTCGTGTCAGTCTACAAAAATTAAAAGCATTGATCACGTGTAAAATGTGATTCATTAGTCCACAAATAGCTCTTAAGAATTTTGCACTCTGGGGGGTGGGGGTTGCATACATGCAAAGTATGATCTCTGGCTCTTCTAGAACAGATCACTTGTAGACACTTGCTGAAATTGAAAGAAGCAGCAACACCTGGAATTAAATAATTTAATAACCAACTTGTTATTAAACTTGCACTTGCTGCTTTTTTTTTTTTTTTTTTTTTTTTTGCAAGGCCTCACTATATATTTTTGACATGCATTATGAAACAAGGACAAAACCAAAGTGTGCAGTTCAGACATTGAAACATTCCTGTCCACAGGGCCCTGAGCCACATTAGTGCCATTGTTTGACAGCACAGACCCTGGAGAAAGACCACAAGGGTTATGCATTTAGCGTCTTCTCTCTCCTGTTCTGTTAGGAGGTTCAAAGCATTGTGATCTTTTCAAATGTTTTGTCAGCACAGGCACTAATGACAGCCAGGATGGAGTCAATGAGTTTAACAGGCGCCTCGTGATGAGCGATGATGGCCTGAGAGAAAGCCCTGGGCTCAAGCAGTCTTACTCAAGCACTCTTTCCCAAGAGGTGAACCTCCAGGGTTACGCAGGTGACAAACCTACACGGCTCTGTCCACTTTTCACCTTTCTCCAAGTGCAGTTATATTTCATTACAACAGTAGTAGCAGGGAAAAAACTTATCATTTTTCAAAACTATTTTTTCCTTACACATCAATTCTAAAGTGTATTTACTCAGAATTGAGTCATATTGATTTATTTAAAGGGGTGGGGGTGGGGAAAAGAAAGGACAGGGAAGAATTATAACTACCCAACTCATGTGGGTCCAAATTCTTTACCTGTTGTGGGCACTTCCAACCTGTCAATATTTTGGGGTGAGATTCAATGACATGCTGGGAAATTCAGATTGCAGAGTTATAGTTGACTGGGTGGTCTTGTGCAACACATCTACTTCCCCTGAAGACTGGACTGATCGCAGTAAGGACAGTGAAAGGAAAATGAACCGGAAAGTGTGGGATAACACTAGATTTGAGGCCACATCATCTACCCCTGCAACAAATCAGAATGAATGCTCATTAAACAGTCAACATCATCTAATCTCAGTGCAAAGAGATCAGGAGAAATATTAAATAAGCAGACCTTCCAAATAGCAGAGATGGGAGAAATAACAAATATTTTAGACCCAAGGTTCATAAGCATTATACTCATTTCACTGAAACCAAGACAACCGGGGACAAAAGATGAAGGATCCATTTGGAAAAATATGGAAAGCATTTATTGACACACTGAGGGAGAGTGGGTGGGAGGCTGGCAATGTCAATGCCAAAGCCATGGACTGGACAAAATTTACAGACCTAGTGTGGACCAGAAGGAGCAAGTCTCCTAGATGGCAGCACCCAGACACTGCCCTTGGGAGCCAACTGAGGACTTTGATTGGCTCCCAGGTCTGGGCAGAGACTAGTGTGGTGGCAGCACCAACCAACCAAGGGGCCAGATTGCTCCCTCCCACCCGTTTGTGCTGCTTGTGAAGGGTAGAAAGCTTGAAATGGTTATAATAATAATAATAATAATAATAATAATAATAATAATAATAATTTATTATTTATACCCCGCCCATCTGGCTGGGCCTCCCCAGCCACTCTGGGTGGCTTCCATAGAAACCAAAAATACAGTAAAATATCACACATTAAAAACTTCCCTGAACAGGGCTGCCTTAAGATGTCTTCTGAATGTCAGGTAGTTGTTTATCGCTTTGACATCTGATGGGAGGGTGTTCCACAGGACGGGCGCCACTACCGAGAAGGCCCTCTGCCTGGTTCCCTGTAGCTTTGCTTCTCGCAATGAGGGAACCGCCAGAAGGCCCTCGGCGCTGGACCTCAGTGTCCGGGCAGAATGATGGGGGTGGAGACGCTCCTTCAGGTATACTGGACCGAGGCTGTTTAGGGCTTTAAAGGTCAGCACCAACACTTTGAATTGTGCTCGGAAACGTACTGGGAGCCAATGTAGGTCTTTCAAGACCAGTGTTATATGGTCTCGGCGGCCGCCCCCAGTCACCAGTCTAGCTGCCGCATTCTGGATTAGTTGTAGTTTCCGAGTCACCTTCAAAGGTAGCCCCACGTAGAGTGCATTGCAGTAGTCCAAGCGGGAGATAACCAGAGCATGCACCACTCTGGCGAGACAGTCCGCAGGCAGATAGGGTCTCAGCCTACGTACCAGATGGAGCTGGTAAACAGCTGTCCTGGACACAGATTTGACCTGTGCCTCCATGGACAGCTGTGAGTCCAAAATGACTCCCAGGCTGCACACCTGGTCCTTCAGGGGCACAGTTACCCCATTCAGGACCAGGAATCCTCCACACCTGCCCGCCTCTTGTCCCCCAAAAACAGTACTTCTGTCTTGTCAGGATTCAACCTCAATCTGTTAGCCACCATTCATCCTCCAACCGCCTCCAGACACTCACACAGGACCTTCACCGCCTTCACTGGTTCTGATTTAAAAGAGAGGTAGAGCTGGGTATCATCTGCATACTGATGAACACCCAGCCCAAACCTCCTGATGATCTCTCCCAGCGGCTGCATGTAAATGTTGAAAAGCATGGGGGAGAGGACAGAACCCTGAGGCACCCCACAAGTGAGAGCCCAGGGGTCTGAACACTCATCCCCCCCACCACTTTCTGAACACGGCTCGGGAGGAAGGAGCGGAACCACTGTATGACAGTGCCCCCAGCTCCCAGCCCCTCAAGACGGTCCAGAAGGATGTTATGGTCGATGGTATCAAACGCCGCTGAGAGATCCAGCAGAACTAGGAAACAGCTCTCACCCTTGTCCCTAGCCCGCCGGAGATCATCAACCAGTGCGACCAAGGCAGTTTCAGTCCCATGATGAGGCCTGAATCCCGACTGGATGGGATCCAAATGGTCCGCTTCTTCCAGGCGTGCCTGGAGTTGTTTGGCAACCGCTCGCTCAATCACCTTGCCCAAGAATGGAAGATTTGAGACTGGGCGATAGTTGGCCATTGTGGCCGCATCTAAAGATGGTTTTTTAAGAAGCGGTTTAATAACCGCCTCTTTCAGCGGGTCTGGGAAGGCTCCCTCACGGAGGGAAGCATTCACCACCCCACGAAGTCCTTCCTGGCTAGCTTTTATAAGCCAGGATGGGCAAGGATCCAGGAGACAGGTGGTTGGTTTCACTCGTCCAAGCAGCCTGTCCACATCCTCGGAGGTAACAGATTGGAATTGATCCCACTCAACTTGACTAGACAGAACTCTAGCACTCTCCCGCCCCGGCACTGCTCCCACGGTGGAGTCTACTTCTTCCCGAATCTGAGCGATTTTATCTGCAAAAAACTTTGCAAAATTATTGCAGGAGAACATGTGGCCCGTACTGGGCCCCGATGTTGCAGGTGGTTCCGCTAAATTGTGAACCACCTGAAAAAGTCTCCTGCTGCTGTTATCTGCAGATGCAGTAGAGGCAGTGAAGAAATTCTTCTTCGCCGTCGCTATCGCCACTTGGTAGGCTCGACGTTGAGCTCTAACCTGTGTCCGGTCAGATTCGGAATGAGTTATCCGCCACCGGCGCTCTAGCCATCTCAACAATTGTTTCATTGCCCTCAGATCCATGGAAAACCACGGGGCTGTCCGGGCTCCATGCAATCGGAGAGGGCGCTTTGGAGCCAAACAGTCAATAGCCCTGGTTAACTCCACATTCCAGCGGGCCACCAGGGAATCAGCTGAAAAGCCATCAACATAGGATAAAGCATCCCCTACCACTCTCTGGAAACCATTTGGATCCATTAAGTGGCGGGGGCGGACCATCCGAATTGGTCCCACCTCCCTGCAGAGGGGATGGGTCGCAGAGAAGTCCAGTTGTACCAGGAAGTGATCAGACCATGGCACTTCCAAGTGAGCAGACAGAGATCTCAGAACAGATAACTTGAGGAATTGAGCTAAAGAACAGATTGTGTAATCTATATGCTTGAAGTTAGTTGTAAAGAATTAAGTATGTCTAGAACATCTACACAATTTACAGATAGGGAATAGAGGCCAATATTCCTTGATCGATGGTAATGATTGCTTTTTTTCCTCTGTCTCTCTTAGACAACTGCCCTTTGTGTTCAAACAAGTACTAGCAGACACACCACCAATGCACCAGCTTCTCTCTATCCCCTATTCCAGAAGAAATTCCCATTTCCTATTGAAAGGGATGGAGATTGTATGAAAGAAGCCCCCATTCTTTTTAGCTGAATGTGCACATAAATGTTTCCTGATGGATTGTGAACTTAGTGAAAAGCAAGGAGTGGCACCCAAGACAAACTGAAAGGCACAGAATTACAGAGCTAGAAAGGGCAATGAAGAAATGCTGGAGGGCGACCAGTGTTCCTCATTACATTGAGGTGCTTGAGATCTTAATTGCCACTAATGAAATCAAACCTCTAAATTACAACTGCAAATACAGGTATACAAAACATTTATCGAGAACTGGCAAAATATCTTGGCCAATGAGTTCACTATGTATCAGATGATTTTTATTTTTTTTAACCTGTGAAGGGGTCAAACATGAGATTGTGCATTTGTTGTTGTTGTTTAGTCATTTAGTCATGTCCGACTCTTCGTGACCCCATGGACCAGAGCACGCCAGGCACTCCTGTCTTCCACTGCCTCCCGCAGTTTGGTCAAACTCATGTTTGTAGCTTCGAGAACATTGTCCAACCATCTTTTCCTCTGTCGTCCCCTTCTCCTTGTGCCCTCAATTTTTCCCAACACCAGGGTCTTTTCCAGGGAGTCTTCTCTTCTCATGAGGTGGCCAAAGTACTGGAGCCTCAGCTTCACGATCTGTCCTTCCAATGAGCACTCCGGGCTGATTTCCTTAAGAATGGAGAGGTTTGATCTTCTTGCAGTCCATGGGACCCTCAAGAGTCTCCTCCAGCACCATAATTCAAAAGCATCAATTATTTGGCGAACAGCCTTCTTTATGGTCCAACTCTCACTTCCGTACATCACTACTGGGAAAACCATGGCTTTAACTATACGGACCTTTGTTGGCAAGGTGATGTCTCTGCTTTTTAAGATGCTGTCTAGGTTTGTCATTGCTTTTCTTCCAATAAGCAAGCCTCTTTTAATTTCATGACTGCTGTCGCCATCTGCAGTGCTCATGGAGCCCAAGAAAGTAAAATGTCTCACTGCCTCCATTTCCTCCTCTTCTATTTGCCAGGAGGTGATGAGATCAGTGGCCATGATCCTCGTTTTTTTGATGTTGAGTTTCAGACCATATTTTGCGCTCTCCTCTTTCACCCTCATTAAAAGGTTCTTTAATTCCTCCTCACTTTCTGCCATCAAGGTTGTGTCATCTGCATATCTGAGGTTGTTGATATTTCTTCTGGCAATCTTAATTCCGGCTTGGGATTCATCCAGCCCAGCCTTTCACATGATGAATTCTGCATATAAGTTAAATAAGCAGGGAGACAATATACAGCCTTGTCGTACTCCTTTCCCAGTTTTGAACCAATCAGTTGTTCCATATCCAGTTCTAACTGTAGCTTCTTGTCCCACATAGAGATTTCTCAGGAGACAAATGAGGTGATCAGGCACTCCCATTTCTTTAGATTCTTTAAATTAGAGTCCTAATTTAAACAAAATGCCATTTGCACAGGATTGTAAGCACTAAGATAGTAAGGAAGACTTAAGATGTTCCTTTTACATACTTGGCTTGAAAAGAGCTGGATGATGACTTGCACAACATCCTGTTTTAGACATTTCTTACAAAATTATGCACAAGTGTGGTGCAGTTGTTTGCCCGTATCTTGTTCTATGTGGAGTGCTAATAATTGCAAAGCTAGTCATTTTCTCGGTCAGAAAAGAATGTTGTTGTTTTCATGCTTTTACTTCCAGGAACTGCTCTTAAACAACTGACACAGAAATAGGTTGTTTTAGTTCGCATTTTAGGCACATGTCTCACATCCCTGAAGGCAAACATGCTGTGAAAGGTGTCAGGCTGAAAAAACAGTGTGTGTGTGTGTGTGTGTGTGTGTGTGGTAAAAACAGTATAAAGGGAAGGTGTATTCAGTCCTCCTATGTTCACTATTCAGCCCTGCCTGCTGTTCTTATGCTACAGATTTGTACATTCTGTATTATGCTCTTGCAAATAATACTACTATGAAAAAAACATACCTAGAGTGAAATAGCCTTAAATGGACATTGAAGAAAAATGGCTTTCTCAGGGTGAAAGAAAAGCTCTTATTTGAGAGGATGGAGAGAACTAGGAGAAATGCAAGACGATCACCAAAGGATGGAGAAATTCTCTTGAACTTCTTTGTCTCTTTTGTTTTCAGATAACACTTGATCCCGGACCCCATAGCTAAACATTTGTTTGCAGCATTTATATCCCACCTTTTTCTCCAAGGAGCTCAAGGTGGCATCCTCCCCTTCTCAGTTAATTCCCACAGCAGGCTGAGAGGCAGCGACTGGCTCAAGGTCACCCAGTGAGCTTCATGGCTGAGTGGGGAGGTGAACCATGGTCTTCCAGGTCCTAGTCTGATACTCTAACCACTACACTGGCTCTTTGGTCAGGTCATGAAGCATTTCATCCTAGCACACTTCCTTTATGCTCTAAATTCCTGTGCTTGAGTATGAATCTTTTAAAATTGTAACATCATTGTTACAAGCCACCCCAGGATTCCAGGGGCCCAGGGTTTGTGTTTCCTTTGGAAATTAGGCACAGTGAAGACTGCAGTGTCTTTATTATATACGGTTTATTTACACTTATTTGCATCCTGAGCCTACAATGGAGAGAGGATTCAGAGTAGTCACATCTCAAGATGGTTATTTCCTCCTCTCCTCCTCTCCTCTCTTTAGGTCTACAGGGGAACCAGCCATGCTGCCTGTCCCTTTAGTACAGCCTACTCCAAGAGCCCATCAAGAGTTCAGCTGCCAGCTTCTCTCCCACTTTTCAAACTTCTTGCAAAGCACCACAATTTTCCTTCAGCCTATGTAATCTAAGCTGAAACCCTAAGCCCTTTTCTTCTCTGCCCACTAACACACACAGCTGGAGGAGAAGCCCCACTGCTCCCTGCTTCTCACAAGCTTAGCCCTACTGATGACTTTCCCAATATGTTGATGAAAGGCCACTATCAGCCTTCATTCCTCTTGGCAGCTTCTCTCTCATCGATACCCTGGTCTGGAGAAACAAGATTAGCCTGCATTTTTACACTACTGAATTCAATGTTTATCAGTTCATCTTGATTCTCAAAGCACTGATCAAACCCTGGCACCCAGGAATCTAGAGGGGGTCAGGGCACCCACAAACCCACATGTGTGGAGCTACTACGGAGTTCTCCAGATGTTTTAGGCTACAACGTTCATCAGCCACAGCCAACATGGCCAATGGTCAGAGATAACAAGAGTTGGAGTCCAGAACTTCTGGAAGGTACAATAATGGCTATGTGAGACTAAAGCAACAGGTTAAAATCCAGGCACACTTCCAGATTATGAATCTGTTCCTTCAGAGGGAGAGTCATGTTTCCCAGAATAGCTTTTCCACCCAATTCTCAGACATGGGGACTGCCTACCCACAGCATCTCCACCTTGATCCGGATTCAGCCTGAGTTTATCGCCCCCACCCCACCCCCCACTACCAGACCATCACTGCTTGGCCAAGGATTGGGAAACAAGTTTACCATAATTCATAATCCTATTCCTAGAAAAGACCGATGAGTAGGTAGATGAATAGCTATGGAGAATCCACTCGACTTCTTCTAATCGCTTCTGACAATCTAAAAGCATCCTAAGCCAGAGGGGTGATCTCCTGACCATTCTGAAGAGGTGTGAGTAACTTTCTAGTCTTGCCATAAATTGTTGTTGTACATAACCTCAGCTCCAGTTATTTACACCAACTGGACATTGCTTAGAAGGACACAACATTATTGGAAGTGCTATCTTGCCAATCAGCTTTGTGGTGAGATGTTGAATATTATAAAGAATAAACTTAAAGGCATCCTGCAATAATGACCTGAGGTGAGCTGCACCACAACAGGAAACTAATTCAGAATACACATTCATCACATTTATTACCATACTTTTATTGTTCTCCAACACCTCAAGAAAATAAAGAGCTCAGCAACAGCAAACTCATTTGCTGATGTTTTACATCACTAAAATAAAACTCAGTTCAATATCCTGTGGATTGAGATATGTATTATTCTTTTTTAATGCACCTAATCTGTGTATGTCTGACAGCAAGAAATATTTTCCTCTATAGTCTTCAACTGTTCTAAAAGTTTTTGTTCTACTGCTAGGGATTGACTTTATCCTACCCATAATGCATTATGAAAACCAAGTAATGTCAGTTATCTTGCTTTCCAATTCCCAAAGTACTTAAAAAGAACAGTTACAGATAGGTAGCCGTGTTGGTCTGCCATAGTCAAAACAAAATAAAAAAATTCCTTCCAGTAGCACCTTAAAGACCAACTAAGTTAGTTCTAGGTATGAGCTTTCATGTGCATGCACACTTCTTCTGAAGAAGTGTGCATGCACACGAAAGCTCATACCTAGAACTAACTTAAAAAGAATAGTGAGTCTCACTGTAATATTAATTAGCAACAATAATATAGGTAGTCAAAACTTGAAATTAATATTAATGTCCTGAAAGTTTTTCAGTATCTTCCTGCAGCTCATAGTTTGAGGTTCTAGCATTTTGAAAATGTACTTCAAGCCTTTAGTGTACACTGCCATGAGTACTGAGTGCACCTTTCTGTTTAGCAACGTGTATACGGCCAGTCACATGAGCACATGTAATGAAAGAGATGGGGAGGTATGCACTTCTCACACATATCACAGGCCGTGCCCTGGAGATGGCAAGGTGCACAAATACAGTAAGTTGCTAATAATACAATGCTGGCTGCCTGATAATGCATGCATTGCAATTTGAGACTACATTGTTACTAGAGATGTGGTTAAAGGCTCAGAATGGGTGTTGTACAGCACTTACATAAACTGAAGATCTGTAAGGCCAAGCCATTGTCATCACAAAAAATATGTGTATTTTTGTATAATGCTTTACTGTTGACAGTTCTTTATTCTCTTAATTGTACCTCTGTTCTGGCATTCAGGACTACGGGTGTAGGTCTGGGTGATCCTTGGTATTCTTTGTTCAGTAAACACAGGAGACTTCTGAAATCTGGAACAATGTGGGAAGGATGTGCTTGTGAAAAGTGTGAGCCTTTTTGGTCAAAGTTGTTGAGCTTTGACCCACTTCTGACATGGGTTGCCATATATCAGATTTCCACCCAGACACTGTACTATTTCCAATGGCCAAATTCCGGTAAGGTCCAGGAAATGGCAACCCTATGATACATAAGGCTCTGCTATAGGGGAGAACTGCAGTCCCACCACGATCAATTAGGCTAAGCAGACATAAATGGAAGCACTTTGGTGTAACTTGTAGGAAGCAGATATTTATGGATGCTGCATCATGACTGAATGACCGAAACTTTCTGCCATTACTTTCAAGTAATTGCATATAGACAAAGTCATACAGCTAAAGCTGCTTAGTAGTATTTACTACTGAACAATGTTTACTACCACAGTACTCCAGAAGTATATATGATGCCCTTTCTCGCCAGGGAGCAGCAGAAGAAAAATATCCTTAAAGGACTTTGTCCTGCCTTAGGGGTCTCTTTTCTTGCCCATTTATTTCCCTATGTTATCTTCATGAGAGGAATATTTTTTGTACAAGGGAATTCATATTACTTTGTGATTCCACTTTCTGGAATAATTGAGTTACATTTCACAGAAGTCTCTGTCTTTGTTTAAAAGATGCTAAACAAAAGAAAGAAAGAATCTCACACACCACTTGATTTAGTAAATGTGTTTTATGAAGATTTTCACAGCTGTTTGCCTTGTACCTGCAATACAAATAAACAAATGCCTGGCCAGAGGTGAAAGGCCAGAGTCCATTAAGTTGTCCAAGTCACATTCCATGAATGGTTCATTCTGTACTCAAGCCCTCCCCCTTCTAGCATTGCTTTGCAAGGCCTGGAAATAGCTAGCATACTGTTGAGATTCATGGCCTGCCCTTTTGGGAGACAAGCCTCCCAAAGCTCCTGATGGCTCATCAGTGGGTCAGAGGGAAGGGCTTTTAAACTGCCTATCTGGCTTACTATCCAGTCCTCCACTGGGGAGATGTGTCAAGCGGAGAACAAGATCACAGATTCTTCAGCTAATTACTAGACTACAAACCTATTAACACAATTGACTAGGAATTTGTGTCTTGAACCTCTGCCTGCTCCAGATGTGCACTGCAACCACTATATAATAATAATAATATTTTATTATTTGTACCCCACCCATCTGACTGGGCCACCCCAGCCACTCTGGGTGGCTTCCAGGATATATAAAAACATAGTAAAACATTAAGCCTCGTGGTTGCCAGGAGCATCTGTCTGTAAACTAGGCCAGACGGGCCAGACGTACTACCTTGTTTTGACTAGAACAGTATTCCCTTCTCAGAAGAAAATCTGAATCTCTCAGCTGAGTTAGCATGGTCTAACCCAAAGCCTTTTGTGCCCCTCAAACAAGAATTAGACAGAGGATCTTTACTCCATCTTTAGTAAACACAATGAAGTGAGGTAAGGGCTTAGTTTTGGGTGCAATGCCCCAAGTTGGTCTTCATAGCAACTAAATGTTTTAATACTTTGCAGATGTTGAGAAAATATGTTTTGGAGAACAGGAGAGATGTTTTGGCTATATAGAACCAGCAATCACTGACCGTTGGTTGCTCCTTTTTTATTGCTTTATTAGTTTTTTAAAAAAGATAAAACAGCCCACAAACGAAAAACCAAAAGATAATACAAATTACAGAAAGTAAGTAGATTTCTTACAACACAACTTCTATTATGACTTCCAGTCACACCACCGAGGGTCCTGGGTTACTTTTATATAATACACTTTTCGTTATCACTCCAATCTTATCCCATATTATTAATTTTATAAGGTTTTCTATGTTGCTACCGTAATTCTGTAAATTCTAATAATTTTGTCTGCCAGTCCATTTTGGTCGGGTTAGAATCTCTGTTGCATGTAGGAAGATCTTCCTCATATTTTGGGGGATATCCATACCTGTTATAACCAGTAGAAAGGCTTCAGGTTTTTCCCCAAAGAGATTTTAAACATCTTTTTGAGCTCATTATATATTAAGTACCAAAATTCCTTTATTTTCCTACAGTTCCACCACATCATCATACTCTCTGCCTCTCTACATCTCCAACAAATGCTTGACCTGGTCTGTACAGTCTTGCCAATTTTGATGGTGTTAGATACCAGCAGTATAACATCCCAGGCTAGCAGTCTATCCGTTGCTTATTGAGTCTGCTAACATGACAAGCAATAAGGTTAATTATCCCACACAACAAAGTTCAGTTTTCAGGATAATGATGTCAAAACAAAAAACAAAGCATTGTGCATTTATTTTCTTTCTTTCTTTCTTTCTTTCTTTCTTTCTTTCTTTCTTTCTTTCTTTCTTTCTTTCTTTCTTTCTTCCCTCCCTCCCTCCCTTCCTTCCTTCCTTCCTTCCTTCCTTCCTTCCTTCCTTCTGCATGTTTTCCCCTTCTGCCTCAAGGACATCATGGTTTGGAAACAGAAGGTAGTATTCATTGACATTTGTTCAGACAAATGATTCCATATTCCCAGAAAATATGGACAGGTTTTTAACCACAATGTCTGGCTTATGTATTATGGACAGATCTCCTGAAATCTGAACTATCTATGCACTTATGAACAATTTGTCACCTTAGCTGTTTCTTGTTCCATCTTATTTGTACAATGCAGCTAGCTTACTTTGATGTTTGACTGTGTTTATGTTTTATGTCATAATTACAAAAAACAAAAATATTGTGATGGACAAAAACAAAAATATTGTGATGGATGTTCCAGAAGATAGATAGATCTATCATCTATCTATCTATCTATCTATCTATCTATCTATCTATCTATCTATCTATCTATCATCTATCTATCTATCTATCATCTATCAGCTATCTAAAATTTTAAATAATATTTTTAAGGAGGATCATTTCTCATTTATCTCTTAGGCCTTAGAAATGGATAGCTTATCCCTGGGACAGTGAAAAACAAAGTTTTATGTTGAAAATCAAATCAGAATTAATTTCTGATAGCAGACTAGAGATACATTTGGGGGTTTAGTACTGTTGAAACTAAATTGATATTCTTTTGCCCATTTGACACCAAACACCCACTGATTGATGCTGATGTTATCAGACAGGACCAGTTCAGACCATGCATAATCAGTAATCCATGTAGTTTATCGGATTGCATAGTAATGTAGTTATTAAGAAATGACTGCCTGACACTCTCAAAGGTGTAATAATCTGCTGTCAACATCAAGGAAGTATAGTGAATACAGCAATTGGAATTGCTGTTAAGATCCCAAGACATCCTCTGATAAATAAAGACACAATTGACACAGAATTTAGTTTAAGGTTATTGGCATAATTTTGGCCACAACTTTATTGATTACAGATCATGAGTGGTTTGCTTAGGCATTGATTCCCGACTAGCTGCACCTGACCTTAGCAGGGCAGAACTGACGACTGGACTCTGGCAGACGTCAGTAAGGGAAAACATTCTGGGAGAGCAATGGACCAGGCTCAGACTCAAGCTCACCCCAAATGCTCCCAGGGGCTCTGGTGTGGCCCTAACCCCTGGAAGGGGGTCGGACAAAAGCAAGGTGAGCCCCTGGATTCCTTTAATGGAATACCCTTTTGCGCATTGGAGGGGCAGGTGTGACAACCTCCCCTCCTCTCCATATTGAACCAATGACTAACCGCCAAACCTTACAAAGTTGTGACGATTTGCTATGCTGCAGGTGAAACCCGAATGACACCAGCCAATCAGCCAAACGGGAAAATTCCTACCAGACCCCTGTCCCAAAAACAGACGACCCACGACGGCATAGCAAGGTCATAACGAATCCTAAATATAGGGAGGGTGGGCGGGTGATCCGATGCACGAGGCAAAAAGAGGAAGCTTAATGCAACATGCATATAGGTCCCTTGCTTAATGCATGAAACGATCCTATTGGCCAAAATTACCCCAGAAACTGAGGGACCACCAATCGGGTTGTTGTGGCTATCCAATCGCTTCCACCCACAACAGCAGTGAGGTCACTCTTGAGGATCTTACTGCAACGCATGCTCTCTGGGAGGAGAACACAATTTATGAATATAATGGACAGGGGTAAAAGATAAGCCTGGCAATATTAAAAGATAACTATTGTACAAGATGTCTTGAACAACCCGAGAAACCCACCATCTCTAAATTGGTCACTTGCAAGTCATTTCAGAATGGAAATGTGTTCTACATCTGTATGAATATTAACGGTTATTGAAAATAACCCTCCAGGCTCTGAAAAGAGTTCAGATGCTGACACTCACATTCTACACTGATTCACATGTATATGGATGCAGAAACCTTCTGGCATGGATTGGTCCCAGGTCAAGGAACATAACAGTTCATATGTACATTCCAACAAGACATAAGTGGCAATGCTTGAATTATATGAGAAAAAGTAGAGGGAACCTTTATGAAATCCACAAACCCTCTTATGCCTTTCCTGAACTGTTCTTTCTTTGAAACACTAGTTAATGGAGTGACTATTTACTAAACAACAGGACCAGCACCCCTCTGACAGCTGCCATGCAAATGATTAGAGCCACCAGAATGGAAAAACCAGTTTTAGCACTTGGCACAGACTGAATGACAGAGCTGCTTACTGCATATGTAAAACTTTTGGCTCTGCCAATGCAAGCTGTGTCTAGGAACAGGGTAAGCACATACAGGCAAAATAAGATTCTGTGGCTCTCACTGAGCCCATATTGATTTATATTCCAATGTATTCTAGATTTTACTGCCCTGGGCCAATTGTTAGCAGCAGTAACACTTACAAAATATTTTAGATTTATTTCAAGTTAGTTCAATTCATAATATCGAACTCATTCAGCAAGAACTTGATTGCATTTGCCAACATCATTCGTGACATGAATCCTCTCGTTCTACTTCATAGAATATCTCAACATCACAGAACTGGTCCATTCTGTCTACATCTCTCAGGTCACTTTTAACCCCGCTCCACTGGTGTTCTCCATATTCTTTCCATGTAACGAACCTGGCCTGTTTGTTCTGCTGGGCTGGTTTCCTTTTTACAACACACCAGACTAAGACTAAACATGTTGAGTATGCCTGACAAAATAGCTTGCTTGATAATATAAATAACTGCTGCTTTTGATAGAATGCTAATTATGAGTCAGAGATTTACGGGAGTTTTATTCAATATTGAACTTCTCTCTCTCCCTCTCTCTCTCCCTGTGTGTATGTAATAAATTTCAAATTGATTACAGACATTTCCCCCCATTTTTCAGTCAGTGACATGGACTTTAACTTTTCACAGTATTACCGTATTTTTTGCACCATAACACTCACTTTTTTCCTCCTAGAAAGTAAGGGGAAATGTCTGTGCATGTTATGAAGGGAATGCCTACGGGTGGCAGGGGGATCTGCTGCAGTCGTGAGCAGAGGATCCATGGTTCCCCTTCCTTCCCTCCTCCGTGGCTCGCTTTGAAACAGCAAAGCGGGAGAAGAGCCGCTGGGTGGGGAGGAGAGAGGGACAGAGAGCCTGCTTCTTTAAAGGAGCAAAGCAGGAGAGGAGAGGAGCCGCTTACACTCATGTAAGCGGCTCCTGTCCGGTTGGTTCCTTTAAAGCAAGCAGGCTCTCTGTCCCTCTCTCCTCCCCACTCAGCTCACTACATAGCAGCAAAGTTTTTCAGCTCGCTAAGCCGGGGATGAGCGGGGAGGAGAAAAAAAGCAGAGCCTGCTTGCTTTAAAGGAGCAAAGTGGGAGAGGAGAGGAGCCTTCTCCCCTTATACCCCTCTTCTGCATTATTAGCAGCATCCTTCTCCACCCACCCCACGCGTGCTTCTTCTCCCCTTAAACCCCTCGCCTGCATTATTAGCAGCATCCTTCTCCACCCACCCCACGCGTGCTTCTTCTCCCCTTAAACCCCTCGCCTGCATTATTAGCAGCATCCTTCTCCACACACCCCACGCATGCTCCTTGTCCCTTGAGTGCTTTTCTTTCCCTCCCCACTTAAAACGCGGTTACAAAGATTGGATTTTTGCATTGGGCTACTCCAAACTCAATGTCAGATCACATGTCTGTGGCCACAGCATGAACCACAAAAATCATACATCCACTGTTTCGTTTAGAATATTTTTTTCTTGTTTTCCTCCTCTAAAAACTACGTGCGTGTTATGGTCGGGTGCGTGTTATAGAGCGAAAAATACGGTATTTATTTAGTGGTTTTATTTTATAGTATTATATGGTATTATGGGGAAGATTTCTGGATGTGATGGCTTCTTCAAATAACAAATACTCTTATTTTGCTGTTGAACTCATCCCACTATTAATATCATATTATTTGTCACAGCAATGGGTAAAGAAGTTGTAGACAAGATATGTATAGCAGGCTGAACACTTAGGTAGGTAGCCAGTGTTTGACATACCCATTTAAACCAATGGAAGTAAGCAAACTTAGATAACATTGATTCCAGTGCATCTGCTCTGAGTATGACTTATTTGTTATCCATAAAACAATACCAATAACCAGTGTTATTTTCTGGGGGGATGCAGGGGGACGCATACCCCTAAACATTTTTGAATCTTTGTACTTTTGTCCATTTACTGTATTTATTTTTCCTGATTTGAACTATAAAATGGTGATTTTCTTGAGTCAAAATGAGAGTACCCGTAAACATTTTTTTTAGAAAAAAAGCACTGCCAATAACAGCAAAATGAGCCAATAATACAATATTTGTTGCTTTCTAAAAGCAACAGCTTAAGTGCAAAGAAGGCCAGGTGTGGTGTTGTGGTTGATAGTTGCTGTAGAGAACAGAGAGAGTGCAAGCATTTTGCTCCTCAATTTTTAACAGATGAAAACCAGTTTTATGATTTTGTCTGGTCCAATTAGTTTTTTCCAACCTCAAGAGTGAATGAAATGAGTGCATGATCTTTCAAGCACCGCATTTGGCCTCATACAGGCACTTCCCCATTTCAAAGAGGTTTCTTGAAAAGAGCTAGTGCTCTGTGGATGCTATCTATCCTGACATGGCAAAGCGTGCATACTGAGAAGGGTGTTTTTTAAAAAAGAAGAGTTAAACTACACGTCCCCCCTTTTTCACAAAGTCTGCTCTGTGAAGTGCTTTTATAGCCTAAATTTAGGCCTAAATTTCCTAGGTCTCATCAGAAATTAAGATTTTGTATTATAAAGGGAAGATTTAAGCCCCTATATGCTGACAAAGCAAAACTAGATTGACTTTCACTTTGATGCGGTTCTGTATGATCCAGTTAGGGAACTCCAAAGTGCACTCGGAGCTTATGCATTCACAGATGTTTCCATAGTCATTCTGAGGAAACAAGCTGAATCATTCATGCACTGAAGAGGCAGGTTCAGGGTGGGGTGACTGGTTCCCCCCACAGGGTGCTGAGCCAAAGAGGCACCTTCCCACCTTCCCAAAGCCTAGTAAGTGCTTGCTTTGGGAAGGCTAATAGTTAGTAGAAAATATATACAGTGGTGCCCCACAAGATGAACGCCTCGCAAGACGCGTTGGAGGCGCTTCGCAAAACGAATTTCCCTATGGGCTTGCTTTGCAAGACGAAAATGTCTTGCGAGTTCCTGCGGGGTTTCCCCCCCCCTTTTCCTAAGCCCTAAGCCGCTTATCAGCTGATCCGCTGATAAGCCGCTTATCAGCTGATCCGCTAAAAGCCGCTAAACCGCTAATAGCGCTAATCCACTAAGCTGTCAATGGGCTTGCTTCGCAAGACGAAAAAACCGCTATATGAAGAGCCTCACAGAACGGATTAATTTCGTCTTGCGAGGCACCACTGTAATAGAATAATGATGTTATTTACATTGTAGGATTAAGCCAATCAAAGTTCATATGTACAATATAACAGAGTGGTAGCGAGGACCATCAAGCTGTGTGTTCAAAACAGATATCTAAGGACAGTCTCCCAATAGTCTTTCAAAAGTTTCAACGGAAGACATCTCAAAAGCCTCAAAAGGACAGTGTCTCCGGAATGATACTACTGTTTTGTAAAAGTCTTCATCAGCTGGAAATAAGATACAAGGTATACAACTGATGAATGATAACAAAACTGAGCTACCTGCATACACATTGTATAATAAAGCAGAATATACAAAACAGAATTTATAAAAAAGGATAAAGGTAAAAGTAAAGGTAAAGCGATCCCTGACAATTAAGTCCAGTCACGAAGAACTCTGGGGTTGCGGCGCTCATCTCGCTTTACAGGCTGAGGGAGCCGGCATTTTCCGCTTCCGCAGACAGTTTTTCCGGGTTATGTGTCCAGCATAACTAAGCCACTTCTGGCAAAACCAAAGCAGCACATGGAAACGCTGTTTACCTTCCCGCCGGAGTAGTACCTATTCATCTACTTGCACTGTGTGCTTTCAAACTGCTAGGTTGGCAGACCAAACAACGGGAGCTAACCCCGTCACGGGGATTAGAACCGCCAACCTTTCAATTGGCAAGCCCAAGCGGCCCAGTTGTTTAACCCACAGCACATACCTGATATTTTTCAACAGAATATGTAAGATTCATGCTAAGGATTAGTGCTCACTAGATAGTGCAGCTGCTGATACTTGCAACACAATTGCATAGGACATATGAAGTAAGCCACAGGTGTTTCCAATAACAGTAAAGGAACAGTATGGCCTATACAACATACAAAAACAAAGTGGACCCATGAAAAAACAAATATACGGAGGAATAGTATTAAATGGTTTAAACATACAACAAATGATGCGTGCATCAATTATTAAATGAAACAATTAGAGTCAAGTTCAGAATTTAGCCCTCCCGGATGAATTGATTTGAACAGAAAAATAAAATGAGTTTCTTGTTGATGTAGCCACCTTTCAAAATCTTGCCTAATCCCAAATTTCTTTTGATTTACCCATAATACTGTAAATAATAAATCTGTGTCCAAATGTTTATGGGAAATAAAATGTTCACCCAAAGGTGCCTCCATAATGGCATTTCATATGCGGGAACGATGTTCACCAATGCGAGCCCTGACTGCTAACCTATATATAATGCTAACCTATATACATGGACATTACATGGACATTGAATAAGGTAAACCACATCTTTAGTTTGACATGTACTGAATGCTTTGGGAAGGCAGCATGAGGGCCCTGACAGGATCCTACAGTCCTCCCTCCTCCTTGCCAAAGCCTAGTAAGCACTTGCCCAACTTTGGGAAGGAGATGGGAAGGCTCTAGGAACCTGCCAGAGCCCTTGTGCCTCCTTCACAAAGCCCTGCACCTCTCTTACCTAGCTTTAGCCTTCACCAGGTGCTGTATTACCAAGGTCTGCCCCTGCTGAAATTAATGGGGTTCCCCCCACATAAGAGAAACAAGTGGATCCACAAGCCCATGATTTCATGTGGAGCATCATACTGCAAACAAATCTATTTATATACAGTATTTATTTATAGCACATTATAGCATCATTCATAGCATGTAATAGCATCAATCAGTGCTTAAGGCATCAAATATTGTTAAATATACAATATTTCCCCCTCTCAATATTTTTAAATAAATTGGGGGTGGAGGTGCCACCCATGTGGCCTGATTTTACGCATCTTTGCTCCAGCTTAAGGCCTACTGTGTTCATCTGGATTTATTTCTTAGTATTGCAACTGTTGTGGAGAGTGTACTATCTCCAAAAATAGCCATATCTCTATGTTTTCAGTGTTGAAAGTTGCAGCACTCAAAGTAGGTATTTTTCCTTCAGTAGACTTACTGCAAAGTAAAATTGAAAATGTATATGCAGACACTTTACCTGTGGGTTTGCGGATTTCCACGCAGATCAACATTTAACTGCAGCCCTCAGTATGGTAAGTGAACACCTGCAGCCTCGTTTAGCTTCCTCGGACCAGAACAATCCCTCTAACATACATATTTGGGGTTTGTGTGGTCACAGCCAGAAAGTAAAATCTCACTAGACAGCTTTATGGGAAAAGACCTACAAAGTACTTTCATTCTATATCAACCTGGTGCCAGATCTGCCTGCCTACCCCTAGAGCAAAGTGCCATTTCCCTCCATCATCCATAACAGAACATTTTCAGAAGAGGCTTCTTCAACAAGCTAATTGAAAACATTTGGAATACTTACTGACTCATCTTAACAGTGTTCATCTGAACATTCCAGGGACTACAAACCAGTTTATTATTACTGGTTGTTACTTTTGATAATCTTTAGGCTGTACTCATGCAATAATTAATGCCTCACGCTGTCTGAGTATTTTCATTTCCAAAGAACTTTCAGTATGTCTGATAAAAAAATTGTGTGAAGCTCTAGCATTTTGGTCTGTCAGTTTCTAGTGGGGGGTTTATGACAGACAGCTGCATCATAGCTTTATGGTTGTTCAGCACATTGTTTTATTTGGAGCAATTACATGCATTGCAACACAACACGCTATCTACCTGACAGTTTCTTGGTGAATATACTTGTCCTGGAACAATGACCTACACATTCTTTCTATCCTGAGGAAGATACTTACACACACACAAAATCTTTCCAAAAGTAAATGCCACAACATTCTCAGGAGAGTCAAATATGTGCTTGTCTGTGCTGATAAACCTTTCATGCTGGCCACTGGCCTCTTTAACCTTCTAACCAAAGTAATGCCTGAGAATTCCCTTGTCTTAAAGGTTAGTGTAAAAGCATTTCTATCTTAAAATGTTGCTGCACCAGCAGGAATTGGAATGCCTAGTCCAATAAAACTGGGTTAATTGCAGAGAGATCCTGTGCCAGAAAAGCCCCTGTCTGTCTGTCTGTCTGTCTGTCTCTCTCTCTCTATATAAATTCAGACCTCCAGTCTACGGAGGCTATGATGAGCAACTAATACAATAAAAAATCCAGACAGAAGAAATAATATGTATTTCAAAGTTAATGCCAAATGTCATTTGAAAAGATGTTTGAGATACTAGTCAATGGCAAAATGAGCATACCTGACTAAGACATTATCTTTCCTTTATATAAATAGTCTATTGGTACCTTTGAAGTGAGAAACTCTGAAAGTCTAGACTCTTTAATCTTATAAGGAACCACAGCTGAAGAATCTTAAGTGAATCTTACGCAAAGTCTAACTTCAAAGGAAATACTCTTAACAAGTAAAGCCCTTCAACAAAATGTTGCAGTGTATCCCTGGGGTGCTTGCATTACCTGAGCCTGTTGTTGAAGCCTGTCGAGGGCTGACATTTGACAGTCTCTTTATGCAGAAGGCAGGAGCATGTTTCCTCAATGGCAGTGGCAGAGCATATGCCCGCGCTGCCCAGGACGGGCGCACTCCCAAGGGGGGCAAGGAGCGGAGGGTGCCCCCCCAGGCGCAGGATAGCCGCTCGGGTGCATGGAGCGGTGCACACACCCTGCAGCCAGGGCGGAGTGAGTTGCCCATGGCAGACATTCAGCGCACCACTCACCCGTGACTCCCAAGTAGCTGTCAAAACAAAGAGGGAAGGGGGAATGCCGCCGGCAAAGCGGCGCAGCTCCCCCCTTCCCCCGATGGCTCGGGGTAGGCTTGGAAGTTGTGGGTGGGTGGCATGCCAAATGTCACCCCCCCTCAGTGAAGACACCCGGGGCGGACCTCCCCCACTGCACCCCCTTCCTCCGCCCCTGCTCAATGGGCTATGGTTCTGGTTTTCTCCAGGAAGCCCCTCCTCACCTCCTTCCTCAGTTCTCTCAACATCTTTGCTACTTGGTCAACCTTTTCCTTCATTCATCTCCCCAATTCATCTCCTTTTCTTGCCTTGGAACCCTCTGCTTTTCTCTCACTCCTGAGCTTTGCCCCTCTGTAGCTCTGTTACAGTTACAATAAAAGAGTTGAGTTCTCCATTGCTGAGATGAGGAAAAGAAAAAACTCCACAGACAAAAGTTTTGGTCCTGAACTTACCACTGTTTTTTATCAAGATTATACATGCAAGCCTCATCGCACCAGTGAAAATGCCCACAATCCCTAAAAAGACATAATGGAGTGGCATCAGGCACTACCTCTACGCCCATCACGCCTTGCCTTGCCCTGCCACACCCCCAAGGGCTAACCAGCAGTAGTAAACATAAGCGAAAACTTGACCCAACTATGATAATATAGGGCTGGTGAATTTCATGCCAGCCACTGTGGTTATACAAAAAGCCCCAAATAACAGCAAAACAGCATAAAATGTGACTAAAGGTTGTTTAATATTAGAAAGATTAAAACTCATAACCTAGTTGTAAAACACTCAGATAGTGGGGAAACCCACACCCAAATCTTTCTAATACTATACCCTTGACCACACGAAAGCTTAGAAACAAGCTAAGATTAGATACCCTACTATGCTAAGACCTGAACATTGATAAGCCACAAGACAATGCTTTCCATCAGAGAACCACAAGTGAAAAACCTGAAACTCAAAGGACATGGTGGTATCCCATATCGACCTAGAGCCCGTCCTAAAACTGATACCCCTCATTCCACCCAACCCTCCCTGGCACCACATCAGCCTATGTACTGCCACCGTCAGTCTACCCCATGAGGGCACAATAGTAGACACAACAGCCCCACCGCTAATATGTCAGGTCAAGGTGTAGCAAATGTGAGGGAAGAGATTGGCTACATTTTTTATTATAAAAAACACAAAAAGCACTATGAAGCCCTGCGTGAAGGTGAATTTAGTAGTAAAATAGATAAGTGTCTGTTTTAACAACACTCTGGGATGAGCACACAACGCCCATCACCCTCCTCAATTAAACCCAAGCTCAACCTCTATAAACAAATAACAGTCAAACAGAGGAGGTAAGTCGTAACATGGCAAGCAAGGTGTGCTTGGACTAACATAAAGTAGCTTATTTAAAGCACCCAGCTTACAACGAGGAGATGCCGCATCACTACGACCTTTTTGAGCCCCCAAACCCCCAACTAAACCCCTACAAACTATTTAAAGCATTACTCAGAAAAAGGAATGATTTCCATGACTCCGATCATATTTTTTATTTCAGCACCAAATTCTTCTGTTGATTTCCTAAGTAACCCATCATAAGCAGCTTCCTTCTGGGAGCCTCATGAGCTGCTGGGCTACATGTTTCATTCTTTAGGACTAGCACTAATTGAACAATTTGCAGGCACATTCCCTGTAATATAAGACAATAAAGTAGCACATGGAGCTGATCACAATTATTCACAAACATGTATAGTGGTACCTCGAGTTACGTACTTAATCCATTCTGGAGATCCGTTCATAACCGGAAACCACTCGCAACATGAGGTGCACTTTCTCTAATGGTGCCTCCCGCTGCTGCCATGCCACTGGAGCACGACTTCCGCTCGCATCCTGGGGCAAAGGTCGCAACAAGGAGCATCTACTTCCGGGTTAGCGGAGTGAGTAACCCGCAGAATTTGTAACATGAGGTACCACTGTACATGCATCACTGAATTGAGAGCTGAATCAAATCTTGTGGTTGGTGCACACCCCTAATAGACATTACAGTACTAAGAAATTATTCCTTGCATTCTTAGCTGTCTTTGTGTACACTAGGCACAAAAAACCTGTAGATGTTATGTATGTGACTAATCCATGCAAAGGGAGACAGGAAGAAAGGAAGAGTTGGGGTGTGTGAGAGAATGACTCATCGTGTCTCTTTCTTATTACTGTGAACAACTATGTATCTGAACTCATCTAACTGTGCTGCTATAGCATCCACAAATTACTTTGCTGTGAGACACGAGTTATTCTAATCTTATTATACAGCAACCTAGACATTCAGTAACCTAGGTGGAATCTATACACAGATAAAAAAACTTGTTAATATAAAAATGCTGTTTAAAAAAACATTCTGAAAAATATATTGAATTTGCTCACTGTCGCCATCTAGTGTCACATTTGTATATTGCACTTTACAACACACTTAATACATTTTATTTGCAGCTGTATAGCAGAGTCCGTAAACATTTAGCTAGAGCTTCTTCCATTGTAGAAAAAAGTGAAAGTTAAATGGTGCTCTTCAGACTGCCCTCTGATGAGTGCTAGCTTTCCCCAGGTTTGATTAGGAATTGGCCATGAACTCTTTCTGAACAAGGCATGAACTTTGGAGGAGTCTGGATCTATTCAGCTGGAATTTGGGTTTGGGATGGTGGACCACTGAGTTTATTCTGCCATTATCAGCAATATTACATCTTTTATCAGGTCTATAATGTGTCTCTGTTCAATTGTACAGTACTGGAAAAAAACAAATTTCCCATTGAAGATGGCAAATACTTGTGTGTGTAAAGCGTTGTCCTCAGGGGCGCTGACTCCCCCCCCCCACATTGGGGGGGCGCAGCCATGTGATGCGTCATCACTCTCGCTCATCCCAGCTGCCACCTGGCTCCTGGACTGCTGAGTGGAGGCTGGGGCTGGGGCGTGCAGAGGGTGCCCGGCAGTGGCAGGAGGTGGCAGCCCCCTCAATATTGGGGTGCTGCCCCCTGCCTAAAAATATTGGGGGAGCTCCCTCTGCCCCCTATACCCAGTGCCCCTGGTAGTCCTTTAGATTCCAGTCAGGAGTTAGACATTAGACAAGAGAAACAAGACAGACTGTGGAAAGGAAAAGTAGAGAAGGAAGAGGCTGTGGGGCTATGTGCCAGGTGAGTCAAGAGGCAAGCATCAGGGACTAACAGAACAATCCTCCCTATAGAAAGCCAGTGTAAGCTACAGCTATTTCAAACTCCATGCAGGAAGATTTTGACTTATACAGTGGTACCTCAGGTTACAGACACTTCAGGTTACAGATGCTTCAGGTTACAGATGCTTCAGGTTACAGACTCTGCTAACCCAGAAATAGTACCTCGGGTTAAGAACTTTGCTTCAGGATAAGAACAGAAATCGTGCTCTGGCGGCACAACAGCAGCAGGAGGCCCCATTAGCTAAAGTGGTGCTTCAGGTTAAGAACAGTTTCAGGTTAAGAACGGACTTCCAGAATGAATTAAGTTCTTAACCCGAGGTACCACCATACTACCTTTTCTTTGCCAGTCTTTTTCTACCAGGTTGTTAGGTCACATGACCAAATTGAAAGGGGTTTGAAATAAGCATTTCTCCTTGCCCTGCTCCCATTCCACCCCCGAAATGCCCCCTTTTAGTGACCTCTGGTGGGTAATGCGCCAGCTTAGGTTCTGCTGACTGAGCCTGGATGAGGCCCTTAAGCCAACAGAGCACCAGCTCAGCCCAAGTTCTGCCAAATCCAAACTCTCATCCCAGAGGATCTTGGCACCATCAAACTGCAGTCTTGTGCAAACATTCATGGGAATAATCCCCACTGAACAAAATGGGACACACTTCCTCTTGTCCCGCTGCTTTCCCCTGGGCAAAACCATTATTTAGCACTCAGAGCAAAGGGTTTCTCCCAGATGGACTCTCACTTGTTCTGATGGATCACTATAGAGCAGGTTTTCCCCTGGGGAGGAGTGAGGCGAGGGAAAAAGCGCTCGGACCCATCCATGCTTTCTAGGCATGACACAAACAGAAGTATGGACAAGCCCTTACTTCTAGGTAGACATGCATAGGGTTGTGCTGTGAATTTCACATTGTGTGAATCCAAATAATTTACAGCAAATATTTAACATGAAGCACTTGAAAAAGAAGTGCTGCTACTTTACAGAAGGCAAATATGCTAAGGAAGTGGCTATTTAACTGTCACATAAAATAAGCAACAAGGCTGCAACACATGAGTTGTATCTTGTTTTTAAAAGTGTTATTTTTAATAGCTTTTGTGAAGTAGTATTAGTTTACAGCAAAGAGAGGTTCAGCTTTCCAATTGCTCTGGGTACATTAACTATTTTTTTCAGTGACTGCAACAGAGTGCTACACTTGCTTTTGAAGTTTTAATTATTATTTTTAATAAAGACTTATAAATATTACAACAATCATGATGGTAATAATATTTTACCTCTTGCCTTTTATCTCAGCCTTTCTCATCTTTATTCTGAATGCTCTTTTCCCCATTCTGTACAAAATTCCTTTTTGCTAATCCCTTTTGGGTTTTATTTGCAGCTCTTTCCTTTATCTGCATGCTTCCCTCCCCTGCTGAATAGTCTGTCCCCCACAAAACTCTCCTTCTCGCTTCCCCCCTCCCTGTGTTGCTCATTTTCTTCTGTTTGCCACTTTGTCACTTTTTATATTTTAATATCAAAAAAACTCTTCAGTTACCTCCCATTTCTAATCATTTCTTACTTCAATTAAGATTAGCATGACAATGATCTGAAAGTTGATTGTAAAGAGCTTGTAAAGATTGACAGAGCAGGATTACTGTTTCAGCAACTATAATTAGGTTTTGTGGGACGGAAAGAGGCAATGGTTTTTGCAGTGTGTTGATGATAATATAATAGGAGATCATTGCCTGCTCATTCGATGACTGTATCTGATATACTTCTTGGTTTGGATCCAGGCCTGGAGGACCACAAACAGAAGGGTTTCTCTTGCTTATGGAAGGACCTGGGATCCCAAGGATGCTCCCGGCTGGAGAAAGGACTGAGTAGCAACTTTTGCTAATTCTGTCTTCCCCTGCAGCATCACTGCTCATGCTGTTTCAGAGGGTTCCCCAGCCTTCCAGAGGAACTCTTCAAGGAACACAACATGCCCCCTTCCTCCCTTGCAACTGGATGGCTCTGTTCTGCTTCCACAGTTGGAGGGCAGCAGTGCTTCTGACTATCAGTTGCTGGAAACCACAGGTGGGGAGAGGGCTCTTGTGCTCAAATCCAACATGCATGAAGGGGTTAATGCCATAGAGTCCCACCAGGCTTAGCTAGGTCACTCCCCCTCACCTTGGGAGGAAGGTAATCAAAACTATTGTTCATCCTCAGTCTGCCTGGAGGGGGTATGAGCTGGTTGCTCAAAGCTCTAACAAGAATTCTTGTATCAATAATTTAGGAACCTTCACCACTTTGGAACTAAGCCAAGTTTTACTGCCCATGCAACTTTTTGTGAATGCTGTGTGGAAAAACACATGAATCTGACTTTTGGAGAGTTTTTAAGTAAACCATTTAGAACTTTTTATATGCTAGGGGAAGAGGGGAACTTTGGAAGGAACCTAGAAGGGCATATTTTAAAGGTCTAACAGTCTATATTTCCATGCTTTACTTTGCTGAATATTTTGTGGTTTTAAATCTCTGCTGGGGTGCTTGTTTCTATAGTTGCAGTTCTCTCTGATGCCTTGTGGGTGGAAATCCAGAGCTGTATATCTGAGACTACAAATGGCTGGAGGTCAGGATCCCACCCATGACCTACCCAACCCCAGGTTCTCTCTACCTGAGCTTCATGAGCTTGAGTCATGTTTGCAAAGGGGCCGAAACATATATCAACAAACAGCCATAGCCATCACTTGGATGTGCACTATGTTTGCTACCCATGTTTTTAAGATTCAGCCACAAATATTTCTCTAAGTGGGATGGAAAGGATTGTGTGATTAATAATAATAATAATAATAATAATAATAATAATAATAATAATAATTTATTTACTCCACCCATCTGGCTGGGTTTCCCCAGCCACTCTGGGTGGCTCCCAACAGATGAAAAACAGAATAAAACATCAAACATTTAAAACTTCCCTAAACAGGGCTGCCTTCAGATTTCTTAGAAGTCAGTTGTTTATTTCCTTGATATCTGAGGGAAGGCGTTGCACAGGGCAGAAACAGGCTCCTCCCTCTCTGTATACCGAATGTTCATATTTGCACAAAAACTGTAGATGTAAGCATGGAGGCGCCATATTTACATACATGACACACCCCTCCCTGTACGCAACCATTTCAGGCGAGTGAAGGTCGAGGGGGCTGCTGCTGTGACTCTCATTCCCTCCTCCATGCGCAAAACCCCTTTGAATTCCTTGTTCTTCTCTGTAACATGATTGAGGGTACCATCTGTTTCTTTTCTTTTCTAAAAAGAATATTACACTTACAAAGGGAAATAATGCAGCCTACAGTTCAAAAGGATGTTGAGCTCTTCAGGTAACAATCACTGAGGAAATGAGAAATACATCTGCACATACTTTCATTCTTACACATTAAGTTTGCCAACATGGACAAGCCATTGCAACGTTAAACACTAATTTTTAGATGAGTAAGGTATCTGCCAACATTAAAACAAGGTGAAAGTGGAAAGCATTTGTTGACAGGTGCTATAGTTGGAACTCTTTCTGAAATACATTTCTTGAGTACTGACCCCATCTTATTTCCAGCTTTTGCCTGGTTTCCTTATTATCTGCTTCACCAATGCTTGCATGTTAGGCATGTCAGTTGAGTGCCTTCATTGAGGACGACTCCCCTCCCCCTTTCCCAACAGCAATGTCTAGTGTGGTGGCAGAACACATGTAAACCAATAACTTAGTCCCAACCCTCAGCCTTCAGCAACAGCTGCCGGCATGTGATCCCAGCTCACTCAAATGAGTTTCACAGAGCACTCATGAAGGAAAACATAGTGGGTGGCACCAGGAACAATCAGGCCTTGACTAGGTTTCCTGAACTGGGGGTGGGATGCAGATCCTAACTTCAAGGAGAAGTTAATGATCCTTCCTTACCAAACTGTCCCTTTGCAGTCAAACTGTTATTTTCTCTCCCCGATTGATCTAGCCATCCCACCCCTTGATTTACATTTCTTGAGGTGCTCTGCCTTGAACACCAGCTGCTCATGTCATTAGTTCCCTCTCTGGTGGACGCTGCACAAAGTCAAATGAGTGCAAGTTCGGTTTCCAGGCAGGCAGTCGCCAAGTCTGAATATTGAACCATGGAATGGCTCCCACTCCCTTTGCTACTTCTTATAAACAAGTTTTGTTGTCTTCCAGTGTCCAAATTTGCCATAATCAGTTACTTTTACTTTTTTTAAAAAATATATTTTTTATTAAATATTTTCTTGAATTACAAAAGAACATGCAATGTCTTTTTTCTTTTAGATCATAGATTCTCTTAGTTCCGTTCAGTGTAAGACCATGTTTTATCTAGTATAGGGGTTGAAGGGAAAGAGATGGGGGAAGGAGAGAGTAGGGGGAGAGGGTAGGGGGGTTAACTTGCATATTATTTTTCCTTTTTAAAAAAATCGGTATGTGTGTGAGGTTTTGTGTCAGTTACAATTTAACCATATAGTTAGTGATTCTTTGCAAGTAATAACTGTACATTTCATGAGTTACTACTAAAACTTTTTTAAAAAAGGAGATTTTTTTCAGCCAGGATTTCTGTGCTCTTAATTCAGCTACTGACTGGGAATTCATAATGTGTCCAAAACAAAAACAAAAAAAGACAGTAAGTTATACTGCAATCAAATAGTACCTCCTGACTGTTGTGATTTTGTAGACATTATTTCAAGCATATACCAGAAAGATTGTGCAATTAAAATGGATTAAAGCACTCTGTCAGCCTAACGCAGCAAATCCATTTGTAAAAATGAGTAAACGTCGTGCAAGCAAATCAGGATCAATGCTTACTGTCTTATAACTGCCCCATGAACAAATCAGAGTGAATGCTCAATATGGACCAGACATATTCTGACCTCCACTTAGGTTTTCTGGAAGCAACTCAGTATTCCTCAAATCCAAGGAAGTATATTATTTTTGTCTCTTCAGATTTGTCACTGTGCCCTATGAACTGACAACCCTTTCTTCCCATCTAATACAAGGCCTAATGCAGACAGGAACTAGTAATTTTTATTATTAAATGTGTGTTCCATGTTCCATGTTCCCCGTTATCCTTTTTTTTACTTCTTAATTGGCACTATGTCTGGCAAGAGTTGACCTACCAATGTGGTCTAGCTTAGGCCAGGGTCGCCATAAGTATGGTTTTCCCTGGACACACCCTCTATTTCAGGGCTAAAATGGCCATCCAGGCGGATTTTTTACATTAGGCAAATGTCTGGGGGGTGGGGTTTGTTTGGCCTTTTGCCACGCCAATTTTGCACGCGGCACCTGCCCGGGCTCCTCATTGGCAATCCGGTGGCACGGGGCCCTCTCCGACAGGGCAGCTTCCACAGTGAGGTGCTGCTAGAGACTGCTGCCCCAGCCAGGCTGTCACGCTGAAAAGGTGGCAAGAGGCAGCTTGTCTTCTTCTGCCTTGCTCTCCTGCGACGGCAGCTTGGAGCCCATCTCGCTCAGACCCAAGGAGCAGGAGCTGCTCAACTTCACCAGCTGGTTTGGCAGCTCCTGACCCCTGGCTGCCACCTCCGACCCCTCGAGGGAGCTCGCTCGCAGGTAAGTGGGAGGGGAAGCCCTGTGGGACAGAGTGGGACTTACTTCGGAGGAAAGCTGCACAGGAGGGGGTCGTAAGCGGCCAGTGTTTCTTCATTGACTTGGAGAGTTGGAAGGGGTTCCGAGGGTCATCTAGTCCAAACTCCTGCAATGTAGGAAGTTGGCAAATGTGTCCTCTTTTTTGCTCTTCAAAATATGACAACCCAGCTAGTGGCAGCATACAAAATTTATGCTAGTGGTGAATAAGTTGCATGGTCTGCTCACTAGGAGCCACCAGGGATTGGAAATAAATGGGTGGGAATCAACTAATGAGCCCTGCTTGAAAAAGTCCACATAAGGACTTCCACTTGTGCAGTGGGGTTCCCCCCCTCCCCTCCAAGTCCCCTGAAATTGGCTCTGTGGGGGTCAACGAAACTCCCAGAACAGCATGTGGGGACAGGAGGGGGGATTGTTCAATCTTGAAAGCTGAAATGCTTCAGCTCAAGGTACTATTAGAAGATTTGCGGAATTCCTCCCAAATGTCCATCTTGACGAGTGTTTTGCTCATTATGGGAATTGAACTTCAAAGGGTTGCAGTGAAGAGGAAATATGACAATAAATGTTATTAATGGATATAGATAGCACTGGCCATTATAATAAGTAACTAGATAGGATGTTGTTTAGCTGCATGAAGGACGTGAAAACTATGCACCTCCAGAATACGTCCTGCTACCCTACAGAGCCAGGTGTCATGGCCTTTGAAGGCGCTCGACATCACGACGAAAGGGAGAAATGTGCTAAGAGGAAGGCATATTTGGCAAACCCTCACCATGTTCAACTCCTGCCCAGAAACTTATGTGGAAGGATGTGTGGATCCAGAATTGGTCTCCACAGTCACTTACGGACTCACTGTTAAAATCATGTTCATGGAAGACGATCTTACTTGGCTACGAGTGATCGCCAAAGAAGACCACAAACCAGTTATTCTAGCATTACTACTGTTGCCTCTACCATTTTCTGAGTTGTTTCTGTGGGGCTTGGAGCAATTTTGGCCCATCTAATTACCGTATTTTTGCTCTATAAGACACACTTTTTCCCTCCTAAAAAGTAAGGGGAAATGTGTGTGCGTCTTATGGAGCGAATGTGGCTGCAAGCTGTTCTGGCTTCAGGGATAGCCACGCAAAGTCTCTTCAACAACATTTGATTCAGGATATTTTTTTCTTGTTTTCCTCCTCTAAAAACTAGGTGCGTCTTATGGTCGGGTGCATCTTATAGAGCGAAAAATACAGTGAGGAGACTGAGGTGATCCTGACGCTGCTGGTTGAGCGCATCAGACGTTTGTATGCATTCATCTCTCTGGAATGTCCACATAGAGAGACAGGCACATAGATCTTGCTGCGGAGATATGGGAGCTCATCCCTGAATATTCTGAACATCCATGGAAAGAAGCAATGCCACACACACAAATTTGCTTTTACATGAAAATAACATTTGAAGCCACTCCCAGAAGTTTAGATTTGTTGACAAGGCTTCAGACTGTATTTTTATCTATTTCATTATTTTTTTTCTAAACAATGTTATATGATGGTAGGCCTTATGGAAAGCTGGAAGGACAGAAGCAAATATAATGTCACTTTTATTATATTGCCTGCTAATATATATATATAACAAACAACAATTAATGTGCCCAGTGTTGCCACATTATTCATTCCTCATCTAGTACTACATTTTGATTACATTTCACATTTCATCTGCAGATTTTTTTTATCATAATTTAAAGTCTTAATAACATCATTCTCTTTACTATTGTTTATTCTCACATCTGAAATAACATGCATTTTTATGGCTTGTTTTTGTATACTTTAGGTTAGGCAATGAATCAGATTCTATAAAAGCATTATGAAAAAATGGCAAGGCAATCATATAAAATAGATAAGGGAATAGAGAAAAATATGAGGCAGAAAATTTGTACACCAATACAGAATACAAAATGATGGTGGATTTGATGGTGGATTATTTTTACAAGCTAGGAAGGTGCTCAGAGCTGACAAGTGGAAAGGTATAAAGAAACCTTAAGTGGGACATGTGAGTGTAAAGCAAAGTAGTTCTTGCTTGCCTACGCTTCTAAAACCTAATTATGTTTTGGTTTTAGATTTTCATGGATTCTTGAATGCCATTGTAAATACAGTATGTTAAGTGACAACGATTGTTCCAAGTCAGGAGTCATTGTAAATTACAGTCATTGTAAAATCTCACTTTCAATTTATTTAGGAAAATCCGCTCTGTATGTCTTCAATAGCAGCAACAGAACCTCTAAGGTGAGAACAGAGCAAATAAATATTTTTGCTTCTGTAGCTGCAGCTGCCATTACTCATTAGCAATGCAGTTCCATCAGTGTGTGGAATACTTAAGAGATCTAAATTAGCTGCCCAATGTTTGTGAGTCGAGGCCCCACTCCCTGCTTGTGATGGAATAAGCCACATGGACACAAGTATTTTAGGTTAATGGGCTAAAAAGGCCACAACTTTATTGGTTACAGAATGTGAGTGATATTGGCTTAGGCATTGGAGCTGAACAGACTATACTTGACTCCTGCCTGCTCTGCAGGGAGTCACACGAGGGTTAACAACCTGCAGGGGGAGCTTGTTGGTGCAAATCAACTGGAAGCTTTCCCCTAGAGTCACCGGGGGTCGAGCCATGGCCCTAGCCACCACCTGGGCATAGGACAGGAACCATGACCACTGGATTTCTTTAACAGAATACCCTTCAAGTGGAGGGGTAGGTGATGGCCACAACCTCCTCTCTGACACATGACACATTTTCCAATGCCTAACCGCTAAACCTTACAAAGTTCTGGCGATTCGCTATGAGGTAGGCAAAAAACCAAGTGGCTGGTGCCAATCTGCCAAGTGGAAAAAATTCCTACCAGGCCCCTTGAACAGGCAATAAGGTCAGGTGCTGAAGCAAAACCTAGAGGGTGGGTGGGTGATCCGAGGAAGCCAGAACAAAACAAGGAAGAGCTCATGGGCCCGCAGCCGTTTAAATGTGGCTAAACCACGCCCCCCAGCCAGCCGGATTGGCTGGGGGGCATGGCTTAGCCGCATTTAAACGGATTGGCTGGCTGGGGGCATGACGCGGGCCCAGGACTCTAGTGACGCAGGGGGGCCGACCATGTCCCCCTGCAAGCGCGGGAAGTGATTCCTCCTCACAACCCCTCCCCTCTGGGAAGAGGAGAAGCGCAAGAAGAGATATGGGACCTTCAGTCTTAAGAACTGGATGACTGGTATGCTAGCATTTGGCAAATTGCCCTCCTTGAAAAGATGTATCTGTGGCATGCTCTATAGCATGAGTTTATTTCTTATACAATATTGATGTATGCAGTTGCTCAGAATCACTGGTACATTCAAATGTCTGGCTCATCTAAGATTTTATATAACCTTTATCCTAAAAAAAATAATGGTGAATAAAGGTGAGGAATACTTTTATTTTTACATCTTTTTGTTTTCTGTAGGAAATCTATTTCATTATTCCTTTGGAGCTGTGCTTATGTACTTTAGTCCTTACAGGCGGTGATGTTCTATGGTTTACATTTGTTCTTTTTGACTTTTTTTCTTCTTGTTATGTTTGCACTTTTTATTTTTGGGTTACCAGATCCAACACAGGCAGATTTTTGTGCCCTTAATAGTTACAGAGAAGAGAGAATTCCAGCTTCTATAATCATGAGGGGAAGGAGGTAGCCCCCCTCAGCTGATACCCCCTGGCCCTGGTCACTTGCCCAACCTGTTTGTCTTTTTCACCAGTTGCAGCCTGGATGGAGAGCTCTTGGCACTATTTAGCAGCCCTCATAGAATGCTGGATGTCCTGTGCAGCAAACATTCCAGATGTCTCAACTTTGGTAATGGTCGGTTGCTGGCACTGCTCTCTGGGATGGCAGAGTTTCCTGCTCCCCGGATATCTGAAACCTATTCTGGCAGAATCCTGGCTCCTGATCTGCCTGAATTCTGGAACACTGTTTTTCTTATTAGAGAACCGAGTAATTGTTTGTCCATCTGGAGACTAGTGGCATTCTAATGAGCCGGGTTCTGATGCTGACCAGACCTGTGAGTTATTATGGAGCTATGGCAACGCTCAGGTCTACATGCAGCCAGCTATTTGAAACAGGGCATGAAATGAAGAAAATCAGTGTCCATGTACACAACCAGCTTTTAAGAAACCAGCACAGGGCTTAAAAGGGTTTGTAGGATTCTCCCCTTTGCATATCTCTGGAGAAGCACTAAATGGGTTTCTGTGCTGTGTGACAAGGTAGAGAGAAAGGGGGGGTTATACTTACTCTGGGCCAAGGAGGGGTAATTTGGCCAGGGGCCCCCACCAGGGTTCACCTGCTTTTTTGTTTGAGATTATAACTTTATTCTAACAAGACTCCTCAGACAAGCTCTGCGTGGGCTGAGAGAAGGGTTGGCAGAAGTGATCTGAGGGAGGCCAGTCAGTTAAATAAAGCTGTATTTTTACTTCTAATCAAAGCTCTCACAAAAGATCGAGCTAATTCTCTAACATCAACAAGCATAGCACCCGAACATAAATGACAAAATACGCCTCAGAGGGAATATAATGGACAAAGAAGTCAGCAGTTAGACAGATTATATAAGACAATGACTATGTGAGTGAATGGAAACAGGAACACAGCAAACTGCCTTATACGGAGTCATCAAGTCCATTGGTCCATCCAGTTCAGTACTATCTGCACTGACCAAGGATTCAGGCACGATTCTCTCCTGGCTCCCCCTGGCAATGCTGAGGGTTGAACATGCAAAGCAGATGCTTCCCACTGAGCCACAGCCCTTCGTGCTTTAATTGGTCTGGCCTGATGGAAGGGGCAAACTAGGCCACCACCTGAGACTCTCACACCTGTCTGAAGATGTACCAATGTCCCAGGGAGAGACATTGATGTGATGCACGTATTCCTCTTGTTCACAGCCATGGCCTGCAGATCAATCTTGTAATATATCTAACAGAATCAGATAACATAAGACAAAGCATCCAGGTATCTAATGACCAAGCATAGATTGACCACAGCACTAAAGCACACTCTAGGCCTATTATAGAAAGGGCAGTAGAGAATATGCATTTGGGCCACACCAACAGATGGTCAGGAGCTGGAATTCCAGCATATCTGTCATCAAGGAATTGCTTGGAGTTGTACAACTTGACTTTTGTTAGGAGGAGAAATGTCTGTTCAGGAGAAGGATGCCTGCTGAGTGAGGTCTATTTTATAAAGTTGCTATCAGCTGGAAAAGAGTGTAGTTTAAATAGATCTGTCTTACAGATCTGGAAACTATGTCAAAGCCTATCTTTGTGACTGACTTAGCAATCTACAGTTCACAACTACATATCCACAGTCTGATAGTCTGATCTCATGTTTTAAGCCAACTGTAAGCAGCTATTTTCTCCATAAATCTGAAGCTTGAGAGAGAATTTTCAAATAAAGGATGTCATCATAACTAAAAACAAAGAAGCACTTTATGCACTTTGGTCTTACGAGATGAGAGTCCTACTTCTGCCCTCAATTCAGTATTGGATAGTTCTTCTGGGGGAACCTGTCTCACAGCGTCAGGTGCAATAGTCTCCTGATCTCCAGCAGCAGACTAAGAGCCCTGGAATTGGTTCGTGTCTATGACTTTGTGTCTGGATTGTTGCTGGAATCAGGGGTCATGATTAAGATCCATTTGAGCTTAAAGTCTTAGGACCATGTTATCTGTATATCATAAACCACATGCTTTGCAATTTAAATCTGAATAAGGAAATACATATACATCCTTTATTTCTTTAGCTATAATGTGGGGAGGTGGATCAAACTAGACTGGCCCAAGACAGATTGTTAACTTGATGTGAAAGACGAGATGGTGTCCCTCCCCCATTCCACACACAGAAGCCAAAAAGAGGGACAGCTGAATCTTCCCTCAGCGCTAGCAACAGCGTTGGAACTTCCACTTCACCTGGTGAGTTTAGACTACCCCAACAGTGGGGAACAGCAGGCAGGGGTCCCTGAGGACCAAACAATGTTTTGCATACCCCATTTTCATCGAAATGTTAGAGGGTGTGGTTTTGATGCTTGGGTGCTGGTGTCCCACCTGTGCCCCATGTTCAGTTTGTGGCTTTGAACAAACTATTTACTTCAGCACTCTTTTTGCAAAAGTAGCCAAGGGGCAAGGGGCCAGCGATTGACTGTTGGGGTAAAAAATTGAAGTGGCAGCATCAGGTGAAGATGCACAAGGGCTCATCAGGTGTTGGTGCGGGGTGTGTATGTGTGAGTCCTGAGGGAGATGGGATGGGACCTCCATCAAGGTGCCTGGTGGGAAGTGGGAGTCACTGAGCAGGGTGGATGTATCTGCAGAGTGGGCGGTGAGGCCTTGGTGGGGGTGGTGTCTGGGGGCTGGTTCATATCCCGATTTGCATCCCTGGGATGTGGGAGGGTATGTTATGCTAACTAGAATATCTACTGCAGCTTCCAACATCTGCCTTAGCATTGCATTGAGAAGATCAACAAATTACGGTCATTGCTTGGCGTCCACTGTGTCTCACTAGGGCCTTATTCTACAAGAATATGAACATAGCCTATGGTGACCATTAGAGAATGTGGCCGTGTATACAGGGCGGGAGAACAGTGCTTTGTTTTGCTTTTGCACTGCACAATGTATTAGTAGATCTACAATCCTGCTGTGAGCATAAAGAAATGCTGCTGAATGCTCCCAAATGCCTATTAGTGCACTTTAGTTTTGTGTACCATCTCTTGCTGCTTGCTGAGATTTCTCATCAGTCCAAATGATCCTAGATTCTGCATAGATAATATACTGATGGAATATATTTTATATTCTTACTACTAGAGGCCAGAAGCCCAAACTTACTCTGGTGACTCAGGGGACCCTTCTAAACAAAGTAGGAAGGAAGGCAGCTGCTGAAGCAAGTGGGAATCTCATCAAACTGGACTTGGATATGAAGAAAGGCTTAAGTCAGTTCATGGAAAGAAATTACCTGCCTCCCTCCTTTGCCCAGCAGCCCCTACCCACCCCAGACTTTGCACCCCACTTTGTTCAGAAGGGTCCCCAACCTTTTGAAGCAGGTGCTGCTTGCTGTGAACTTTAGTAAGTTAACTTATCTTTGAGTCAACACCCATGTGGCAATCATATTATTGTTATCAAAGCCATAACAAAAAGCCATTTCAGGAAAGCGTCTGCCTCTTGCTTGGACTTTTACCTAATGTAGAATTCAAGAAGAAACTCCAAGTTCATTTTCCCAGGCATCATCCCACCTGCTTCTCACATGGGTGTCTGGGGGAGGTGTACACACAAAAAACCAAGTGTCTCTTGGAGTCCCCAAATCTGCCCTTGAAGTGATCATGAGCATGAGGAATGTCAAACATTTCCACAAGCAAATTTTATTTCCTCTGCCCTTGGGAAATAGGTATGATTTGAAATACTTGGCATGGTATGAGGTAAAAAATAACACAACTGCACAAAGTAACAACTGCAATTTTGACTGATCCATTCAGTGATGCCTATGATTTCTTGTCTCCTACAACTACATAGGCTCCAACAAATAGATTGTGTTCCTCACCAAACTAAAACACACACACACACACACACACACACACACAGCTCACAAACTTTTGCATTCTGCATTTGGAATCTGTTCTCTGGTACTTCAGAGAGGTTCCCTATATTGAATTTGAGAATGTCTCTGTACTTCATTTTCTCCTACCTTCAAAATATTTTAATTTTTAATATGAATTTTAATATTTTATTAATTCTAGAAGATAAAAGAAGAGAATCTTGTACAGCAGGGAAAAGGCATGTACTTCATGACAAAAAGATCTGGTCACATTTGGCAATCAATGCAAGCTTCATTAACTAGATGATTTTGATAACTTCACAGATTATGTTTTCATATTTATTCTTGGGAGAACAAAGAGTTCATTTTGAAAAAAGATGATGTTGTGATCAACAGTTGCCTCACATTAGCAGCCAATCGTGCCACTTGGTCTCCTGTCAATTAAATTGTCTGTTCAAGTGATTATCTTGTTCTTAGAACTCCATTATATTCTTTATCACATTCAGTTGTACAAATAAGATCCACAGTGAACATGTATGATGAAGCCAACCTGCCTTGCATTGCCAAGACCTGGGTGGGTTGGCTAGGCAGAGTAGCTTTGACTCAGTTTCACCCGACAGGATATTCAGTGCAGCACCAGGGGCCATGATAGAAGGTCTGGCGACAGACCTTCACCTTGGCTTAACATCTTGGGTTAGGCTATGAGGGCCTCTACCTGGTGTTGGACCCAAGAGACAAAATAAGGGTGCTGTTGGTCTGCTGCCCTTCCTGTTGCCCAATGGACTTTCTGATCAAACTGACTGAGCTGGTCTCAGATGTGGTGTTGGAAAATCCCAAGACACTGGTCCTGGGATTTCAACATCCATGCTGATGTCACCTGGCAGGACCAGCTTAGGACTTTAGATGCTCCGTGGCAACCATGGGGCTGTCTCAGTTTGTCATTATCAGAACATACTCTCAATTCAACCTCTGTCTTAGGGTGTGTTAGTTCTGCTCTTCCCAGAACTTTAGCACCCACTAAGTGATGCAGATCACTATCAAATGGTAGGACTGGCCCTTTGCATTCCATGCTCTGTCTCCAGCTCCAGCCCCCAGCCCCCAGCTCCAGAGACTAACTTCAGGGACTCTAAGTTGAAGAACTTAATTTCCAGACCTGGCTGCCTATGGTGATTAGGAAACCCCTTATCTACTGAAAAACATTTTCTTCTTGACTTCTTCATGTTCTTGGACTGTACCATGCCACTGAAACGTGGTAGTGTGCTGTGGCTCAGCTTAGCCATTGGAATGCAGCTACTGTGGCCTTGGAAATATGTCCTAGTTACCTCTGATCTGTCCTACACATGACATTGGGAAACCCCGTATTTGCAGGATGAAAAGTCCTCCTCATTCCACATGGCATGTGATGTTTTTGAACAGTTCAGTAAATTGTCCTTGAGTTTCCAGCTTCCCACATGTACAGCACTAGTAGTTCTCTATGCAGACATGCACACACAATTGTGTGAATCAATGTTGCAGTTGGAAGCATTGTAGGCTGAGACCTTGCCTTCCAAAAGTTGAGGGGTGAGAAAACAGCTAGCATACGGCTCCAAAACAATTTGAGGTTATGCCCGGCTAACGATCCCCAAAGCAAACAAAACCTACTGACAAAGTTTGTTGTGCATTTTTCAAATGAGCACAGTTATTATTCTGTCTCTGCAGTTCATTCCCAGGCCAACACATAACTATGCTTTATCACAGACAGGAAAGTTATACTATTCAAAAGCTCAGTTAATGAGTTTAAGAAGTGATTATAAGCTACCACAATTCTCGATGCACTGTGCTCTACAGTAATAATCCAAATTGCCTGTGACTTATGATTATATTTGGCAACAACTCCGAGCTCCCACTCTAGTGTGAAATTAACACCACAGACTGTAGCAATGGTATTTATTGAGCACAAGGGAGTAGATTATGGCCTCATAAATTCAGAGGCAACCTCTGCTATTACTTAATTAGAATCAGAATCTCTGCATTAAGTTCACAACTGCACTTGGCAGGGCTCCTGTAGTCAGGAAACTGTCAGGATATTCAGGATACAATTTAGAAACCCCAAACTTTTGAGAGGTAAATTCACAATTAACTATGAGAAACAGAGCTAGAACTTGGGTGGACTAGTCTATGCTTAGCCTAGAGAGCATTCTGAAATCCAGGTGTGAATCATGGTCTGGATCCCCTGTAATAAACAACATGGTTACTTCTTCCCCTATACTCCTCACAGCAAAGCTCTCTTTTACCTGATCTGTTCTGTACAACCAACTAAACTACTGTAATTGGAAAGGGTATTGGATAAAGTGGCAAAAAATGGCTAAAATGTGGTTTAAAGCGTACTCTGACAGTGTGGAAAGGTCCTGAACTAAATATGTACGAGCTAATTTAATTTTTTTTCTTTTTTAAAAAATATTTTTATTAGCAAATTTAACAAAAAAGAAAGAAAAAATAAGAGGGGGAAGCTGTGGGAAAGAAAAACAAATAATATAAAAGTGAGAAATATTTGATTTCTGTTTGAATCCAAGGCTGCGGTTATGGGAGAAACAAGACCCTTTTGGGGTGTGGATTCTGTGACCCCCTCAATCGTAGAGGCTTAAATTGTAAATAAACCATATAGGCACCAGAGTCTCCACTGTGCCTCATTCTGCAAGGAAACACAAAACCTGGGTCAGTGCCTGGAACCCCTGGAATCCCACAGTGCTCAGAGATTGAGGTGCTGTGCAACACCATTGTGCTGATTGTCTTTAGTTGCTGCTTCTGCTCCTTTTGGTGGGCAATTGAGCTGAAGTCTAGCTGGTGAAGCAAGGCCTGCACAGAAAGTGTGCCCTCTCTCAGGAGCAATTCAAGGAATTGTTTAGGGCAGTGCCAGCTGCAGTACCTAGTCACTACCAGGCAGCTGCCAGGCCCAAGCACCCTCGCAGGCCACACCAGCGCTGACAACCCCGAATGTGTACCCTCTCTTCCTGCAGTTGCCCTTTTGCCTACCTAGCATGTTTTATTTATGTACAGAGGTGCTTTTATCTTATGCTGGTCTATGACTGTAATAAAGATTTGGATTGGACTGAATGGAATGATGATGTTCCATAATGCATGCAACATCTCTCTATTTTTAATCTGTTTTAGTATTTCAACTTTTGTATGTTTTCAAATATATATGGTTGTGAAATTTCCTTGATTTTGTTTTATCTTTTCGTAAACTGCTTTGAAGGGTTTTTTTTTCTTTTTTTTACAATCAAGAGGTGTATAAATTTTTACAAAATAATCATAAATAGCTTCATAAAAAAGTACTTCATTTACAGTACTGGAAAAAGGAAGCAACGTTTGTAAGGGATTGATGTGGCAGCAATTATTATTGTAGAACAGATGGGCATAGGCAAACACTCATTCCCCCCCCCATCCTAATTTGCATTTCAAAGGCAAGTGGAAGAGAAAGCCTGTTGGGCGGGGGCTGAGCAGATCTGGGTTCAAAACCCTACTCATCTATGAAGCGCACTGGATGACTTTGTGCCAGACACCATCTCTCAGCCTAAACTACCTCACAGGGTTGTTGAGAGGATGAGGAACCGTGAACACCGCTCTGAGAGCCTTGGCAGAAGGATGGGAAATACATATACAGTAATTAATAAAATATGATAAATGTGTATTCATTGAAGTTAGTCCACACTGTGGGACAAATATGACATTTGAAAGCCTAGTGGCCTACTACATTTAGTTGGAACCAACTCCTATTTATTTCACTGCCTTTTACACATAACAAGTAAGTATGCATTGTATTAAAGCTTTAGAAACAAGGCAGAAATAATCTGTGACACATCTGCAGTAAAAATAGTTCATGGGGAAAAGGTAACCAATTTCCCCTCTACACACATAGATACACTCACTTTCAGCACAATCTACGGAGGGGATTCCTGAGGTGTGACAAATTTTCCTGTTTGGTCCATAAACCATTGTTTTGCTTTGCAAATTACAAACTAGTTTTAATATCCTTGTAAATCTTTGCTTAAGCAATGAGCAGGCTTTCACTTCCCCTCATGCAAATGATATACTTGTTTGCTCTTAAAAATGTGAGACTGACTTTGAATTGACCCTATGCTTTATACCTCAGTGGAGATCCACGAAGTGATATTTATAATACTTGTGGACATCCATATTACACCAGTGGGAGTTTTTGTCATCAGCAGATAAATGGCAGAAACATGGTTAGGCTAAAACATGGCAGATATATGCAATAGGCAGATGGAATCTGATTTATCAAGCAGCCTCTTTTGTACTTCAGTGCACCTTCTCCTGAGCAAGCAGCATGGCATTATTTTCTATAGTGCACACATTTATATAGAGAGAGGAATGGTGTTGGGGAGAGAATGCGCATAATATAGTGCCACTTGAATAAAAGAAGTTTAAATCACAAATGTTATTTCCTGGCTCCTATAAGCACATTATATTTTCTTGGAAGCTTTCAAAAATGTCTACTGCACTCAATGCCCAAAGGAAAGCAAGTAACAAGATTATTATTCATTATTATGATCACCACAGAGAATTTGCATTCTTGTGATGCACTTCATATAAACAGAAGGAGGGAAGGATACAAATTTGCTTTGAAGAGGCTGCAAATGCAGACAAGAGAAGATACAACATTAATCTGTGGAACAAGGAAGAACACATACACAGACAGTGACTACCACGACGTAAACATCCCAGTGACTAGAAATGACTTAGTAAGTCTAGCGCAGCAGCTTGCTCTCTCATGGCCAACCAGATGCCTGTGGGATCTATAAAAAATGCTGCTTGGGGGGCCGACTGCCTGCTTTCTGGCAGAGGCCTCCCTCCTGCCTGTGCCTTTGGGTCACACAAACCCATTTCCTTCCTTCCTTCTCTAGCAGACTTCCTGCTTGCCCAGCTCTGCCTGGGAAGTTGCTCACTATTTTACAGTGTCCCGGAGTAATGCTATGTTGTCTGCCCTGGGTCACTGTGGAAAATGCAAAATGGTGTTTGGTTTTTCATGGCTGCAACCATGCAAGTCCACAAACTCATATTCTTAGTTACAGTAGACCAGCATAAGATAAAAACACATAAACATGTAAACCAAACTTCAGTTTTGTGGATGTAAGGTCAGTTTTATTGTGTATAGTCAAAGGCTTCCTGAAACAGCCTTCCTGGATGGCTGAAGGGAGACCCTGGCAATGAGCCAGAGTGAAAGCTCTTTGATGTTTTGGTATTTCAAGATTAGTTAAATATGCCATTGCAGCAGTGAGGTACCTACTGGATTCACTGGTAATGAGATTTGGTTACCTGGCTAGATGTGACTGACTTTCTATATCAATCACAAGCTGTTTAATGGTTTCTTTTGCCTTTTGACTTTTCATTTCACTTTTAATTTGTATACCCTCTTTCTATCTTACAATACTCAAGGCGGTTTACAAGCTGAAGAAACAAAGAATGTACACCTTATTACAATCTAATCCAATACAAAAATGTGATAATAAAACATAACTTTAAAATAAGCAACTTATCTCAAATAAAGCAATATTCAACAATCCATCAGAATTGTATAGAATAATATTAAATATCAGCATCTAAAAATTAAACAGAAATCCACTCTTAACCATTATAATAAATAATTTATAAACTATAATCAATAAAAACAACGGCAAGTCACAGTGCGTAAAATACAATACAAATTGAGAAGCAGAGACTGGACGGTGGGGCAAGGCAGCTTGAAGAAGCTCCTTCCTGAGGAAGTCTCTCTTTTCATAGCCCATGACGCACAGGCGTAAGACCTAGAGTTAACGTTTTATCCACCACTGCTCGTATCCATGTTGTTTGAAAGTTGTCCTTTATCATTAGAGGGGCAAGGCCATGTTAGTAAAAGGATAGTTTAAGCCAGAAATTTAGTGTGGCCATCCACACCCTAGCCTCTGCTCTTACAAAACCTGTCTCAAGACATATTTGAGACATATTTTGGCGCTTGAAAAGCTGATTTTAGGAACTTAGATTGCAGTAGTTTCAGTGATATGAGATTAGCGAAGGGGCCTAGTTGGGCACCATATAAAAGCTGCATGATTGACTTGGCTTCAAACAGTTTATGAGCTGCAGATATATAATGCCCACCTTTGGTCCTAAGATATTTACGTATGGCAGTTGCACATCTCTGTGCATTCTCAGCAGCATGGTCCTCATGGGTGGAGCATCACCAAGTAATTGCCTGTGTGGGCAGAAGTGTCCCTGATGAGGAACCAACATATTGCTACCAGAAATTTAAAGGGATGTTTGAGCAAGGGATTCAAGAAAGACTTCGAGACACATGGACAATGAGGAACCTGTGAAAACTCTGTGAAAACACATTTCTCAATTAAAACAAATTAGTGCTATGAAAGACTTTCAGTTATGAGTGAGGCTAAATGTTGCTGTTGTGCCTGCAGAACAGCTTTTGATCCAGTAGAGGTGTCAACTACCAGGAGAGGAGGCCATTTTCTCCAGTTCCCTTCCCCATGAAACCCCTGTGCCACTTTCCTTGCTATTCTGGAAGCTCCCCCCACCCAAATCCTCTGGAACAGATTTGGATGAGGGGGCACAGGTTGCTGTAGTGGGAAGGGAGAATTGGGGGGAATTGCCTGTCTTCATTTTGCTTTAGCAGATACTTCTGCAAGATCAAAAGCAGAACAGCAACACCAGATTCTATCCATTGTAATATGTAAGGTGTTAAGAGCCATTCAAGAATCTGCAAGCACCTACAGTACTGGCCTCAGCAAATACCTCTCTTTTAAATCAGAACCAGTGGGGGCAGTGAAGGTCCTGTGTGAGTGTCTGGAGGCAGTTGGAGGATGAATGGCGGCTAACAGATTGAGGTTGAATCCTGACAAGACAGAAGTACTGTTTTGGGGGGACAGGAGGCGGGCAGGTGTGGAGGATTCCCTGGTCCTGAATGGGGTAACTGTGCCCCTGAAGGACCAGGTGCGCAGCCTGGGAGTCATTTTGGACTCACAGCTGTCCATGGAAGCACAGGTCAAATCTGTGTCCAGGGCAGCTGTTTACCAGCTCCATCTGGTACGTAGGCTGAGACCCTATCTGCCTGCGGACTGTCTTGCCAGAGTGGTGCATGCTCTGGTTATCTCCCGCTTGGACTACTGCAATGCACTCTACGTGGGGCTACCTTTGAAGGTGACTCGGAAACTACAACTAATCCAGAATGCGGCAGCTAGACTGGTGACTGGGAGTGGCCGCCGAGACCATATAACACCGGTCTTGAAAGACCTACATTGGCTCCCAGTATGTTTCTGAGCACAATTCAAAGTGTTGGTGCTGACCTTTAAAGCCCTAAACAGCCTCAGTCCAGTATACCTGAAGGAGCGTCTCCACCCCCATCATTCTGCCCGGATGCTGAGGTCCAGCGCCGAGGGCCTTCTGGCGGTTCCCTCATTGCGAGAAGCAAAGCTACAGGGAACCAGGCAGAGGGCCTTCTTGGTAGTGGCGCCCGCCCTGTGGAACACCCTTCCAGCAGATGTCAAAGCGATAAACAACTACCTGACATTCAGAAGACATCTTAAGGCAGCCCTGTTCAGGGAAGTTTTTAACGTGTGATTTTACTGTATTTTTGGTTTTTATGTAAGCCGCCCAGAGTGGCTGGGGAGGCCCAGCCAGATGGGCGGGGTATAAATAATAAATTATTATTATTATTATTATTATTATTATTATTATTATTATTATTATTTCAGCACACAGTAGCACAGCCATGATGAACCACAATGGATGATAAGGATGGGGAAGTTCATCTCTGCCCCACTCTGTGCAAGCTGTTGGAACCTTTTGCTGAATCTCAAACACAGTTATGTGAGACCTTGGCCTCCTGTAAATAGAACATCAGTATAATAAAGAGCACAAAAAGAAAAACAAGTAACCTTCAATGTGAAATGTGACTCTTCAAATGTGAATCAGAACGTTATTGAACTTTTTTTGAAAACAAAACCTGAAATGTGTGAAAGTTACCTGAATAAAGAATTGCCAAGTATGTAGGGTCCCAGTTACACTTGCACCCAGACAGATTATGAGCATCCACAGTCTACATCTTATGGAAGTAATGAAACTGATGTAAAAGGTGGAAAATTCAATACTCCTGATCAATATAAAAGGTGCTGAGAATCATATTTTTCTGCTTTACAACTAGATGGACTAGAGGAAGTTATTAGACCAAATATTCAACTAGGACAGGAAAAAAATCTTGATTGCTTTGTCAATGGAATTACAAGGATAATCTTATTTCATTTTTAATCCATAATATTTTCTAAGTACTATTTTCCTATTTTGCATTTCTTTATTTTGCTATGATTTCCTTTAGTATCTTCCACATGAAGATAGAAATATGCTTTGAATGAAGCATTGCACATTAATAAGCCAATCAGTTCATTTCAGTTACAATCTGGAGTCTGGCTTTGCTTTACTCCCTGTCCCACTGGGTTGCTAAAGTGCACATTCAAACCCTGAATAGACCACAAAAGCAACAACTTCTAGCCTTGAAAAATGATGCTGTATCTCCCAGAACTGGTGCTTTCTGAATAGCAGGAAAAGAAAAAGAAAATCCTTTCATTTGTATGGTGAAGAAGCTCCATGGTTGACCCAGTTTCAAGGGTCAGTTGACATGATATCAACTGAGACCCTTCTAATGGCAGCTGGCTGCACAATGAAGTAGGCATCCCATTGCTTTACCATGTGACCAGGTTTCCATTCAGTGCAGAATGAGTTGAGAGTAATAACATTTACTTAGTTCCCAATGCTCTGAGATAGGATGAAGCCATCAGGCAATTGCTTGGCCATAAAGGCAGATGCAATAAGGATCAACTGGTCCCGTATCTTGGTCACTTGGATTGACCTTAATACCCCCCTCCCCTTTCTTGTAAAGTTTTCATTGTAAATTGCCTAGGGCTTTGGGCTGGGCTGTCACCAATATGCTGATGACACTCAGCTGTATCTGCTGGTGGCTGGCCACACCGACTCAGCCCTGGACACATTGACCAGATGCTTGGAAGCTGTGGCTGGATGGTTTCGTGGGAGCCGACTGAAACTAAATCCTTCGAAGGCAGAGGTCCTATGGCTAGGTCGGGATGGCATGGGGATGAGGGACCAACTCCCTTCTCTTGCGGGGGCCCAATTAGTGCCATTGCCTTCTGTTAAGAGTTTGGGTGTAATCCTTGATGCCTCCCTTTTCGTGGAGGCGCAGGTTACAGCAACAGCCAAGGCAACATTTTTCCACCTTCGCCGCATCAAGCAATTGGTCCCTTACCTTTCCCGCCCCGTCCTGGCCACAGTGATCCATGCGATGGTCACCTCCAGGCTTGACTACTGTAATTCGCTCTACGAAGGGCTGCTCTTGAAGCTGTCCCAGAAACTCAAGCGGGTGCAGAATGCTGCAGCGAAGCTCCTCACAGGGTCTCTGCCATGGGAGCATATTCACCCAGTGCTTTTCCAGCTGCACTGGCTCCCGATGGAGTACAGGGTCAGATTTAAGATGCTGGTTTTGACCTTTAAAGCCCTTCACAGCCTAGGACCCTCGTACCTATGGGACCGCCTCTCCAGGTATGCCCCACGGAGGACCTTAAGGTCCATAAATAGCAACACCCTAGTGGTCCCAGGCCCTAAGGAAGTCAGATTAGCCTCAACCAGAGCCAGGGCCTTTTCAGCATTGGCCTCGACCTGGTGGAACGCTCTGCCTCATGAGACCAGGGCCCTGCAGGATCTGATTTCTTTCCGCAGGGCCTGTAAGACAGAGTTGTTCCGCCTGGCCTTTGGCTTGGAGTCAATTTGATTCCCTCCCCCTCTTTCTTTTTCTTTTCTCCTCCTGTGATGAGGCTGCATTTTCATTGTTTTAATGTTTTAATGTTGTATTTTAATCTTGTTTTTAAGTTGTATTCATTCAACTCGTTTTTATTATTGGTTGTTGGCCACCCTGAGCCCGGCCTTGGCTGGGGAGGGCAGGGTATAAATAAAATTTGTTGTTGTTGTTGTTGCTGTAGTTGTTTGCAGACGGGACCTTAATTTAGAAGAATGAAATACTAATTTCAGACAGGAAACTATATTTGGAAATAGGGAAATGGGACAGAGTTTAAAACTAAACATTGTGCCTATTTAGTAAGAGTTCAGCCTTCAGTATTCACAAGGCAATTAATGGGCTCGACTTTTATTTTTATTTATTTTTTAATAATATTTATTAAAAGTTTCCAATTATAACAATATATATATAAAAAAAAAACATCCAAATTTAAGATCTTATTTTCCGTAACATCTTTCCAGGACTTCCCCTCCCCTCCCCCTCTTATATTCCAATTCTTACAAATAAATTCAGCAATTTATTATCCCAAATTTTAACCTTATTATCATTAACCCAATTTAAAAATATTTTCCCATCTCCTAAGATCGACCTATTCCCTTCCACGCGTTCCCCCCTTTAATATACATAATAGATTAAAATATAATAAAATAAAATATGATTTTACACCCTTTGGATTCCAAATTTCCCTCCCCCTTTTCCTGGTTGCGTTCCCCATATTAATCAACATCTGATGTCTTCCTGGAGCTCTCACACTTATTTAAACCATAGTCCTTTACCAGTCTTCTTTAATTTTAAATGTCCAATCTTGGAAGGAGTCTATCTCAAAAAGGCCCATTTTTTTCCATCCAGATTTTTATATACTTGGGAGTAAAAACTCCAATTTTATTTCTTAAACCTTTCAAATCTGGATGTCCCAAATGTTCCCACTTCCAGCTTTGTCCAATTCTTATTATTCTTGTTGTTCTTGTTAATCTCTCTCCTCTTTCTTTTCCTGTTTTCCTGCACAAATGTTCTAATTCCAAAAGCTTCTAAATTCCACTGCAGAGGCTCTGTTATTCAGGAACGAAACATGATGCCAAGTCCCTTCCATTCTTCAATAGATAAGTCTATTGTCTACTTTAGTATGAAAACCTCTGTAGCCAAAATAGTGTTCCATTTCTGCAGTTTCCCAGGAGATAAAAAGTTCAGTCAAATTCGATGCCAACAACTTGTAATATCCCTCGGCTCCTCTAGGTGGATTGTAATAACTCAGTTCCCTTCCAGATCACGTCCACCAGTCAAAGTAACTTAATATTCCTTGTTTTAAACATTTTGTATCCAATTTGTAACAAATATAACCGGCAAAGTCCTCGTAACAAAGTTCTCATTTTTGTTCTTCTGCTTTGACAGCTCTTTGACAGCTGTCAAAACCTCTCCTTGTCTTCTCCCGGCGCTCTAACTAAAGCGCTCCCAGGTTCCGGGGGGGGGGGTTGCTTTTTGATTAAATTCCACTTTTCTCCTCCAGCTCAGTCTTATAATTTTCCATCGCGAAATTTCATAACTTTATCAAAATAGGGTTGCGCTCAATCTTAGATATTAAGTCCTTTACTTTAGCTGCTCTACAACAAGGGGGGGGGGCTGACTTCCTTTTTACGCCTCCCCCGCTCGTTCCGAATTCTTAAAAAAATTCTCGCCTTTTTTAATCCAAGTTCCGATTACTCACGGGTTATGCTTTTAAGTCCAAATTTCCAATAGAAGAAGTCAGCGCTCTCCGTCGAATGGCATGCGGCTTTGCTCGGCAGGGGAAGCGGAGGACTCAAAGCACCACCACCCCCCTGTCACCCGTTCCGCAGCCTTTAAAAAGGATCCTTCGCAGGTCGGGGGGGGCTCAAAAGGTGCCAGCCAAGTCACCATGTCCATGGGTTTCAGCGCCCATGGTTTTTAGGGGTCCCCGCGTCGCCGGTGCGGCAGGACCCAGCCCCTGCCGAGCAGGCTCCCTCCGGAGCTCGGAGGGAGTCCGCCATTCGGCGATGGCGCCAACCCGGAAGTCAATGGGCTCGACTTTTAACCGGAGCATGAACTGGATTGCATGGCTTGCTACAAGCATTACCAGAGCCACCAGGGCCACCAAAAGCCTTAAATGGACATGATGTGTGGGTATCCAGTCTTTTGTGCTAACTTGAGCTACCATATTTCTAAGTGGGGTTTGAAAGGGACATAAAAATGATTATTTGTTCCGAACTAGGGTTGCGTCCTGAGGTGGAGCAGCAGAAAACATCCCTGCCGCTCTCCACGTCCTGACGCCTAGAGCACAAGCTGCATTAGGATGGTGTTACTGAGAAGCTCGTTTCAACTGCAAATCTGAGCATGCCCACAGGTGTTTGGCTTTTGCTCTGAGCGATGCGCCTGGCTCTACTGCAGTTGTGGGGAACCTTTGTCCCTCAAGATATTTGCCAAATTATAAATCCCACCATCCCTGGCCATCAGCTTTACTATGGCTGATGGGAGCTGTAGTTCAGCATCCTTTGGAGGCCCAAAGGTTCCCCACTTCTGTTGTTCAGAAGAAGTTACAGAAGTTCAAGTTAAGTATTCTCTCAGCAGAGGGTAACACAATACAGGGCAGCTTCTGGGCAGGTGCACCAACTCAGGTAGGAGATGGGGGTGGGCCTGATGTTGTGTGCGACTCCATGACATCACACCCAGGCGTCGCATGGCAGCTCATTTTCCATGGCCTGTGGAGCCAGCAGCTCCTCCTCCTCCTCCTCCTGCTTCCCCTCTGCAGCTGGGGGAGGAGGAAGAGCCACTGTGAGCTGCTGTGAGCCACTGCAGCTGCACTTCCGCATTGGTGTTGGTGTTCTAGCAGGCCTTCCTTAGGATGTCCCTGTTTTCACTGGAGAAATGTTGGAGAGTATGGAGTTATTCAACCCCTGAGCTGTCTGAAGGCAATAATATAGGGAGGTTTTTCCAATGTTTAATGTTTCATTATGTTTTTATACATGTTGGAAGCTGCACAGAGTGGCTGGGGCAACCGAGTAAGATGTGTGGTAGTAAATACAGTAGTGCCCCGCAAGACGAATGCCTCGCAAGACAAAAAACTCGCTAGACGAAAGGTTTTTTCGTCCGCGATTTGCCTCGCAAGACGAATTCCCCTATGGGCTTGCTTCGCAAAACGAAAATGTCTCGCGACTTTGTTTCCTTTGTGTAAAAACCGTTAAAACCAAGGGTGCTTAGCTTGAGCAGCTGCAGTTGCAACTTGACTTCGAGGAGCAACTGTTAGCACGTGGTTTGGTAGCCTTTTCTCAGACTTTGCTCACTTTTGAAGATTTTCCAAAACTTTTCCAGAACTTTTCCAGAACTTCTCTTTCATCCATTTGGTAAGTTAAACTTTTAAAACTTTTTTGGGGGGTTTTGGATTTTGGGTTGGGGTGTTTGGGATTCAAGGACTTGGTGTTGGGAAGGGGTTTGCGATAATCTGGGGGCTTGTGGGCCTTTTTTGGGAATTTTTATGATTTTCTGTGACCACTGGGCCAGGTTGGTTTTTTTTTGAAAATTTTTCTGAGTTTGAATTTCTGAGTGCTGGCTGGCTAGGGGAACAGTTGGGGAGGTTTCTGCAGAAATCTGGGACCATGTGGGGTTTTTTGGGGAATTTTTATGATTTTCTGTGACCACTAGGCATGGTTGTTTATTTTCAATTTTTTTTTCTGAGTTTGAATTTCTGAGTGCTGGCTGGCTAGGGGAACAGTTGAGGAGGTTTCTGCAGAAATCTGGGACCATGTGGGGTTTTTTGGGGAATTTTTATGATTTTCTGTGACCACTGGGCCAGGTTGTTTTTTTTTGAAAAATTTTCTGAGTTTGAATTTCTGAGTGCTGGCCATGTTGTTATTTTTTGAAATTTTTTTTTGTCTGGGTGGGGAAGCAGTTGGGGAGGGGTTTGCAGCAGTTGGGGAGGGGCTGGGGGAGCAGTTGGGGAGGGGTTTGCAATTTCTGTGTTGTGGGTGGGTTGGTGCGTGTCTGTGGGAGCAGTTGAGGTTTTTGAAGACATTGGTGATTTTTGAAGCTTTTCCTAAACTTATTTTGCAGCCATTTGAGGTTTCTGAGGACTTCGGTGGTTGATTGTTGAAGCTTTTCCAGAACTTCTCTTTCATCCATTTGGTAAGCTAAACTTTTAAAACTTTTTTGGGGGTTTTTGGATTTTGGATTTGGGGTTGGGGTGCTTGGGATTCAAGGCCTTGGTTCTGGGTTTTAAATTCTGTGTGGTGGGTGGCTGGCTGCTTTTGTATTTTTTGGGTTTGAAGCACATCACTGATTTTTTTTTTCTTTTTCTGAGTTTACGAAGGTAGGAGCTGTGCTGCCATGGGACCCAAGAAGACTGCTGCTGCGGTGGCCGGCGAGAGGAAGAAGGAGAAGGTGACGCTGGAAATGAAGAAGGAGATCATCTGGAAGCACGACGGCGGAATGCGTGTGACGGACATCGCCAGGGAGTACGGCAGGAACCCATCGACCATCGGGACCATCCTGAAGATGAGGGCGAAGATCCTGGCGACTGATGCAGCCAAGGGAGTCACCAGGATCGTGAAGAACCGCCCAGCTGTCCTGGAGGAGGTCGAGAAGTTGCTGCTCATCTGGATAGAAGAGAAGCAGCGTGCAGGGGACACAGTGTCTGAGGCCGTCATTTGTGAGAAGGCCAAGGCCTTGCACGCTGACCTCATCCGGGAACAGTCAGGAACCTCAGCCGAGCCAGAAGTCTTCAAGGCTAGCAGAGGTTGGTTTGACCGGTTCAAGACAAGATCTGGCATCCACAGCGTGGTCAGGCATGGAGAGGCTGCCAGTTCTGATGTTCCTGCGGCTGAAGACTTTGCAGCGGAGTTCCTGGAGGTTGTGACGACGGAGGGCTACGTTCCGCAGCAGGTCTTCAACTGCGACGAGACCGGGCTGTTTTGGAAGAGGATGCCCAAAAGGACTTTCATCACTCAGGAGGAGTCCAGGCTGCCTGGCCACAAGCCCATGAAGGACCGCCTGACCCTGGTGGAGGGGCACGACGACGAGCTGACCACCGTGGAGCTGGTCGAACTGCAGGCAGAGGCTGCGCAGGAGCAGGCCTCACTGGAAGAGGAGGAAGCAACTGAGGAACGGCTGTCCTCCGAAAGACTGAGGGACATTTGCCAGAAGTGGAAGGAGGTGCAGACTTTTGCAGATCTACACCACCATGAGAAGCACGTGGCACATGACGCTGGGAACTTTTATGATACGAGGGTCATGTCGTCTTTCAGGGAGCTGCTGAAAAGGCGGATAAAGGAGCAGACTATGGACAGGTTCTTGACCAAGAAGCAAAGAGTGGAAGAGGAGCCTTCTTCGAGTGGTCCCCCAGAGTCTTAGAAAATGTACTGTACACTTTGTTGATTTTAAAATGTTTTTCTGTCATGTTTATAAAGTTAATTTATTTTCCCTTCAATTTTTGAACTGCTCTTTACAGTATGTGTGACTTTAAAGAGCAGTTAATAAACTGTTGTTGTACCAAATTTGGCTTTGTTTGGACTTTTTTTGACCATAGGAACGCATTAATTGATTTTCAATGCATTCCTATGGGATTTCGTGCTTCGCAAGACGAAAAATTCGCTAGACGACAAAAATTGCGGAACGAATTAATTTCGTCTTGCGGGGCACCACTGTAGTAAAATTTTCATTATGGAATGGGGCGTCCCTATTTTCATCAGAGAAATGTTGGAGGGTATGGGACACTGGTTTACCCTCACATACAGTTTCCAGCATCCTTAAATAGCAGCTTCAGTCCCCTGGATTGTTTGGAAAAAAACATGTGATTTAAATGTATGCTATGGATGTGATCTCATATCACAATTTAAAGTAGGTTTTTTTTTTGTTTTCAGAAAACAACTCCCCTGGGCAGCAAGCCCTAGAAGCCATGGTGCATTCATTGGGCCCCCTCTGACTATACCAATGCCTGTGTGTCAACAATCCAAAGGAGATGCTTAGGTGCAATGGAGGCTGCTCAGATGCACATTTGAGTCTGTGCAGGGGGCTTGTCTCTGAGGGCAGAGGCAGATTGTCCAAGAAATTGGGGCCAAGTGAACAGACAGTACAGAGCATCTACAGAAGGCCATGTAAGAAAGTAGAGCCCCATTATCAGTGCAAGCCCATGCATGGTTTGGGGTTGTTGTTGTTGTTTTGAATATTCAATTGTATTTGGTGGAGTTTCCATCTTAACAGCCCAGCTTGTCCATTCAATCCTACCCATGTCTACTCAAAAATAAGTTCTACTGAATTCAGCGGGGCTTCCTCCCAGGTAAGTGGGGCTAGGATTACAGCCTGTTCCTTGTGGTAAGTAACTTAACAGGTCCATGCTATCTAAGGCTTCAGGAAGATGATACCCAGAGAAAAATGATAACCGGAGCACAGCATTATTGGATTATTAAAGGAAATCTAGCAATTATCCCCCTTCATCATACCCACAGTCCTTTCTCTTATTTTCTTGACATGATGGCAAAACCTGTGCAATGAACATTAATATGCTAAAATATCCTTCACTGGGGTGAAATTGCACCATCTTCCTTAATAATAAAGAAAGATAAGGAGCCCGATCATTATAGTTCTGATACTACTTAATTTATGGAGGAAAAAATATTTGCAGGATTTCTGGACGCAGGTGAGGAATCATAGGGGGAATTGCAGCAGATATTATTCCTCTTATCGACTGAAACCTCCACCAGTTGCAGTTCCTAATCAGTTCCCATTGATTTCAAAATGATTTTGTAGAAATGACCAGAGGCTGGATCATACCAAGTGAACATACCAAGTCAGACCATGGGTCAGTCAGTCTTACCGCAGCATTGACTAAACTGACTGGTAGCACCTCTTCAGGCAAGGGAAGTTTCCAGGCTTACCAGGAGATGGCCAGGGATCGAACTTCAGGCCTTTTCTACCACTGTGCTACATCCCTTCAAACCATCAATTGTTTGAGCTGACAGGTTTATCTGTCTATCATGTCCTTCCTCCAAGGAGCATATAGAATCATAGAATCGTAGAGCTGGAATGGGCCCAAGGGTCTTCTAGTTCAACCCCCTGCAATGCAGAAATATGTGTTGCCCCCATCAAATTTATCTTCAAAACAGACCTGTGAGGTTCATTCCAGTCGACTGGCCACCCAGTGAGCTTCATGGCTGTGCATACATTTGACCTTGAGTACCACACCACTGCCCACCTAGCAGCTCGAAAGCATCTCAAAGTGCAAGTAGATAAATAGGTAACGCTCCAGAGGGAAGGTAAATGGCGTTTCCCTGCGCTGTTCTGGTTTCACCAGAAGCGGCTTAGTCATGCTGGCCACATGACACAGAAGCTGTCTGCGGACAAACGCCAGCTCCCTCAGCCTGTAAAGCGAGATGAGCGCCGCAACCCCAGAGTCATTCGCAACTGGACTTAATTGTTGGGGTACCTTTACCTTTACTACACTATAACAGCTCAGATTTAGGGTCAAGTTCTGTCACCTATCAGTAAAAGAAAAAGCTAGTCCTGGAAATAAACTGCTGCTCACATGTGAATTTCTTTGGTTTCTTTTTTTGTTGCACTGTAAACAAAAACAAAAAAATGACAAGTGAATATGCTGTAGCACTATATTTCTTACAATCATGGGCCATTGACTTTCAAATAGGCTCCCTATGCACTAGAAAGACGAGGGTGGAGGTGGGGAGTTGAAAATTGAAAATGAAACCACCGTTTTAAGAGAAAACTGCTTCCCCACTGCCAAAATGAAATGAAAAGTGATAATTGCTTCTTTTATTGGCGTTTCTGGACATCTGTCCAAAAGTGCAAGAAAATATCAGAAAATACCAGTCAGTAACTTCAAATCACTTTAGAGTACTGGCGGTCAAGGTGGCACAATAGATTTTGTTCTTGTTGTTTAATCCATGAAAGAGAGTCATTCTCAATTTAAATCTCTCTTGCTGAAAGCCATTCTGAGGGAATAACTGCTGAGATCCAAGAGTGAAATGAATTTGGTGGTGACAGATAAAGCATTTATTTCACACCCTAGTAATTAAACATCTGGAGCCAAATTCACCCTTGGGGTTCTCCAGTGCTAATTTTCTAGAAAAAGAGGTGCCGGAGCTCATGATGAACTTCTCCCTTGTTCTCTCAGAATGGCAATGGTGCCCCCCTGAGAGGGGCTGGAGTTGAGCTCCAGTGAGCTCCTGCTGAAAAAAAGCCCTGGGGTTTACTAAGAGGAAGGGAAGACGAAGCTGTGCAACAAGGGTTGTAATGTCTTGCTACCAACAGAAAAGGAAAAAAGTACCAAAATGAACCAGAGTAAACAGGCACTTTGGCTAATGACAGCTGTGCCTTGCATAAACCAGTTCCCACTCACATGCCCTATGTTCCGTTATTTACTGAAAGGGTTGCACCTTTCATTATGAACAGAGATTTCCTGCCTTATGACCAGTAGAAATCATGAGGTGATTTTTCCCCCCTTATGGGGTGACTGCAGTGTTTAGGGATTGCTTCTGCATTGCACACATGGATATTCCCAGCCAATCAGTTAGAGATCACCTAGTGAGTGTGATGATGTCACCATGCTTTATAGGCAATCAGATATGGCTACATGCTGATATCACCCCACCCAGGGCAAATGTTCAGTTCAGAATGAGAGCCGTGTCTCCTGAGAATAACACATTCATTGTAATTGTTGAAAACACGTTGATTCAGAGAATTCAATTTTAATATGAAACAACAACAGTGAGTATGTTTGGTTGAGTCCTTGTCCAACGGTATAAGCACTTTGCTCCAGTATCTCAGATAGTCCCTAGGGAGCAGGCTGAGACCAAGGGAGCTTATTGCCTAGCTATAAAGTTCTTACCCTCCAAGTGTCCCTATTTTCCAGGGATGTCCCCGATTTAGAGAAGCCATCCCGGTTTCTGATTTATCCCACAATGTCCCACTTTTCCTTAGGATGTCCCTATTTTCATTGGAGAAATGTTGAAGGGTATGGAGTTATCCGATCCCCAAGCCATCCGAAGGCAATCCTGTATAGGGAAGTTTTTTAAATGTTTAATGTTTTATTAAGATTTTATACATGTTGTAAGCTGCTCAGAGTGGCTGGGGCAACCCAGTAAGATGTGTCAGGTAAAAATAGTGAAATTATCATTGTGGAATGGGATGCCCCTATTTTCCTTGGAGAAATGTTTGAGGGTATGAAAGTATAGGCTAAACTCTAGGAGACAACAGAAACGGAGAGGCATTCTTTCCTTATCTATTCTGGCAAAAGCTTCTTTATGCAGTAGAACTTTAGCATGTATTTGAAGATATGATGAATTCTTAGTACAAAGTACAACTGTCTTTAAAATAAATAAATAATAAAATCTCTGAGGGATGGCCAGTGTGTTAATAAATTAAAATACTTTGACTTGATACACATCCTTTTGAAGGGAAAATAGATCATTGGGGGTGGGGCATTACTTTTTTAAAAAATAAGTTTGATCGTTTAACAGAGCAGTGTTCCCAAATCACCTTCTGTGTTTGTGGTAAAGCTAGAAATACATTCTGTTAATGTTCCTCTTCCTCTCCCCATCCCACCCCTATTTTTCCTTTGGAATATCCCACGGACTTCCTCTTCCTCCTCACAGTGCTAATGATTCAGAACCTACAGTCTCAAATAATTCTCAATGAGCATGCAGAATAAGGGCTTATAATAATGTTGACTTCACTGGCTGGCGCCTCCTGATCCAAGAATAACATCCCATTCTGAAAGAACAGAACCAGATGTTATTCTCCTCACCAGACATTAGAGCTAACTCTGCATAGGGAATAATATATACCAGTTTAGCTAGAGAGCATCCTATAACCCTCCTCTTTATGAGTCCCATGTGCTGAACTCTGCACATAGCCAAGAGTATTATCTCACCCAGGACGATGTGTGTGGCTTAGATGGTGAACCTGCTCATTAAATAGGTGCACACATTTGCTGAGGCGAGTGAAGGCTGGCATCTTCCCTTTGTGCTTTGTGTCTCTTATAGGAAAAGAGTTTTGAATGAAAATCCCTTTCCCACACCCAGGGACTAATATACATGTGCCACACTCTGACCAGGTCCTAAGTGGGGCAGGGCCACACAAAAACAGTCACTCAGAGTCATTTCAGGTATAACATGTCCCTCACCCCAAGTTAGCTAAGTATATCTAAAAAATGTTGCGATCCCTAACTGGAAGAGGCAAAGCAATAAGATTATATCAGTACTTTAAAAATAAATAAACATCTGGTTACGTTGATCAAGAGAAAACTGAAAGTTGGACTGATAAAGCAATTCAATTTCCTCCCCATAACATCGTAGGTATAGCATGTATCATTCAAGTGATATTCCCGGATGCGTGTTATAGTAAGAGTAGTACACACCATTGCTGCTTTGAGGGAGGCAAAGTGTACTCAAAACTGACAGAACAAAGCTGCTAAAATATGTAATTGTAAGACATGCAGCACAACCCTATGTTTACTCAGAGGTGTATTCAATGAGATTTATTCCCATGTAACTAAGTTTAGGGCTGTGCTTGATGAATAGAAACTGGCCATAAAGGATGTCTTGCATCAAGAAGCCAGAGCAGGGGTAGCAAAGATGCAGAAAAGGAGGGATATTACCTATTGTTTAAGGTGGGGCACTGTTGGAAGAAGAAAGATAGGCTTTAAAAAGGCCATTAAAAAGACATACTTGATGGACATTCTTGTAGCCTTAGGCCAGGCCACAATGACTTGTGATAATGATTCACATCTTTAGGATAAGGGTGTGAAATCTGTCACAGCATTTAGGAGGCCTAAATAATCCTCATGATGTTTGGCAAGCTGTTTTCAAAGCAGCAGAGATTCACTTGCAAACCATGTTTTTGGGTTGTCTTGTTTTGCTAAGGACTGTGTAAACTGACATTCTGTAAAACAATAGTGTTAGTGACCCTCTCTCTCTCTCTCTCTCTCTCTCTCTCTCACACACACACACACACACACACACACACACACACACAAACAAACAAACACATTTGCTTCTGAAACCTCTTTATTGCTCATCCAGACCAGTCAGGAATTGCCTTTTATAAGGGTCATCTGCAACAAAAGGCAAATGATGGACAGAAGTTGCCAAACTCAGCTGTGCAACTGTAGCAGTTTATTTGTTTTTCTGTGTTCAAATGGCCTCAGTAGATGCAGGGCTGAATTAGCATGCTACCCAATCTCTTCCACATATGGTCTCCTTGCCTGACCTCTGCTTGCTGCTGCTGCTATCTTGTCCCTACATTTAGGTCACTTCTATGGATCCCAGAAATGGTGAGCTGCCTTCCTTAAATGCCATTGGATTTCTACTGCTCTTTCCCCACTTGACCAAACATTCCTTAGTCGACAGCCTGAAGTCATGGAAGCCACCTGCCTCCTGTAAACTACAGATGCATATCAAGTGCTTCTCTTTGCAAACCCCCCCCCCCAGCACCCAAGGAGTGACCAATTAATAATATAAAAGAATAAACAAAATCTGAGGGAGCTGATTTTGCTAAAATAAATCACAGCTAGAAATCCAAAATAACCAAACTTACTGCAGAAAGTAAAACACTTACAATGATGCAAAGACATGGAGCTATCTAGTGCTAGT